>NW_028317883.1:11036000-11350000 GCF_062004578.1 Staurois parvus
CCTGTCTGGTACCATTACTTATGGAAAAAGCTTCTGAGAGAAGGCCATTGGCTTTCATTTTAGCAGTCGGCGCCGTGTATAGCGACATGATAAAGTTCAGAAGACGGGGAGGTATCCCGAGGCCAACCAGAACTGCTTCCATGTAGCCCCATGCCAATCTGTCAAAGGCCTTTTCAGCGTCTAAAGAAAGGAAGAAACCAGGTTGTTTCTTCTGAGTTAACCAATGGTGTATGTTGATCGCCCTGATCGTGTTATCTCTAGCCTCTCTACCGGGGACGAACCCAACCTGGTCAGTTGAGATGATAGGATCTATGATATTCAGTAAGCGATTGGCCAATATCTTGGCGAAGATCTTTAGATTGACGTTCAGTAGGGATATCGGGCGGTAGTTTGCTGGTAATGTCTGGTCTTTATTTTCTTTAGGGATTAATGTGATATGGGCTTCGGAGAGAAAGCGCATGGGTTGTCCTGGAGTGTCTAGTAACTTGAAAGCTCTTAGGAATGGGTGTGCTACGATGTCAATTAATGATTTGTAGTATGTGGTAGTAAGTCCATCAGGTCCCGTACTTTTGCCAAGTTTTAGTTGTGCAATGGCCTGTTGCAATTCTTCCAGCGTCAAAATACCATCTAACTCTTTTGCTTGTGATTGGGAAATAGGTTCAGGGAGGAATTGAGCAAGAAAAGATTGGATAATGATCTTACGTGGTCTATCGTCCCCTGATGGTTTGGGCGGTAAAGGTAGGTTATACAGGGAGGTATAAAAAGTTTCGAATTCAGCTGAGATATCCGTGGAGGTGGTAAGTGAGTGACCTTGTTTAGAGTGAAGGTGAGAGATGGTACGCAACGCTTTTTTAGATTGCAAGGCCCAGGCTAAAAACTTGCCGCACCTATTTCCATGCTTGTAAAAAAGTTTTTGCGTTAAAATGTAGTTCCGCCTTGTCTTCTTTTCCACTATGTCTCGGAGTTGTTTGCGGGCTAGGTCAAGTTCATTTGCAGAATTGACCGCCTTGGAGCGCTTATGCGAACACTCCAGTGTGTGAACTTTATGGAGTATGGATGTAAAAGACACTTGAGCCATACGTTTCTAAGAGGCAGATATGGAAAGCAAGAGTCCACGAATCACACATTTGTGTGCTTCCCATTGAGTGAGGGGAGATGTTTCCGGGGACAAATTTTCCTTAAAGTAATTGGTTAGGGATTCGCGCATTTGAGCAATAACGGATGAATCAGTAAGGAGAAAGGAATCTAATCTCCATGTTTTAGATGTAGGAGGGGCATCAGGAAGTTGTAAAGTCATCATAATTGGATGGTGGCCAGAAAGAATCATTGGTTCGATGGAGGCAGATTTCAAGGAGTGCAAGTCTTTTTGCGAAAGAAAGAGATAATCAATTCTGGAATGGCGTTTGTGTGGTGCTGAGAAAAAGGTGTAATCTTTATCAGAGGGATATAGGGTACGCCATGTATCATGGAGGAGAAGATCATTCAATTCAATTTTAATCTGTTTAAGCACTCGGTATGGTTGTGATGAGGAGCCTGTCGATGTATCTACTAAAGGATTCAGTGCTACATTGAAATCACCTCCAAGTATCAAGAGACCCAATTGGAATGCTGCTAGAGTTTTGGAGATTTTACGAAAAAAACTCACTTGAGCTGTATTTGGACTATAGATGTTTGCCAAAGTGAGTGGTTTATTGTGTAGAGTGCCTTTAAGGAAAAGGAATCTTCCCTCCGGATCCTCGAGAGATTCGGTAATCATGAACAGGAGTGTTTTGGAGATCAAGATGGATACTCCTTTTGCTTTTACCTCAGTGTTAACTGAATGATAAGCTGTTGGATAATTGGCGTTAGCAAACCTAGGGATGTGATCAGCACAAAAATGAGTTTCTTGGATGAAAAGCACGTCTGCACGTAAACTTTTCATGTAGGTCAAGAGTTGTGAACGTTTTTCCGGTATATTAGGCCTCTTGCGTTAAGAGATGCCACAGTGAGGGTACGGTGGGTTCGTACAGATGTGCGTCTAGTGGACATTTTATTTTTTAGAAAGGAGAAGCCAAAATAAAAAAAAAAAAAAGGGGGGGTGTTTGTGTGAAGGATAGAAATAGAAGAGCAAAGTGGAATTGAAAGAGTTGGAATAGAGAACGAAAAAGAGTTCAAGAAATCAGAAAATAGTAGAGGTGAGAAGCATTAGGAATTCACGTTTAAAGACATACAAATGTATTGACGTGTAATCCCAATGCTGCTCTAGGGGAATAATTTCTGGGGACTGGGTAGTCCAGCTACGCTGTCCTATAAAAGTAGTTTTATAAGTTGAGAAGGTGCTTGGCGTATGGGTGTATAATAAAAAGCGGAATTGTGTCAGATCCAGAGGTGGTCTCTGTGAGGTGCCTCGGGACAGACCCAACAAAAACCCCTCAATGGCCCTCCAGGTCTCACGTGAGTGTGAAGCACTTGTAATGTAAAGTCCAATAAACGAAAACCGTAACACAAGGAGGTAGGTGGATATCAGCTAATTGTGAAGGAGAGAGGTTCCTAAAGTAGCATGGGGCTAAACGTAGGTGGTAATAGATCAAAAGGTGTGTTAGTTATAACACGGTAATCATTTGTGGGTGGGATGGAAGGTGGTCACTAGTGTGTATAAAGGGTACAGCTATTATGTTTAGTAATGTGTTGTACTATTTTAGGAGGGCATTAAGGTGTGACTATTTCACAGGATTTGGTGTAGTCATACAGTTACAATACTACAGTATCACCAGGTAAGCAATAAATGAATGTAGCGATTCGTCAGCTCGGCGACTGGTCACATGTCATGTAGTTTGGTCCAAAAAGACACCATGATACATTTTCCCATAATAAGTCCATGTAGACTGCAAAAACAATAGTTGTATAAGAAACCATAGAAATAGGACAGACGTGATATAATAACAATCAGAACTGTAGTTCGAGGGTCAATCCCCAGGTATAATGCGGTTCTATCGTCCTAGTATAAAAGAGAGAAATGAACTCAAACAGGGACGTAATACACTGTACGACAGGCCACAACCATACAAGGAGACAAACTCCAGAAGCATGTGGCCATAAAATGCCACTGAGGAAGTATATGATTGTGGCCAGTCGAGAGCGTTGTCCAACATACTCCAAACACACACATTTTCATAGTTAAAAGCTAACACACCCTTAAAGTACTGTGATAGTGTGCATAACGTATTAGTGAGATCTTATTCAGTATACCTGTTGCCACATCATGTCTGCATATATTTAAAAGGCTAGATTTTGAGAACTAGGGGAACCCTAGCTTGCTAGGATAATCATACCCAAAATTGAGAATGATTTGAAGGCAGTCAAACTGTAAAAAAAAAAAAGGGGGGGGGAAAGGTGATGTGGAGTAGAGACTGAGGGGAAGGGGGAAGGGCAGTAGTGCATTAACCGCATAATCCCATTTGTAGATACATACATCTGGACGCGTGTGAGTGAATAGGGGGGGGACAACATATTCCAGTCAAGGGTCCAGAGATCACATAGGTAATTTAGACTTTTGTGGATAAACCTAATGGGCGAAGTATGTGCTTAGACACAGCATAATGCTGTCTCAGCCATATCGCAGAACCGTGATGTCAAATATAAACTCACAGATATCAGGCTCCGTCCAGAATTGTCCGTGGGTCATCAAACATCCCTGGTGGGCAATTCAGGAAGGCCTCAGTATACCGAGACAAAAGGTCACAATCGCCTGACCTATCCTATCTGAGAAAATCATCTGCAAAGTTTGTTAAGATTCAGTGACGCATACATAAAATCAGGAAAATAAGCATTCTGTAGCCCTGGATCTCACCATCGCAGCACGCTCTGGTCTCGGTCGAGGCCACCAGCATGGTGCAAGAGGTCACCAACGATCGATCCCACAGACTTCAAAGTCGGAGAGAGTATTAACCAAGCTCTGTGGACACCGCTACCACGTAGCCCGCAAAAAGCAAAAACCAGCATAATCCCGGTGTCCACAAACAGAATCGGTGTACACATGTAATGAGTAGATATTGTATCTGAGAGTGAGGACAGTCTATTATAATACACATACAGTGGTGCCTTGTCTCAAGGTGGTTAGAATTACCTTCAGAGGTGAAAATTAATCAGGATTCGAAGAGGAAGCATTTGAGATAGAAGCTCAGCTTTAAGGGTAGCCATTAAATGGATAAGCGGAAACGCACTGCTGAGAAAAGAGGGGGGAACAAAAAAAGTGTCGTGCCTTACGGTGCGCAGGAGAGACTGGAGGATTGTCCCCAATGTAGAGCCGTCGGCTTGCGGTAGAGGATGAGTTGCGATGGGACAATCTACGTCGCCTGGTTCCTCCATTGTGACCTGCTGAGTGTGCCTCCATTGGTTCTTCTTCTTCCTGGGATGTTAGGTGGGTTCAGCTGACCAATTGGGTATGTCCACTCTAGGAATGTTGAGGGCCTCGCAAAACGGCACCACATCCTCTGGGAATCTCAGGAGCGCTGATCTCCCCATTTGTGTTGCTGAGAGGCCAAATGGGAATCTCCAGCGGTAAGCAATACCCCTTGAGCGTAGTAGATCCAATAAAGGGTGTAAGTCCTTTCTACGTTGCAAGGTAAGGTGTGATAAATCTTGAAAAAATGTAATGTCTGCTCCATTAAAGAACACACGATTGCGCTCCCTTGCTCTACGCAGTATTTCTTCTTTAAGACGGAAATCGACTAAGCAGCAAATTATGTCTCTTGGGGGATAAGTCTCTCTACCTCTAGGGCGTAACGCCCTATGGAGGCGCTCAAACTCAGTAGGAGACTCTTGCGGCCTTTCCAGCAGATCATTGAAGATGGTTAAGAGCGTTTGGATGAGTTGGCCTGATTCGATTGTTTCAGGTACACCGCATACCCTTAAGTTGTGACATCTCCCCCTGTTGTCCAGATCTTCGATGTGGCGATCTAGCTCTCTTAGATGCATAGTATGCGTATCTACCAGTGTGCGTATATCGTGAATGGTAAGGTCATGTGTGATTACTTTATCCTCCACCTCTTCAAGCCTTTGGGCTACCGCCTGCATGTCGAAGTGTAAGTCTGCTATGGCAGCAGAGAGGGTCTCTTTCATATCTGATGCAACCGCTTTCAAGTCCTCTATAGTAAGAGGTGTGGTGGCAAGATGACAGGCTGTGGTTGTTACAGATGAATTTCCGGATTGCGAATGAGGCGTTTTGTGAAGCGACTGTGTAGGAGAAGCAGGAGCAGAGGTCTCAGCGTGTTCAGGTGTCTGAGAATGGAATAACTCTGGAATGCTTCGATTTGTGGGACCGTTTGGCCGACGTGGGGATCTGGAGCGTGGGGTAGCAGGTCTCCTATCTGTTTTCCCCATAGTAGCAGTGTCTCTCCTTGATAGTATCAAAACATTCACTTCCTTGCGTCAGGGCTCCCGTAACTAAGCCATCATGTTTTCGGACCCAGGCTGGGCCCCTCAGTACTTATAAACTTTTGCGTAACTCTGTAGGACGATCGGGGGCTGTAATGAAGGCCTCAGATTGTATGTGTAGGTCAGAGAGGGTGGAATCGGGTATCAGAGCAGCTCCCTTAAAGAATTGCTTTCCTGGACTCTCAGGGTGGATGCAGGGGGCCCTTCTGTACTCTCCAGATGAAGCGCTGCAGGGATTAATGACTTTGTGGCTCAGTGAGGCCTATATTAACATGGGCACCACGAGGCCCTTAGTATGTATTATGTTCCTTGGCCCAATGGAGGCTTAGTGAGGCCTATGGATGTATGGGTGCCTCAAAGCCTTTATGACAGGCCATATCCCCTGCTCTGACTGGGGGGGTCCAGTAGGCCGGGGGGGGATTCCCCGCTGTTCCAGGACGGGGGTCTCTGGTCTACAGGAGCCCCCTCCCACCTCCAACCGCTTATACCCGGCACCCGGGCGGTGAGGATTGCCGTCATGGCCTCGGCTTCAGCAGGCCGCAGCGGATCGTTGCCACGGAGGGGGGCGATATACACCCGGCTCACCTCCGCTTTGTTCCCGCTCGTGCTGCGGTGCCTCTGCCCGTCCCTCAGGGTCCACTGCCACCTGGATGGCAGCGGATTGTGTGTGTCTCCGCTGGAGCTCCTGATCAAGCGACTTGTCCAGTCGCCATCTTGGACACGCCCCCCACCATATTTATAAGTAATGTATAATATACACTGCTCAAAAAAATTAAAGGAACACTTTGAAAACACATCAGATCTCAATGGGGAAACAATATCATGCAGGATATCTATACTGATATGGACCGGGTAATGTGTTAGGAATGCAAGGATGCCCCGTCGTTTGATGGAAAATTATCAACCTACAGAGGACTGAATTCAAAGACACCCTGAAAATCAAAGTGAAAAAATGATGCAGCAGGCTAGTCCATTTTACTGAAATTTCATTGCAACTCAAAATCTCCTGGAATCTCCTCCACGCTATTGGAAAATTATCAACCTACAGAGGACTGAATTCAAAGACACCCTAAAAATCAAAGTGAAAAAATGATGCAGCAGGCTAGTCCATGCCTGCCAATTCTGGTGTTCAACGGCAAATGCCAAGCAAGCTCTATGGTTCCGGGCAGTGAGCACAGGGCCTGCTAGAGGACTTCAGGCCCTCAGGCCACCCTCATGAAGTCTGTTTCTGATTGGTCAGAGACATTCACTCCAGTGGCCTGCTGTAGGTCATTTTGTAGGGCTCTGGCAGTACTCCTCCTGTTCCTCCTTGCACAAAGGAGCAGATACTGGTCCTGCTGATGGGTTAAGGACCTTCTACGGCCCTGTCTAGCTCTCCTAGAGTAACTGCCTGTCTCCTGGAATCTCCTGCATGCTATTGGAAAATTATCAACCTACAGAGGACTGAATTCAAAGACACCCTGAAAATCAAAGTGAAAAAATGATGCAGCAGGCTAGTCCATTTTACTGAAATTTCATTGCAACTCAAAATGGTACTCAGTAGTTTGTATGGCCCCAAGTGCTTGTATGCATGCCTGACAATGTCGGGGCATGCTCTTGATTGTGTCCTGGGGTATTTCCTCCCAGATCTGGACCAGGGCATCACTGAGCTCCTGCACAGTCATAGGTGCAACCTGGCAGCGTCGGATGGACCGAAACATGATATCCCAGAGGTGTCAGGCGAGCTTGTGGGCCATTTAATGGTATCAATTCCTTCATCCTCCAGGAACTGTCTGTATACTCGTCACATGAGACCAGGCATTGTTGTGCACCAGGAACAGCCCAGGACCCACTGCACTAGTGTAGGGTCTGACAGTGGATCCAAGGATTTCATCTCGATACCTAATGGCAGGCAGGATGCCATTGTCTAGCCTCCTCCTCAGACCATCACTGATCCACCACCAAAGTGGTCATGCTGAACGATGTTACAGGCAGCATAACGTTCTCCACAGCTTCTCCAGACCCTTTCATGTCTGTCACTTGTGCAGTGAACCTGCTCTCATCTGTGAAAAGCACAGGGCACCAGTGGCGGACCTGCCAATTCTGGTGTTCAATGGCAAATGCCAATCAAGCTCTATGGTTCCGGGCAGTGTCATTCCAGTGTGCGTGGTGATAGGTATGTGCATTTCAGTTGATGTTTTTCTGTGAAGGCACCACAATGCATGCGTTTACAAATGTATGTGTGTATATGTGGGGGGGATTTTATTTGTGTGGGTGTAACTTAAATTTTTTATACTTAAAAAAAAAATTTTTTTTTCATCACAAAATGTACCTTATGTGATGATTTTTGGTTACAGGTTCTTGCTCTATAATGAGACATGCAGGGTCTAAAAAATGTGTATCCGCTCTCCTCTACCCTGCTGTGCCCACAGATGAGCAAGCGGAACCTGGGATGCATAGCAGGGGCGATTGCGCAGGGGAAGGCACTTTACCTGCGTTTGTGGAAGCAATCAGCTAGCAGTGGAGCCGTCTGAATGTTTCCAGCTGACAAGTGAGCCCTGCTGCTTGCCCACAGCCGGGCTAAATATAGAAAAAACTACACTGCCCGGTACCTGAAACTGCATGTCCTGGATGTCAAGCAATACAAATTTTGTATCCCTGCAACAGTGAATGGGCTGACAAAAGCCCATGATGCTGTTTCTAGTCACCATGGTGACCTGGCTCCTGGGATTTGTCAAGCCCTGGCCCAAATACCTAATTCCATGGTCACATAATATGTTAGCTATTGTGTCTTCTTTCTTGTGAACTGCTGAGTTGTAACAACAGATGCCTGCATCAGTGCTTGGTGTATGTGAACACAAGGGTTTTACATAAAGCAGAACATGTTAGCTTTCAGGCTTTCTCTCTCTAATTGAAGCATTGTATGACTCCATCTGCAGTCTGCAGTGAAAGAGAACAGAGGATGACTCACTGAGTGTGTGTAAATTGAAGCTTGAGCTGTGTAGCTATGTGAGCAGACAATTTACTGCTGCTGTATTTTCCTCCAGATCAGAAGTGCAGATTATTATGCGCGTTTTCCTATGTTCCAGCTGTCCATAGCTTCTTGAGTGTATTTCTGAATCATTGTGAGAGACAAGTCTCTGTCCTATTGTTATTATCTTGCATGCACAGTGCCAGATAGCTAGGTCTGTGCTACTGTCTGTACAGTATGTAGTGGTCACTTTGCTGTATGTTACAGATGTGCTCAAACGTTTGCATACTCAATTCTCAATACTCAGAAATTGTGAAATGTTGGCATTGATATTGAAAATATGACTGACCCTGCCAAAAAAAAAAACTTTATTTAACCACTTGAGCTCCAGAGGATTTACCCCCCTTAATGACCAGGCCTCTTTTTGCTACTCGGCGCTGCACTAATTCAACTGATAATTGCGCGGTCATGCAATGCTGCACCCAAACAAAATTTACGTCCTTTTTTTCACACAAATAGAGCTTTCTTTCGGTGTAATTTGATCACCTGTGCGCTTTTTATTTTTCACGCTATAAACAAAAAAAGGCCAAAAATTTTGAAGAAAAACAATATTTTTCATTTTCAGCTCTAAAAAATATATAGTAAACTCAAAGTTGGTTATAAATTTAGGCCAAAATGTATTCTGCTACATGTTTTTGGTAAAAAAAATCCCAATAAGTGTATATTGATTGCTTTGTGTGGAAGTTATAGCGTCTACAAATTATGGTATAGATACTGCAATTTACGCCATTTTTCTGCTATACAGAGCTGCGCTAGTTTAACGGACAATTGCACGGTCATGCAATATGGTACATAAATAAAATTTACATCCTTTTTTTCCCCACAAATTGAGCTTTCTTTCGGTGGTATTTGATCGCCTGTGCGGTTTTTATTTTTTGCGCTATAAAAAAAAAGGCTGACAATTTTGAGGAAAAAAAAACAATATTTTGGACTTTTTGCTATAAAACATGTCCAGTAAAAAAAAATGTAAAAATCAAATTTAGTCATAAATTTCTGCCAAAATGCATTCTGCAACATGTCTGCTGAAAAAAAAACCCAATACGTGTAAATTAATTGGTTTACGTGAAAGTTATACCGTTTACAAATGGCGGGAAAGATACTGGGATTTTTAGGTTTCTTTTTATACTAATAATGGCGGCGATCGGACTTATGGCAGCAACCAGTGACTTATGGCGGGACTGCGGCGGACATTCTGACATTGGGGGGTACTGACTTGGGGTCACTGACATCCCCAAAAACACTAATACAGTGATCAGTGCAAAAAAAAAAAAAAAAACTGACACTGTACTAATGGCAATGGGGAGGAAGGGGTTAACTTTCTTTTGCAGGGACGGGTTATAGGAGTGAGGGGAGTATTTTACTAGGGGGCGGGGGTGTGTACTGGGCGGGACAAGGCTGATTGAGAAAGAGAAACTGTTCTTTCTTGATCAGCTCATCCTCGAGCTGACAGGGAAGTGACAGACAGCACAGCTACTGCAGCTGTGCTCTCTGTCACTGATGCCGATCGCCGGGACATAGCCGCTAAGGAGTGGCTGTGACCCTGCGACTGACATCTGCGGCGGTGATCCGCGGGACAAATAGGGCGGCGGCGTGCCTCGCGCGCAACCCCTATTTGTTTATAAAACACACATTTTAAAACATGGTTTTGCCTGCGAGTGCCGCCCTGCCGCCGTGTATGTTCAGTGGCTGGGCGGCATGCGGTTAAAGATAGTGATCATAAAATCATTTATTATCACATAGTTGTTTGGCTCTTTTAAAAATCATAATAAAAATAACAGAAATCACCAAAATGGTCCCGAACAAAACTTTACATACCCTGTAATGTTTGGCCTTGGCAGACACACAAGGTGACAAACACAGGTTGGAATAGCAATTAAAGGTTAATTTTCCACATCTGTGGCTTTTAAATTGCAATCCGTGTCTGTGTATAAATAGTCAAAGAGTTTATTAGCTCGTATGGATGCACTGAGTAGGCTAGCTACTGAGCCATGGGGAGCAGAAAATAACTGTAAAAAGACCTGTGTAACAAGGTAATAGAACTTTATAATGATGGAAAAGGATATTAAAAATTATCTAAAGCCTTAAATATGCCACTCAGTACTGTTCAATATTTCATTAAGAAATAGAAAATTCAGGGATCTCTTGATCCCAATCCTCAGGTAGACCAAGAAAGATTGCAGCTACAACTTCAAGAAGAATTGTTCAGGATACAATGAAAAACCCACAGGTAACTTCAGGAAAAATACAGGCTGCTCTGGAAAAGACGGTGTGGTTGTATCAAGGAGCACATTACGACGATACCTGAACAAAAGCATGGTTGAGTTGCCAGAAAGACATTTTTAGTATGCCAATAATATAAAATCCATTGTTTCAATTATTGAAGGTTTTGGTTCTCACATTTATCTACAGGTTTAGTGCACTATCCTGTTTAGGGAAGGCCATTTCTTATAACCCTTCTCATAAAAAGAGGGCTACACAGTTCAATACAACAAAAGAAAAAACACATTTAGGTGGGATAATACAGTAGGATCAGGATGTTGACTTGCCGACCCTCCTCTTCTGTAGAGTATAAGTTAAAGCTTATCTATGGTCAAATTTTACCCCCCTTCCTGACGAGGCCATTTTTTGCGTTACGGCGCTGCATTACTTTAAATGACAATTGCGTGGTCATGCAACGTTGCACCCAAATGAAATTTATGTCCTTTTTTTCCCCACGAATTGAGCTTTCTTTTCGGTGGTATATGATCGCCTGTGCATTTTTTTATTTTTTGCACTAAAAAAAAGAATTTGGAGAAAAAAATAATGTTTTTGACTTTTTGTTATTAAACATGTCCAGTAAAAAAAAATTATAAAATTTTGTCATAAATTTACGCTAAAATATATTCTGGTACATGTTTTTGCTGAAAAAAATGTCAATACGTGTAAATATTTATAGCGTTTACAAATGGCAGTATAGATACTGGAATTTTTTTTAATTTTTTTTTTACTAGTAATGGAGAGGATCAGCGACTTATAGCGGGACTGCGGGACACTGGGGAGAACTGACTTGGTGTCACTGACATCCCCAGTGACACCAATATAGTTATCAGTGCTAAAAAAAGCACTGACACTGAACTAATGGCACTGGGGAGGAAGGGGTTAACTTTATTTTGCAGGGAAGGGTTATAGGAGTGAGGGGAGTGTTTTACTAGGGGTGTGTACTGGGCGGGACAAGGCTGATTGAGAAAGAGAAACTGTTCTTTCTCGATCGGCTCATCCTCGAGCTGACAGGGAAGTGACAGACAGCACAGCTACTGCAGCTGTGCTCTCTGTCACTGTTTGCCGCCGATCGCCGGGACATAGCCGCTAAGGAGCGGCTGTGACCCGGCGACTGACATCTGCGGCGGTGATCCGCGGGACAAATAGGGCGGCGGCGTGCCTCGCGCGCAACCCCTATTTGTTTATAAAACACAAGGGGTTAACATGAGGGGTGATCAAATGGTTAACTGTGTGCTGGGTGTGTTTTACATAGGGGGCTGTGTGTGTGGGCTTTACTGTAATCACACTGCTCTGGATGGCTATGCTGTGAACAGCTATCCCAAGCAGTGTGTCCGTTTCTGTTAGTAAACGAAACAGTCCCCCTTCCCTTTGGAGATGCTCCGTAATCACCGTGCGCCGGCACGTGCGCACCCCCTACCCGGAAACACAAAATCACGTGTATGTATATATATGTGTGTGATTTTGCGCACCCCTGCCACCCTGTAGCAGTATATCTGCTATAGGGTGGTCGGGAAGCGGTTAAAGGGATAGTTCACCTTTATCAAAAAACTGCCTTTGAAGATAATGGATGGGATGTCTATAGATAAAAACACACTGTGCAGCTCTGACTAAAGTTGAATAATACCCTTGATATAGGCCATTTACATACCTCATGAAGCCTGACTGGAATACTCCCAGGACGTTGCTAGGTGGGGTCTACTCATTACTGCTCACCTCCTCCATATTAGGAGTGAGCTTTCTGATGCTGAGCTCAGAGCTACTGCATCATGGGAGAGAGAGAGCATGTGAGGAGGTCTGAATCAGAGAAAAAGCTCACTCCTGTGATGGTAGTGGTGAGCAGTATTGACAAGGCCTCACTTAGCAACATGCTGGAAGTACATAGCAACATCCTGGGAGTATTCCAGTCAGGCTTCATGAGGTACATAAATGGCCTACACTTATAGCAAGGGCATTATTCAACTTTAACGCTGGATCCACTAGCCGCTGGATCGCTTTTACAAGCATTTATTTTCTGTTATATCCATTTAATTATTTCCGTTATATCCAGATATAAAGAGCACCATTTTAAAATTGGGAAAGCATCTGATCACACCGATCTGATCTATGATCAGATGCTTTAAGAGTAGAGGAGAGATCTAGCATAAAAACTTTTATTCAAGTAAACATAAAGTGTCAGATAAAGCTTGGTCTTCAAGTGGTTAGAAGAGTGGGTGATGTCTGGCATAAGCTTTTAATGTTGGCCCTGAAATGCCAGGATAGTAGAACGCCCCCCCCCCCCCCTTTTTGATACGTAAATGCTCCAAGGAATTTGCTAAGGGGCATAGTGAGTATTTTGCAGATCTCATTTGTTGCCACAGGTTTTTGGAAATGAAGAAAGAAGACAAATGTTTTTTCTTTTGCTTTATTCTTTTTCAAAACCCTGTGACAAAAGTGATATCTGAAAAATACTCACCATGCCTCTTATCAAATTCCTTGGGGTGTCTACTTTACAGAAAGGGGTCATTTGGGATGGGGGGGGGGTTGTACTATCCTGGCATTTTAGGGCCTCTGAAACTGTGGTAGGTAGTGAGGAAGTGATATGAGAAAATATGGCCTTTGAAAGCCTGGAAGTGGTCATTGGATTTTGGGGGCCTGTATGTAGCTAGGCTGCCAAAAAGCCTCTCACATGTGATATCCCCACACTTGAGAGAAGTAGCAGAATGTGTTTTGGGATGTTATTCCACAAATACCCATGGCATGTGTGAGCAATATATCATTTAAGTGACAACTTTGTGTAAAACTTTTTTTGTCATCTTCCAAAAAAATGTGGCACAAAATAAAATGTTCCATGGACTCACCATGTGTCTCAGCAAATTCTTTAGAGTAAAATAAAAACCGTTAACCTGTGCTTGGGTAAATAGACCAATCTTGTAAATACAGAACATGAAATAAAAATCAGAGAGAAAAGCGGCTAGCATATCAGGCAATATACTGTACATAATAAAAAATACATCAAATTTGCAGCGCTAATCAAAAAACATAAACATAAAGTCCAATTATTAAAAAAAAATTCAGTATAAAACATCCCAAATGCAGTTCCCACGATCCACCATCACCAGGACACCTGAATGATTCATCCTCTTACCAGAAATTCTGACCGAAACACACCAGTCAATATAGGCAACTTCAAATGGGGGATGAATATGTGCAGATCATGGAACTGGCAATCCTCATCAGAATTATTATTATTATTCTACAGGATTTATATAGCGCCAACAGTTTGCTCAGTGCTTTACAATATAAAGGGAGACAATACAGTAACAATACAGTTCAATACAAGAGGGATTTGAGGGCCCTGCTCCTTGGAGCTTACAATCTAGTAGGGAGGGGCTAGTGGTACAAAAGGTAGTAACTGTGGGGGATGGACTGGTTGGAAGAGTAGAAGATTCCAGTATTAGCTGATACGCTTCCCTGAAGAGATAGGTTTTCAGAGATTGCCTAAAAGTGAGCAGAGTAGGCGATAGTCTGATAAATTGGGGTAGAGAGTTGCAAAGGATGGGGGGAGAATAGATTTCAATCCTCCTCTCAAAGGTCCTAAAAGAAGACTCCCATCAAATGTTTAGATAAGGAATATAAGAAAAAGACCACTCATAGTGTAGTAGTTAAATAATAAAATCACCCTGTTTATTACAAGTTACTCGTACATTGTATTGGATGGTTACCAGCATTTGTTTCAAGTTTCCAACCAGGAAAATGGCCGCAGTCCCTCCAAAAAACATGAAGACATCACACGCCGAGGCTCCACCCAATGAGTTTCATCATCCAATTGACCTCGTCAGGGGCGTGGCTAATCGGATGTGGCGATGTCTATAAAGAGTGCATGGGGGGACCCTCCCACTAATCATGATGCATTCCAGGAGGTGGAAGAAGCTCCCAGAAAGTCCTAAAACAGGAAGCGGACCGCAATGAAGAGTCCACTCAATCAGTGAATAGCTAATGAATATTACAGGTCATGGGAAGGGATAAAATGGACCATATTAAGGGATATTACTGCCATATAGGGGCAAACACTGCAAAAGGATAACTATACATATAAAAAATATAATTGAAAAATGTATTTATTGACGAAACCATTTA
Organism: Staurois parvus; assembly: GCF_062004578.1. Taxonomy (NCBI): domain Eukaryota; kingdom Metazoa; phylum Chordata; class Amphibia; order Anura; family Ranidae; genus Staurois; species Staurois parvus. The sequence continues at coordinate 11,050,801 of NW_028317883.1, forward strand.
ATTCTAAAAGGTAAAAATCATATAAAATATATCAGTAATTCAGTGAGGTCACCGAGGGACAAAGCCATCTTGTGGGGAAAATAGAAACTACAACAATATTAAAATACAGCAAGAAACTTTTAATGAAAATAAACTTATATTCAAATTAATATAACTACATCAGAATCATAAAAACAACAATAATAAAAAACCAACACAATATCCTAAGAAGAAATACTTTAAAGACAACCAGAAAAATAATAATACAAATAAACTATTATTGATAAATGCATTTACATCCCACTCGATGTTAAGGCCGATTGGGACATAAGATTTAAGAGAATATATCCACATTGTTTCCGATTTTGATATTTCACGTCTGATGTGACTGCAGCCCATTTCACTGGCTGTCCCGGTGCCAGCATCCTCAGTGTGGGCACCCAGCTGTGACAGCTTAAGGCTTCACAGTTCGGTGCCCACTGCACATGCACGAGTAGTGCTGTGCTTTCTGAATGGTCCCGTAGTCTTCTGGGACCTGTCACGTGTCCCATAAGACTACAGGGAGGGAAGGGAGAGGATAACTTCTGCTTCCGGTTGCCTAGGTGATCGCAGCAGGAGTGGGAGCGGGTACCTGTCAGTTTCGGGTACCCACTCCCCTCCCCGCTACCCAAAGGTGCCAATCCTTAATGGGGAGCAAGGGACCAGTCTTTAAAGTGGAACTTCCCCTTTTGGATGGAGCTCCACTTTAAATACTTCACCTAGAAAAAAATGGCAGTGCTTGAGTGATTGATACAGTTTTGTCAGTAGATTTTTACCAATCCATACTCCATTCAAGCTGATGTTCTCGTATAAAAAAGCAGGATGTAAATAAAATTAATGGCCTTGCAGTTTTCTGCAGACTGGGAATCTTTACAACCCAAATCTGGCCAACTCAAACATTATCCCTTGCAGTTGGGTTGCAAGGGTTATCCACTCGTTATGTCTAAGGAAGGGGAAAAACAGTTTTACTGACCTGCCCTTTGCTCCCTGTCAGGTGGTGCTTTCTAGGATCCAACATTGGACTGTCCCTCAGTGTCCTCACATCCAGTGCAGGGCTATGTAACTGCATAACTTTGCACTTAGTCTACAGCTTGGGTCACTAGTACATGGGGTATGTAAAGAGAAATTCTAGTGCAAGCTATACATGTGGTTGCCATGAGCCATGAAGGTACAGTAAGCAAGAAGCCTGTAGTGGACGTGTGCCTATTATAGGTGAAATTTCCTCTTGCCACAGGGGAGATGTTGTCGGCATGCCCTAAGCCGCATTCTGTCTCCCATGGCAACTAGAGCGGAACTGCACTGCACAGATCCCTATCCTGTATAGAGGTACGAAAGTTCAAGAATTAAAGTCAAGTGCATGGTGGGATTCCATGCTGCTACCAGGACTGGTAGTAGGAAACGCTGGACACGTGGCTGTGGTCAGTATTTGGCATGGCTCACGTAATTGCAAGCTACAGTGGGAAGATGTACATTTACAGTTGTGTTCAAAATAATAGTAGTCAGAGATCACTAACCTGATCAATCATTGTTTTTTTGTAGAAATTATATTTCTACATGGTAAATAATTTACTAGCAGGTGTAGTAGAGTAATAGAAATCCAACAGACCCAACAGTCATGACATGCATGCTGCTGATTCTGTGTAATTGAATCACTAATTGAAAGGGGCATGTTCAAAATAATAGCAGTGTGGAGTTCTATTAGTGAGGTTATTCATTCTTTGAAAAACAGGTGGCAATTATTGCCCTTATTTAAGGAAGGAAGACAGCAAATGTTGTACATGCTGGTTACAGTGCATTTCTCTCTGAAATTCTGAGGAAAATGGGTCGTTCCAGACATTGTTCAGAAGAACAGCGTACCTTGATTAAAAAGTTGATTGGAGAGGGGAAAACATATAAAGAAGTGCATAAAATGATAGGCTGCTCAGCTAAAATTATCGCAAATGCTTTAAAACGGCAATCAAAACCTGAAAGACATGGAAGAAAGCGAAAAACTACCATTCGAATGGATAGAAGAATAGCCAAAATGGCAAGGACTCAGCCAACAATCAGCTCCAGGAAGATCAAAGAAGGTCTAAAGTTACCTGTGAGTACTGTTACAATTAGAAGACGCCTATGTGAAGCCAAGCTATCTGCAAGAAGCCCCCGCAAAGTCCCACTGTTGAAAAAAAGACGTGCTGAAGAGGTTACAATTTGCCAAAGAGCACATTGACTGGCCTAAAGAGAAATGGCGCAACATTTTGTGGACTGATGAAAGTAAGATTGTTCTTTTTGGGTCTAGTGGCTGGAGACAGTTTGTCAGACGACCCCCAAACACTGAATTCAAGCCACAGTACACTGTGAAGACAGCGAAGCATGGTTGCGCAATCATCATGATATGGGGATGTTTCTCATACTATAGTGTTGGGCCTATTTATCGCATACCGGGGATCATGGATCCGTTTGAATACATCAGAATACTTGAAGAGGTCATGCTGCCTTATGCTGAAGAGGAAATGCCCTTGAAATGGGTGTTCCAACAAGACAACGACCCCAAACACACCAGTAAACGTGCAACATCTTGGTTCCAGACCAACAAGATTGACGTTATGGAGTGGCCAGCCCAATCCCCGGATCTTAATCCAATAGAAAACCTGTGGGGTGACATCAAAAATGCAGTTTCTGAGGAAAATCCAAGAAATAGAGAAGAACTGTGGAATGTAGTCCAATCATCCTGGGTTTGAATACCTTTTCACAGGTGCCAGAAGTTGGTTGACTCCATGCAACACAGATGTACAGCAGTTCTCAGAAACAGTGCTTATACAACTAAATATTAATTGATTCAAAGGAAAGCAAAATCTTCAAACATTTTTCAGTTTATATAGTGAATGTTTGAGTTTGTAAAGAAGAATACAAACACTGCTAAAGAAGGAACAACACAAATTTGATATATTTTTCTTCATGTTTTGATTTGGAATAGAATGTGTAGTGTTCCCAATGCATTTGTGTGTATGGAAATAAAAGCTATTAGAAGGATTTTGAGCTTTATTCACTTTTTTCAACACACTGCTATTATTTTGAACACAACTGTACAGCTGAGAGTAACTGAAGTTGTTACGTTCATCTCCAAGAGGCCTGCCTTAGGGTCAAGTATTCCCTGACGGCAACCTCAGCCTTGTCCCAAGGTATTGGTGAAAACGGCAGCGAGCAAAGGTACCTCATGAGTGTGAAGTAGAGATTAAGAGCCTGTACAAGGTGCCTAGCATAGCCCAGAAGAACCCACCCTGGGGTTAGGCCTTTCATCTGACCATTGCTTGGCGACCAACGAGGAGGAAAACATGGAGGATGTGCCAAACAACCACCACTCAACCCCTTACAAGCAGTTGACCCTTGCAGTGCAGATACAGCCCCACTGCATAGAATAATTTTTAGCTGCTCAGAGTTGGTCTTAAACACAACTATTAAACAAAAAGAAAGTACACTGTCTTTTGTGAAACTGAGGTGTTGCTAGATCAATCATGGAACAAATACACCAACAGAAAATCTTCTAATGTGTTCCTGATCTAGTGACAGAAATCAGTGCGTGCTATATTGAGCAAGTCATGGCAGAAATCTATGAAAAGTCTATTGTGATGTATGCTTGTGTATCTTGTGACTGTGAACACTCAGGAACAACCCACTTAATTATGACCTTGACCTCTTTGTCATTTTCTACAAGGAGAAGGATGAACCAAATTATTTACACAAGTATAGAATAATAACAATTACATGGCTTCGAGATAAACATGTACCACTGTCAAGTCACAAACACATATATATATATATTTATTTAGTTTACTTTTCAACCCTCTTTAAATAGTATTTACTGTTTATTTTCATTTGGTTTCCTATTGTCCATTTTACAAAAAGAAGCCTCTGGAGCAGGATTTCCTGACACGTCAAGCCGTTTGGAAGAATAAACCAAATAGACAGTGGTCAGGAAATTGTGAACATCAGTCTTTCTCCACTGTGGAGAAGGGAAAACCCAGGCACTGATAGAATGGCCAAACTTACTAAAGTACATAGTAGAAAAGCTTCATTTACATGCAAGAACAAAAGACAAATTAAGAACAACATATTGAACATATACTTTTTTTCTTTTTAAGTTTTTATTTATTTTTTCATTCAAAGACAAAAGCATGTCTTTTTTATTCTTCTTTTGTTATTATTTTGATTTGTACAGCTTTGTCGATTCCCATTGTGCTGTACAATGTAGGCACAGGCAGCATGGGCGATTGAGTCTATACACATTTTATTGGAACTGCGTATATCAATGACACGCTTCACATCTATTCACCTTTTTGTGAGATGTGTTTTGACAACCTACTTGCTTTATTTTATACATTATTTTATATTTATTATATTATTATATATTTTTATATAAATTACAGTTGTGTTCTAAATAATAGCAGTGTGTTGAAAAAAGTGAATAAAGCTCAAAATCCTTCTAATAGCTTTTATTTCCATACACACAAATGCATTGGGAACACTACACATTCTAGTCCAAATCAAAACATGAAGATAAAATATATCAAATTTGTGTTGTTCCTCTAAAAAAAAATGAAGAAAAGTGAATATTAGACTGTTCAAAAAAATAGCAGTGTTTGTATTCTTCTTTACAAACTCAAATACTCACTATATAAAATGAAAAATGTTTGAAGATTTTGCTTTCCTTTGAATCACTTAATTAATATTTAGTTGTATAAGCACTGTTTCTGAGAACTGCTGTACATCTGTGTTGCATGGAGTCAACCAGCTTCTGGCACCTGTGAACAGGTATTCCAGCCCAGGATGATTGGACAACATTCCACAGTTCTTCTCTATTTCTTGGTTTTGCCTCAGAAACTGCATTTTTGATGTAACCCCACAAGTTTTCTATTGGATTAAGATCCGGGGATTGGGCTGGCCACTCCATTACGTCAAGCTTGTTGGTCTGGAACCTCTTCAAGTATTCTGATGTATTCAAACTGATCCATGATCCCTGGTATGCGATAAATAGGCCCAACACCATAGTATGAAAAACATCCCCATATCATGATGATTGCGCAACCATGCTTCACTGTCTTCACAGTGTACTGTGGCTTGAATTCAGTGTTTGGGGGTCGTCTGACAAACTGTCTTCAGCCACTAGACCCAAAAAGAATAATCTTACTTTCATCAGTCCACAAAATGTTGCGCCATTTCTCTTTAGGCCAGTCAATGTGCTCTTTGGCAAATTGTAACCTCTTCAGCACATCTTTTTTTCAACAGTGGGACTTTGCAGGGGCTTCTTGCAGATAGCTTGCCTTCACATAGGCGTCTTCTAATTGTAACAGTACTCACAGGTAACTATAGACCTTCTTTGATCTTCCTGGAGCTGATTGTTGGCTGAGTCCTTGCCATTTTGGCTATTCTTCTATCCATTTGAATGGTAGTTTTTCGCTTTCTTCCACGTCTTTCAGGTTTTGATTGCCATTTTAAAGCATTTGCGATCATTTTAGCTGAGCAGCCTATCATTTTATGCACTTTTTTATATATATCTCCAATCAACTTTTTAATCAAGGTACGCTGTTCTTCTGAACAATGTCTGGAACGACCCATTTTCCTCAGAATTTCAGAGAGAAATGCACTGTAACCAGCATGTACAACATTTGCTGCCTTCCTTAAATAAGGGCAATAATTGCCACCTGTTTTTCAAAGAATGAATGACCTCACTAATAGAACTCCACACGGCTATTATTTTGAACATGCCCCTTTCAATTAGTGATTCAATTACACAGAATCAGCAGCATGCATGTCATGACTGTTGGGTCTGTTGGATTTCTATTACTCTACTACACCTGCTAGTAAATTATTTGCCATGTAGAAATATCATTTCTACCAAAAACAGTGATTGATCAGGTTAGTGATGTCTGACTGCTATTGTTTTGAACACAACTGTATGTTTTATAAAACTGTGATGATTGATACCACATGAAAAACCTACTACACATGTGTTAATTACATAAAGCTGCAAACAAAATACCCTTTACCCTGAAATGTCTATTAAAAACTCATATCAGATTAATAAAAAGGGGATCATAAAACAGTGTGAGGCATGAGTCCTTTTAAAAGGTAACCTGTTCTTTGCCCATACGGGACAAAAAAAAGGTTCTCTTTACTGCTGCCTCTCCCTGCTGCACTTACTAACTTTTCTTTTGCTCATCTGCCACTGAATTTGGCTACCAGGAGCAAAGAGAAATCTCCATGTGAGCACCATGTTGCCTGACTCTCTACCTCCCCCATGTAGCATCACTGGTGTTTAAACAGCCAATCAGCAAGTACTAGTGCTTGTGGTCACCATACTCTGAAGTATCACTGATTTCTCTGGGGGTTTTTTTGGGTTTTTTTTAGGAATGAGCTCAGGCGTGTTTGGATCCTAGTCGGAACCCACCTGAGTGAGTCCTCCAGGGAGCTGTCACTATACAGTGCCAATAACTGGCTGAAGGATTCCCCACTCCACAGCTGCAAATACGCACATCCATATATTAATGCGGCTGCAGGGCGGGGGATGCACTGAGCACAGATGATTGGCCCAGTACAAGTGAAAGCTTCCTGGCCAGTTCACTTGGGTACCAAAGGATCCTAGTAGCTTAAAGCACAACCACAAGAAAAAAAAACAGCACTGCAAGGCTTAATTGCTCAATAAGTATAGGGGTATAGGAATACCCTGTAATACTTAACTTATTCCTCATTCCTGCAAGCTTTGTCAATTTCCTCTTCTCTCCAAAGCTCCAGATTGTTGGTGGACTGTTACCCTCTGGTACAATGCCACCGCTGGTTAGAGTGCCTTGGAGAAGGAGCTTCTGGGGAAACCAGTCAGACAGGATGGAAGAGCCTGTCAGAACCTGTAATTCCTTAATAAGGTAAGTATTGCAGTTTTTTCCTCTACCCCTAGACTTAACATTTAACCCTTGCAGATGGGAGAGGCCCCAATGCAATGGTATTTTTTTTTTCTGGTGCCCTGAATTTCAGGCAATAAGCAGGGGAATGAAGAATAGGTGAGTATGAACAGCTGGATGGAGTGGCAATTAAAGTACGCCTAAAACCATATCTCTTTTTTTCATATTAGATTGAGTGAGAAATGGTTAAAGCCACAGTTTTTTTTGCTTGCTTGTCATCTGTGTTCCTTTCAAGATATTCAACATGAAGTGAGAGGAAATCTCTGGAAGGGAATTGCAACCACCACAAATAGTTGCCACTGGAACATGAAAGATTTTCCCTCTATTCAGGTTCTGTTGACAACTCTAAAATTTTCAGTTTTGGTGACAGTGGTCATTAACCACTTGCCCTCCAGAGGATTTAACCCCCCCCCCCCCCCCCCGACCAGGCCATTTTTCTGCAATGCGGCGCTGCGTTACTTTAACTGACAATTGCGCGGTCATGCAATGCTGTACTTAAATTAAATCTATGTTCCTTTTTTCCCCACAAATAGAGCTTTCTTTCAGTGTTATTTGATCACCTATGCGGTTTTTATATTTGACTTTTTGCTAAAAAACATATCCAGTAAAAAAATTTTAAACAAATTTCTTTATAAATTTAAGCCAAAATGTATTCTGCTACATGTCTTTGCTAAAAAAAAAAATCCCAATACGTTTAAATTAATTGGTTGAAAGTTACAGCCTCTACAAATGGTGGTGTATATATACTGGATTTTTTTTTTATTATTATACTAGTAATGGCAGCAATCAGCGACTTATTGCGGGACTGCGGTGGGCATTCTGATACTGGGTGGGAACTGCCACTGACATCCCAATGACACTAATACAGTGATCAGTGCTAATAAAAAGCAATGACACTGTACTAATGACACTGGGCAGGAAGGGGTTAACATCTGGGGCGATCAAAGAGTTAACAGTGTTTTGTGTGCTGTTTTACATTATGTGCTGTGTGGGTTTACTAGGGAGACATGCTATGCAGAGAAATACACAGCAGCATGTCCTTGCTGGCATGAGAGAGACCTGTGTTGATTACACACAGGTCTCTCTCCTGTCAGTTCCACACGGCGATTGCCGGGTGCCAGTGGGGAATCTCCGCCCAGGATCCGGTGATTGACATCCGTAGCCATCAATGGTGGCACGGGTAGGGTGGCATGTGTGTGCCCCCTACCCAGAAATGCAAATAACGTATATACTGTATACGTGATTTTGCTCAGTCTTTCTGCCCTGTAGCAGAAGATCTACTATAGGGCGAGGAAAAGAGGTTAAAACAGAAAGAGAGTATGTATCCTTAGTGGATACATAGACAGCAATAAAACAGCCCAAGGGCAAGGCTGGATTTTTATCACTTGAGTCTGTGCACATAAGTTTTGTTACCCTAAGTAATCTACTTCGGCTGGAATCACCCAAGGCTTGTTTTTTTGGCCTTAAAATGGTTCTAAAAGCTTGTTTGTTTGTTTTTTTAAATAGCAAACATATCATGCTTACCTGCTCTGTACAATGGTTTTGCACAGAGCAGCCCCAATCCTTCTCTTCTCAGGTCCACGGTCAGCACTGCTGGCCCCTCCTCCTTGCCGAGTGCCCCCATAGCAAACTGCTCTGGGGGCACTCCTGCTTGCTCTCTCCTGAGCTGCCTCTGTGTCTATAGGACAGACAGAGCGCATCTTGATCCCGTCCCCTGCTCCCTCCTCACTGGCTTTGATTGACAGCAGTGGGACCCAATGGCTCTGGCTGCTGTGTCTCAGACAATGAGCAGAAAGAGACCCGGGAGAGCGGCTACTATCGTGCATATCGCTGGATCAGGATTGGGCTTGGACACAGGAACAAGATATTATAGCTGGGCGTCGCACCCAAGACTTGGTGACACTAGCTTAGGTGCAAAAATTGGAACTCTTTATTGAACAGAGATACTGGTTTTTATACACTTCAGAAATAGGGGCAGTCCTCACATGAACAATAAACAAATATTACACATTGGGATAAACATGCCATACTGATTAGATAAGAGCTTGATCACATTATCCTAAAAAGTGCAAACAGTAAACAGTACAGCCAACGGTGCTCTAATAGCTAATCAACAACTAGCAACTAATGTAGCACTACCCCCATAGGAGTCACTAAAGATTTGGGTCCCCCTATAGTCCTGCACAGCCAGGCAACACACATTTTCTACAAACTCACATTTCAGAGACAGCGAACAGTCCTTGAACTTTTTTTTTTTGTTTGTTTTATCAGGAGAATTGAACTTGGATAGGGTAAGGGGTGTATGGGATGCCCAAGGGAATTGCAAACTGAAGACAACTTCCTGGTAACTATATACAAGTCCAAAGACAGAACTTCTCTTCTTGGAGAGCTCTCCTGGTGTACCAACCCAGACCCCAGATAAATCCTCTTCTTTACCCAGCTGTCTGGAGGACTCCCTGGACAAGGGTATCCAGTGCCTGCCACTTTCAGATGAACAGTCCTGGGTAAGGAGCTAATCAGGTTTCCCACCAGAATGCTCTTTTCCTCTTAGCTGACACAGGGGGTGTATGATTACTCACTCAGCCTCTTCCCTGTGAGCTGGTTTAGTTAGGTGGTTGCCTTCAGGCCTTCTGCTGGGCTGGGTCCTTTTCTGGCTCCACAGGTAGTCCTCCCTTTGGGGACTGGTGGGGCTGAGCGATCCTCCTTTCTAAGACCCAGCCTGCAGGTAGACCCCCTGCCATTGGCCCCCCTCCCAGGCTCCTGCATCTCTTCCTCTCTCATATCTTCCACCTGAACTCTCCTGCATCTGAGCAGGCTCATACACTTTTAACGGCTGTCCTCACCCCATGCCAAGCCTCCTGCCTGGGGATTGGCCAGTATCCCTCAAGAGTGCAGACCAGCTCCTCCTCAGCCCCCGCCCCCCCTGCCCACTGAGTTCTAGAGACTTCTCCAAGTTTCTAGATCAGGGGGATCTGCAGAGCCTCTCAACCCTGACCCAAATTTGACCCCTCTGACCCAGGCTGCTACTCAGCCCTCTATCTAAAAAAAAATATTCCAGCAGTCTGAAAGAGTGGAATTCATCATCTTCATAGATTTCTTGAGGGATATTGTTGATCAATATTTCTGTCCCAAGTGGAGTAGCTTCTCCAACTAAGTCTGAAGGAAGGCCCCATATTTCCTCTGACCATTAACCTGTATACGATTAAAATGACCTCTTTCCATCCACTCCAGAGGGGAAGCTGTATTGTCTTTACTCAGAGAATTAACCCAAGCCTGGCTCTCAGCATTCATTACGTTGCTGTCCATCATTAGAGAATGATCTGCTCTTTCCATGGGTCATAATCAGTGAGTGGAAGGCTAGCCCCTAGTCCCCTCTGAAATCCCCTGTTCTGTTTGGGTCTGTTACATTTCCTCCCCCCCTCAAAAGTAGACTAACCAGGTCCTAGACCTCTACCTGGTCTGGACATGTGTTAGTCGGGTTAATGAACCCACACAGTCAACCCAAATGATCTCCATTCTTGGCCGCAGGGAAGAATTGTCATCGATAGGTGTGGGGCAGAGGTTATGGACCCTTTGTCCGACTGCCTGTACTTCAGCTGGAAGGTCTTTACCATTATGGGGCTCAATCTGCTGCTGGAGTGAGGAGCCTACTGCCCCAACTCTCTGGGGCTGTGCAGACAGGATAGGTGCAGGACAGAAGCCAGCGACCACCTCCTCTCCCAAACTATGAATCTGCCACCGGGGTGGGAGGCTAACCACCTCCTCTCCTGTACTGTGGAACTGCAGGGAGAGGAGGTGGTCACAAGCAATGCTCAGGTCACAACATCTTTATAAAAAACAGTGCAGCACAGTACTATGCAAAATAACAATAAATTAATAATCAATGTGAAGTGTCGTCAGTATAAATAAATACAGTTGCAAGAAAAAGTATGTGAACCCCTTGGGATTAGGTGGAGTTTTGCATGAATTGGGCATAAAATGTGCTCTGAACGTCATCTAAGTCACAACAATAGAACACAGTCTGCTGAATATAGTACTACACAAACATTAGATGTTGCCATGGTTTAATTGCACATAACATGTAAACATTCAGAGTGCAGGGAGGAAAAAGTATGTGAGGCCCTAGCTTAATGACTTCTCCCAGAGCTAATTGGAGCCAGGAGTGAGCCAACCTTGACTCCAATCAGTGTGATGATATTGGATTTGTTGCTGACAGCTGTCTTGCCCTTAAAAAACACACACCTGTTTTGGGTTTACTGGTTTCAAGAAGCACTGTGAACCATGCCTCGCAGAAAAGAGCTCTCAGAAGACCTACTATCAAGAATTGTTGACTTGCATGAAGCTGGAAAGGGTTACAAAAGTATCTCCAAAAGCCTTGATGTTCATGTGTCCACGGTAAGACAGACTGTTTACAAATGGAGAAAGTTTAGCACTGTTGCTACTCTCCCTAGGCGTGGTCGTCCTGTAAAAATGACTGCAAGAGCACAGTGCAGAATGCTGCATGAGGTAAAGAAGAATCCCAGAGTGTCAGCTAAAGACCTACAGAAATCTCTGGCACATGCTAACATTTTTGTTGACACAGCTACAATAAGGAAAACATTAAACAAGAATGGAGTACATGGGAGGACACCACGGGAGTACATGGGAGGACACCACGGAGGAAGCCATTGCTGTCCAAAAAGAATATTGCAGCATGTTTGAAGTTTGCAAAAGAGCACCTGGATGTTCCACAGTACTACTGGCAAAATATACTGTGGACAGATGAAACCAAGATTGAGTTGTTTGGGAAGAACACACAACACTATGTGTGGAGAAAAAAAGGCACAGCACACCAACATCAAAACTTCATCCCCATTGTAAAACATGGCGGAGGGAGCATCATGGTTTGGGGCTGCTTTGCTGCCTCAGGGCCTGGACGGATTGTTGTTATTGATGGGAAAATGAATTCCAGAGTTTATCAAGATATTTTGCAGGAAAACGTACGACCATCTGTCCGCCAACTGAAGCTCCGCAGAGGATGGGTGATGCAACAGGACAATGACCCAAAGCATACAAGTAATTCAACAAAACAATGGCTGCAACAGCACAGAATACGCCTTCTGGAGTGGCCCAGTCAGAGTCCTGACCTCAACCCCATTGAAATGCTGTGGCATGACCTTAAGAGAGCGATTCACACCAGACATCCCAAGAATATTGCTACACTGAAACAGTTTTGTGAAGAGGAGTGGTCCAAAATTACTCCAGATTGTTGTGCAGGTCTGATCTGCAACTACAGGAAACGTTTGGTTGGGGTTATTGCTGCCAAAGGAGGGTCAACCAGTTATTAAGTCCAAAGGTTCACATACTTTTTCCTCCCTGCACTGTGAATGTTTACATGTTATGTGCAATTAAACCATGGCAAAATCTAATGTTTGTGTAGTATTATGTTCAACAGACTGTGTTCTTAACTTAGTGTTGTAACTTGGATGACGTTCAGAGCACATTTTATGCCCAATTCTTGCAAAACTCCACGTAATCCCAAGGGGTTCACATACTTTTTCTTGCAACTGTATATAGAAAACAGGGTCACACACTACTATGCAAAATGAATATGCTAAAATGGTATTGTGCCAAAAACCATATGCATCATAAATATATACAGTGGGGCAAAAAAGTATTTAGTCAGCCACCAATTGTGCAAGTTCTCCCACTTAAAAAGATGTGAGAGGCCTGTAATTGACATCATAGGTAGACCTCAACTATGAGAGACAAAATGAGAAAAAAAAATCCAGACAATCACATTGGCTGATTTGGAAAGAATTTATTTGCAAATTATGATGGAAAATAAGTATTTGGTCAATATCAAAAGTTCATCTCAATACTTTGTTATATATCCTTTGTTGGCAATGACAGAGGTCAAACGTTTCCTGTAAGTCTTCACAAGGTTGGCACACACTGTTGCTGGTATGTTGGTCTATTCCTCCATGCAGATCTCCTCTAGAGCAGTGATGTTTTGGGGCTGTCGCTGGGCAACATGGACTTTCAACTCCCTCCAAAGGTTTTCTATGGGGTTGAGATCTGGAGACTGGCTAGGCCACTCCAGGACCTTGAAATGCTTCTTACGAAGCCACTCCTTCGTTGCCCGGGCGGTATGTTTGGGATCATTGTCATGTTGGAAGACCCAGCCACGTTTCATCTTCAATGCCCTTGCTGATGGAAGGAGGTTTGCACTCAAAATCTCACGATACATGGCCCCATTCATTCTGTCCTGTACATGGATTAGTCGTCCTGGTCCCTTTCTGGAGAAACAGCCCCAAAGCATGATGTTTCCACCCCCATGCTTCACAGTAGGTATGGTGTTCTTTGGATGCAACTCAGCATTCTCTCTCCTCCAAACACAACGAGTTGTGTTTCTACCAAACAGTCCTATTTTGGTTTCACCTGACCATATGACATTCTCCCAATCCTCTTCTGGATCATCCAAATGCTCTAGCAAACTTCAGACGGGCCCGGACATGTACTGGCTTAAGCAGGGGGACACGTCTGGCACTGCAGGATCTGAGTCCCTGGCGGCGTAGTGTGTTACTGATGGTAGCCTTTGTTCCGTTGGTCCCAGCTCTCTGCAGGTCATTCACTAGGTCCCCCCGTGTGGTCCTGGGATTTTTGCTCACTGTTCTTGTGATCATTTTGACCCCACAGGGTGAGATGTCGCGTGGAGCTCCAGATCGAGGGAGATTATCAGTGGTCTTGTATGTCTTCCATTTTCTAATTATTGCTCCCACAGTTGATTTGTTCACACCAAGCTGCTTGCCTATTGCAGATTCAGTCTTCCCAGCCTGGTGCAGGTCTACAATTTTGTTTCTGGTGTCCTTCGACAGCTCTTTGGTCTTCACCATAGTGGAGTTTGGAGTGTGACTGTTTGAGGTTGTGGACAGGTGTCTTTTATTCTGATAACAAGTTCAAACAGGTGCCATTGATACAGGTAATGAGTGCAGGACAGAGGAGCCTCTTAAAGAAGAAGGTACAGGTCTGTGAGAGCCAGAAATCTTGCTTGTTTGTAGGTGACCAAATACTTTTTTTCCACCATAATTTGCAAATAAATTCTTTCCAAATCAGCCAATGTGATTGTCTGGATTTTTTTTTTTCATTTTGTCTCTCACAGTTGAGGTCTACCTATGATGCCAATCACAGACCTCTCTCATCTTTTTAAGTGGGAGAACTTGCACAATTGGTGGCTGACTAAATACTTTTTTGCCCCACTGTGTATATATATATATATATATATATATATATATATATATATATAAACAATTTAAATATAAACTAACAGTCTATTATGTCCAAAAATCATTAATGGTCAATGTCTCAAAGGTGAATATTTGTGATCCAATAATCTTCAAAATATGCCAAATCCGTTTCTGAATTTTCCACCTTGTAAAATAATTCTTTAAAATGTGGTTTTGACACTTGTGCACTTTTCTTCACCAACACTTGTATGCTGTCATCTTGTTCTATGACATTAGGTCACATGCGCTTCCCCCTTTAGGAGGGGTCTCCTATACCACAGCTGTGAATCCTCTCTGCAGCACCTTGATGCTCAACAATCCACCTACATCCTCCATCATCCTCCAATCAATATTAATTTGGAACTTTAAAATGTATGTACTTAACTGCTTCCCCACTACCGTAAAGCAGAACTACTGCTACAGGGTGGCAGGGCTGCGCAAAATCACGTGTGTATGTATATATATATATATATATATATATATATATATATATATATATATATACGTGATTTTGCATTTCCAGGTAGAGGACGTGCATACTGCCCTACCCATGCATACTGCATTGGTGGCTACAGATTTCAATCACCGGGTCCCGACTGGAGATTCCCTGGCCGGCACCTGGCGATCGCTGAGTATCACTGACGGGAGAGACCTGTGTGTAAATAACACAGGTCTTTCTCCTGCCAACAGTAACATGCTGTGTATTTCTCTGGACAGCAGAAAAATACACAGCAGTATGTTTCCCTAGTAAAACACACACAACACACACAGTAAAACAGCAAACAGTTAACCCTTTGATCACCCCAGATGTTAACCCCTTCCTGTCCATTGTCATTAGTACAGTGTCAGTGCTTTTTATTAGCTCTGGTCACTGTGTTAGTGTCATTGGGATGTCATTGGCAGTTAGTCAGTTAGTCAGTTCCCCCCCAGTGTCAGAATGTTCACCGCAGTCCTGCAGTCCCACTATAAGTCGCTGATAGCTGCCGTTAGAAAAAAAAAATTCCAGCATATACCACCATTTATAAACGCTATAACCAATTAAATTACATGTATTGGGATTTTTTTTTAGCAAAGACATGTAGCAGAATACATTTTGTCCTAAATTTATGAGAAAATTAGATTTTTTTAAAAATTTTTACTGGATATGTTTTATAGCAAAAAGTAAAAAAATTTTTTTTTTTCCCAAAATTGTTGGTCTTTTTTTATAGCACAAAAAATAAAAAAACCAAACAGGTGATCAAATACCACCGAAAGAAAGCTCTATTTGTGGGAAAAAAAGACAAAACTTTCAATTTATGTACAGGGTTGCATGACCGCACAATTGTCAGTCAAAGTAACGCAGTGCTGTATCGCAAAAAATGGCCTGGTCAGGAAGGGGGCTAAATCCTCTGGAGGGCAAGTGGTTAACTTAAAATGTGCACAATATCTGGTGCACAACAGTAGATAGACATTCCAACCAGTAAAACCTCCAACAAAATGGCGGTCCGTACGCTTCCAGCCTATGGCATGATGTCACCGGCTCCTTCAAACACGTTACGTCATCAATCATGTGACTTTATCAGGGGATATCATCAGGGAAAGATGTTAAAATTTTATATGGATGGAACAAAAAATCTTTTATAGCTGTGAAAACAAGTTGGTGATTAAAATGTGCCCTTGACCAGAAGGACAAATCCAGGAAGTAGGATGTGCTGGATCAATGTTCAATGGTCTCTATTATGAGATTCATGCATGAACAGATGTCAGGGCATAAAAACCAAGCAATGCCCAGGTCACAGACCTCCCACAGTCATCTTGCTGGTGTAATCAGAGTAAAATCTACACCAAGGATCAATTAATGTCAGATCTGACACCAAAGAGCTACCCTTGACCACAGGTATTGTGGTTATTCTTCAACATATACACAAGAGGGATTTTAAGTCTTGAAATGTGCTTTCCTTGTGTCATCCCTGCAGGATTGTACAAGAAAGACTGAGATAAGCATTACAACAAGGGACATCTTGCCCTTTCCCCATGTCTTTCTGCCTAAAGTTTTGGCCTGTGTGGTCTGTCCAAAATTGCAGACTTGGATTTCCAATTATCTACATATGTATTTAGTTATCTATGGAAAGCATTTACTGTATTATTCAATAACACATGAGTCACGAAGACAGTATGAATCATATTATAGTCAGGCACACTTTTTATTTAATGTTATTCTGGCTAGAAAAACAAGAAAAGGAGTTCTGTATTAAATAAAGTGGAACACTTCGTTGTTTATAAAGATCTGTCTGACATTAATGCCAGTTTTACTCAGCAAGGAAGCCACTGTAATCCGGTTTAAAAGAAGTAATGTTCCAGCACAATGTCTCTTTCAGAGATGCCTTTGATTTCGGCTTGTCTCTTCGGAACTGTCATGGCCACTACTGTGATGTAAGCATTAGCAGCTTCTGTGCAGGACAATTCTGCTATTGTACTAATTATAAGATGTGAATGACTTCGGTTTTATGTAATCATGTTGAACGTTTGTTAACTAACACAGGAATGTGATTTTGGACTCTGAATCTGGCATTAGACATTAATTGCATTCAGATGTGGGAACACAATTCGACTACCAAAAAGTTTTAAAGAGTACCTAAACACAAAAGCAAAAATGTATTATATTGTAGCTACCAGTCTTTAGAAGTGGTGGCTACATTAGTATTCTTTTTTCTGGCTTTTTTCATTTATTTTCACCTGGCAAACTGTTTTTAACCTATTTCATGCCAAGATATTTTTCCACTGTACCTTGGGAGATAGCCATGGTTGTCATACAGGTTATACTTTAAGCATGTCTGTCTTTGTTCATTTCCATTACATGGTGGATTGATTGTATTAGTAGTTTACTCTTCATGTTCTACTGCATCTGACACTGACTGTAAAAGATGGCTGGTTGGTATAGGGAGCACTCCTCTCTGCATGTGGGGCTATGTTACATTGTATTTTTAAAGTGGAACTATACTCACCTCCTCTCCAGCGATGCAACTTCCGTGAGTTCCAGCATCAACATCTTTGCCCAGGCTTGTCCTGGGTTTGAGATCTTCAGCCATCTTGAGTAGCTTGCTGAGATTACATAATTCCCCCATATCTGCACATTTTTATTCCTCCTCAATTTGGCAGATGAGCATGTGTAGCTCCATTTACATTGTACAGGAAGACTGCAAACAGCCAGGTAAAAATCCTTTATTGCAGAAGACACACATCTCTTATGCAATAAAAAGCCTGTCTCTTCCCACATTTTCGATATTTATATAAGGTTCCACTTTAAGATCACACAAGTAAACCTAATCAATACACACTATCCTGCATTTAAAGACTTTTTTTATTATTTCAGTTCCAGTTTAATGTGGATCCCCCCTTAATAAACTGACAACATACATGTAGCTAAAAATGTAATTATCCTTTTAAGCCTCCTTATTTTAGCTTGTGAACCCTTGCCACCACTAAAGAATAATATAATCCGTGGATATCTTGTTCATCCTTGTTTTCTGTGCTGGCTCACTGATGATATCTGCACCAGACCTCACACATGCACTTTACATATAATCTGTGAAAAAAAAGCTTTTTTTCTTGAGATCTGGCAGTTTACACATGAGTTCTCCCTGGAAGGAGCTGGTGACGTAAGCCCACTCTACCTCATCTGTGCCTTGAAAAACCAGGAAGTCAAAACATTAAAATGTAAGTTCACAAAAAGTATCTTTTCATTGAATGACTGGAACATGTTTATAGATTAGAATGTAGAGCTGTATGCACCTGTGCTTTTTCCTGTTTTTTTTTTTTTTTTGGGGGGGGGGCTATTTTAATGCAGTTATGTAATAATTAAGAAAAACAATATATTTTTATGGTCAAATCTTTGTATTGTTGGTTTAAATCAAATATGTTGACATCACAAATGGCAAAAAATATATAATATATACCTTCTGCGCTTTAGAAGTGTACAACAATTCAAAATAAAAGAAATGATGGCAGCTAGCACCCACACCTATTACTTGGAAAGTGGCAAAAATTATATGCATCGAATCAGTTAAGCAGTGCAATATTAAAATTACAAGTATGAAAATAATGAACACTGTACATGGTATATATAGAAACGTAAATGTATTTTATTGGGATCTTGAGTGATAGACCAACAAAAAGTGGCACATAATTGTAAAGTGGAAGGAAAATGATAAATGATTTTCAAAACTTTTTACATATAAATATCTGAAAAGGGTGGCTTGCATTTGTATTCAGTCCCCTTTTCTTTGCTATGCCTAACTAAAAGCTAGTGGAACCAATTGTCTTCAGAAGTCACCTAATTAGTAGAGTCCACCTGTGTGTAATTTAATCCCAGTATAAATACGGCTGTTCTGTGAAGCCCTCGGAGGTTTGTTAGAGAACATTAATTAAACAGAATCATGAAGGCCAAGCAACACACTAGACAGGTCAGGGATAAAGCTGTGGAGAAGTTTAAAGCAGGGTTAGGTTATAATAAAAATATCCCAAGCTTTGAACATCGCATGGAGCACTGTTCAATCCATCATCCAAAAATGGAAAGAGTATGGCACAACTGCAAACCTACCAAGACATGGCCATCCACCTAAACTGACAGGCTGGGAAAGGAAAGCATTAATCAGAGAAGCAGCCAAGAGGCCCATGGTTACTCTGGAGGAGTTGCAGAGATCCACAGCTCAGGTGGGAGAATCTGTCCACAGGACAACTGTTAGTCGTGCATTCCACAAATGTGGCCTTTATAGAAGAGTGACAAGAAGAACATCATCAAAATCACAAAATGTAGAGTGTCCCAGGGCATTCCAAACTACCACCCCTACTCCCCAGAGAGTGTCCCAGGGCATTCCAAACTACCACCCCTACTCCCCAGAGAGTGTCCCAGGACATTCCAAACTACACCCCTACTCCCCAGAGTAGGGGTGTAGTTTGGAATGCCCTGGGACACTCTAAATTTTTTTATTTTGATGATGTTTCAGCCTTTTTTTATGGGTCGGTGATTTCATCTGACTGGCAGATTGATGATTTCACCTGGTTGGTGGATATTGATATCTTTGGTTGAAGGGTTCCCCTCTATCTATGTCTGATGCTTGTGTTATTTCATTGGCCTTATATGAAGTCACTAATATCACCAACTGGTAAATGCTAATACTATTTGTGTCATTTTTATTATTGTAACTTGTTATGCACTTATGGCTTACATCTTTGGCCTACTTTTTTATATAATTTCAGAAATATATGCTTTGTCTTTCTGAAGAAGAGGGCTGTGTCCTTCGAAATGCATTGGAGCAATTTGCAAAGTATTAATCTGGGAAAGGCTATGTTATTTTACTGTATGTGCCATTAGGAGCAACTAACCCAGCATCAATCTGTGAAAGGTTATGTCAATTTGTTGTATGTGCCAGTAGGCCATTTCTTGTAGCAATGTTTGACAATTTTGTCCCAAGCATGTTATGCTTTTTAAACAAACATGTCTATGTGTTATGTTCCACCATTTTGGTTGCCCATTTTTATTAATAAAGTGGTAATGTTATACAAATTTTGATTTTCTATTGTTCGATATGGTACCTTCAAAACCCCATTAGTTTTTTTCTAGTTAGGGTCCCTATCTGCAGTGTCTTATTAATAAGGAGTAACCAGTAAATCCTTCCAGCAAGGACTAGGAGACCATTTAGGTTTCCATCTCCCACTCCATTCTTTTCAATCATTTTGCTTCTACAAACATTTGTGAGAAGAATGGGTTGCTCTCAGGAGCTCAGTGAATTCAAGCATGGTACAGTGATAGGTTGCCAGCTGTGCAATAAGTCCATCTGTGAAATTTCCTTGCTACTAAACATTCCAATGTCATCTGTTAGTGGTATTATAACAAACCGGAAGAAACTGGGAATAACAGCAACTCAGCCACTTAGTGGTAGGCCATGTAAAATGACAGAGCGTTGTCAGTTCATGCTGAAGCAAACAGTGCACAGAAGTCACCAACTGTCTGCAGAGTCAATAGCTAAGGATCTCCAAACTTCATGTGGCCTTCAGATTAGCACAACAACAGTGCGTAGAGCTTCATGGAATGGGTTTCCATGGCCAAGCAGCCGCATCCAAGCCTTACATCGCCAAGTGCAATGCAAGGTGTCAGATGCAGTGGTGTAAAGCACGCCACCACTGGTCTCTAGAGCAGGGGAGATATGTTCTCTGGAGTGATGAATCACGCTTCTCTGTCTGGCAATCTGATGGACATGTCAGAGTTGGAAGTTGCCAGGAGAACGGTACTCACCTGACTGCATTGTGCTAAGTGTAACGTTTTTTAACGTGGAGGGGGGATTATGGTGTGGGGTTGTTTTTCAGGGGTGGGCTTGGCCCCTTAGTTCCAGTGAAGGGAACTCTTAAGGCATCAGCATACCAAGACATTTTGGACAATTTCATGCTCCCAACTTTGTGGGAACAGTTTGGGGATGGCCCCTTCCTGTTCCAACATGACTGCGTACCAGTGTACAAAGCAAGGTCCATAAAGACAAGGATGAGCGAGTTTGGGGTGGAGGAACTTGACTGACCTGCACAGAGTCCTGACCTCAACCCAATAGAACACATTTGGGATGATTTAGAACCAAGACTGCAAGCCAGGCCTTCTCCTTCAACATCAGTCCCTGACCTCACAAATGCACTTCTGGAAGAATGGTCAAACATTCCCATAGACACACTCCTAAACCTTGTGGACAGCCTTCCCAGAAGAGTTGAAGCTGTTATATCTGCAAAGGGCGGGCCAACTCAATATTGAACCTTCCAGACTAAGACTGGGATGCCATTAAAGTTCATGTGCGTATAAAGGCAGGTGTCCCAATACCTTTGGCAATATAGTGTGTATATGTGTGTGTGTGTGTGTGTGTGTGTGTGTGTGTGTATATATATAATAGCAAAATAATAGCAGTCAGACATCACTAACCTGATCAATCACTGTTTTTGGTAGAAATGATATTTCTACATGGCAAATAATTTACTAGCAGGTGTAGTAGAGTAATAGATATCCAACAGAGCCAACAGTCATGACATGCATGCTGCTGATTCTGTGTAATTGAATCACTAATTGAAAGGGGCATGTTCAAAATAATAGCAGTGTGGAGTTCTATTAGTGAGGTCATTCATTCTTTGAAAAACAGGTGGCAATTATTGCCCTTATTTAAGGAAGGAAGGCAGCAAATGTTGTACATGCTGGTTACAGTGCATTTCTCTCTGAAATTCTGAGGAAAATGGGTCGTTCCAGACATTGTTCAGAAGAACAGCGTACCTTGATTAAAAAGTTGATTGGAGAGGGGAAAACATATAAAAAAGTGCAGAAAATGATAGGCTGCTCAACTAAAATGATCGCAAATGCTTTAAAATGGCAACCAAAACCTGAAAGACGTGGATGAAAGCGAAAAACTACCATTCGAATGGATAGAAGAATAGCCAAAATGGCAAGGACTCAGCCAACAATCAGCTCCAGGAAGATCAAAGAAGATCTAAAATTACCTGTGAGTACTGTTACAATTAGAAGATGCCTATGTGAAGCCAAGCTATCTGCAAGAAGCCCCCGCAAAGTCCCACTGTTGAAAAAAAGACGTGCTGAAGAGGTTACCATTTGCCAAAGAGCACATTGACTGGCCTAAAGAGAAATGGTGCAAAATTTTGTGGACTGATGAAAGTAAGATTGTTCTTTTTGGGTCTAGTGGCTGGAGACAGTTTGTCAGACGACCCCCAAACACTGAATTCAAGCCACAGTACACTGCGAAGACAGCGAAGCATGGTTGCACAAGCATCATGATATGGGGATGTTTCTCATACTACGGTGTTGGGCCTATTTATCGCATACCAGGGATCATGGATCAGTTTGAATACATCAGAATACTTGAAGAGGTCATGCTGCCTTATGCTGAAGAGGAAATGCCCTTGAAATGGGTGTTCTAACAAGACAACGACCGCAAACACACCAGTAAACGTGCAACATCTTGGTTCCAGACCAACAAGATTGACGTTATGGAGTGGCCAGCCCAATCCCCGGATCTTAATCCAATAGAAAACTTGTGGGGTGACATCAAAAATGCAGTTTCTGAGGCAAAACCAAGAAATAGAGAAGAACTGTGGAATGTAGTCCAATCATCCTCGGCTATTATACCTGTTCACAGGTGCCAGAAGTTGGTTGACTCCATGCAACACAGATGTACAGCAGTTCTCAGAAACAGTGCTTATACAACTAAATATTAATTGATTCAAAGGAACGAAAAATCTCCAAACATTTTTCAGTTTATATAGTGAATGTTTGAGTTTGTAAAGAAGAATACGCTATTTCTTTGAACAGTCTAATATTCACTTTTCTTCATTTTTTTTAGAGGAACACCACAAATTTGATATATTTTTCTTCTTGTTTTGATTTGGAATAGAATGTGTAGTGTTCCCAATGCATTTGTGTGTATGGAAATAAAAGCTATTAGAAGGATTTTGAGCTTTATTCACTTTTTTCAACACACTGCTATTATTTTGAACACAACTGTATATATACAGTATTTGTTAGAAAATTATGATGTTCCCTTAACATACAATACATGTGTTAGAGCAAAAATGGTGCACTACAACTGAAACTATATATGCTGATCTATATTCTGATACAAGGGAGCACACAGGGGAGTCATAAAATGCTACTGCAATATAGATGTTTAAATAACCAGATATGAGGGAATAATAGGGGGGAAAAAGTGGGGGAGAAATGAAAGTGTCACCTGGGATATGGCTTAAATAGATTTTAAATGCAACTGAGATAAGTATCTGAATCTGTTTTCGGGACAGGGTCTCGTAATCCTCTGTACATTAGTACTAAGTCTGGAAGAGGACATTTAAAAGAGAACTATAGCCAATGCTTTTTTCGTCATACTTCTCTTCTGGGTCACAGAAGTGCACTTACTTTTGCTTCCCTGAGACCCACAGTCAGCTTATATCAGGCAATTTCCCACTATCAGCTGACATCACAGAGCAGCTCCAGGCTCTGGAAGGATCCCAACCATATTGTTGGGATCCACCCAGGTGCCTGATTGACAAGCTGTGCTTGCCCCCTCTCCAGCCCATTTCTCCAGTGAGTACCAGAGGAGCAGAGTGGAGAGCAGTCACTAACACACACTGCTCTCTGCTCTAAGCAGACCATGTGGTTGCTCAGTCCCGACATGGGACAGTTGCAGCATTACACCAATACTGCATCATGGCAGTAGTATAGGTGGTATGGATATTTATTTTTTTTAAATACCCCAAACTTCACCTTTAACCAGTAGGAGTCAATGAGAATCTGCTACAAGCACACGTACAGGCATGGAGTCTTATAGAAAGTGTAATGTGGAGAGCCTGGGATCACCAGCCAGCCTCTTGTAAAAGTCAAACAGTCTTTATTGTTTTCAGAATCAAACAATCAAAACAGCTTTGTTCAACCAAAATTGATTGCAAACAGTCCACAATTCTGGTGTACTGAAAACAACACAGTGGTTCACCGCCAATATACCAGTCCCACACTTGGGTCTAGGGTTCCCATTAGCTTTGGGCTGTTGCAAGGGCTGCAGGAGACCAACAAACAGTGGTTCAGTCTCCAGACTTTCTCACAGCTGTGAACCACTCCACTCCACCTCACAGACAAGTGATGATTCCTTCCTGTTTCCTTTCAGGCCTTCTCTGCAGATGGGTTAACCCTTTCAGGACCAAAGTCCCTGCAATCAGGGCTTGGAGGCCCTTTCCCACACAAAGTCTCTCTGAGCCATCAAATTCCAGTTCCCAAATGTGGACTTACCAATCCTGCGAGAACTGACAATCAGTCCTCTTCTCTCCAACCGGACTACCCCAGAACCCCTTACCCTGCATGGATGAGAACCCCTGGGTACCCAACACGTCTCCTATCATTCCCCTTAAAGGGACCACAAGCTACAACATACCTGCTGTCCAGGACCCACGTGGAAATAGGAGAGAAGCGTGATATGCTTGTGGGCAGGTGCAGTCGGTGTCCTCCGCTATAGGTGGCATTTGACCTGAGCGGTACTGTAGCTGGAGAGGAAGTCAATAGAAACCTGGTTTCTTAATGGTTTCCTCTGTACCCTGGAGCAGAGTTCCAGTTGACTACGCTGCATCCAGGTGACCCTGTGGCCATCTTGGGTCAAGCACAGTCTTTTTAAGTCCCTGCCCCCAGGTTTTGGCAAGTATTTGCAAAGTGGTTAGTGTAGGGAGAGCTCACCCATCTGTCAGGGACAGCACTATTGGTAGGGAAAGGTTCCAGAGGAGTAGAGAAAGAGAAGGGCCTACACCTACATTTCTGCAAGCTCTCTCTTGGGATTGGAATGGCCACTCTGCACTCCATCTCCCTTGGCAAGTTCTCTCTTCAGTTCGGGCCTACCACTGCTGACTCTCTGCTGCTATGACTGTTCCCAGACAGGCGTGACACCCTGCAGGGCTGTTGTAACTGTTTACAAGTTCCTCAAAGATTGATTTTTGTTCATCCTGGCCTCGGTGTCACTACCGCTGCTGCACCATACTGCACCTTCCTCACATGGTACTGCTCTTTCGCTATCCAATCCAGTGGATGTCCGGTTCAAAGAATCTAATTCACTATCCAATCCAATGATTCTAATTCAATGTACAGTCCAATGTGCAATAGAATGGGGGGGGGGGGGTGTTCTTGAGCAAGCTATACTACCACTGTCATAACAGACATGCTCTAGCAGGGTATTTTTGGATCTCATTAGTGGCTACATAAAATTACAAAATCCTTTTGGCAGGTAAAACCATTCCCAGATATGTTTTTCATCTGTTTAATTATTTGCTCTAAAGTGTGGGATTATACTGCTTCTCTGGGACACTAAACAAGGGGTTTATTTTATTCCATTGGCAAACTGGAACTTGTAATATGAAGTATACTTGCATTCACTCCATGAATAGCTTCTTTTACACATTCCATCTCCTTGGTTTATACACAGCAGGATTTTCTACGTTTACAGTTCATTCTGGCTGCAGCGTATAGTCGCTGCTCTGCAGCAGGGGGAAAAGGAAATAGTCTACAGCTTTTGAAATACACTGTGATAGAAAAAGAGAGAGGACTGCAGAGCACGGAACATTCAGCCTCTCACCCCGACCACCTCAAACACCAACAAATCTTATGATGAATCAAGAATATGGATCTCAATTACTGGGGACTGCAGAGCCGGCGTTGATCCCAAACTCCCCCTGAAGCCTCAGCGTTATGAATATTTTCTGCTGAGTAAGTTTTCCAGAGAGGAACTCCTGAAAAGTTAAACACCTCTGTGTATGCAGAGGCTTTGTGCTGACGCAGCCTGGAGCAGAAAGAAAAATGTCCATTTTTTTGTAAATGCTAAGAAGGTTTGAAATCAATATCTGTCTTACCATAGGAGCATCATTGAGCCGAGATTTATACATATTTCCACATAAGACTGTGAGATTTAATGACTGTTGGGCTGTCTTGTTAAAAAAGCAGAGCTTTATCAGCAGGCTGTCAGAATATTTAATAATGCCAGGGTTACGCTTTTTTCTGTTTTTTTTTTTTAAGTAATGCACAAATCTGTTTATTTTTTACTTATTACTATCAACAGCATGCCCATTCCAGAAAGAAACATTTGTGGCTATTGACTATGCTCTTACATATGTTAACATTAGGATGTAGTATAAAATCATATTTAAGAATGCAGGTTGATGGGCAGGGAGATGACTGCAGGATGGGAGGAATGAACTAGGAGTGTGGGGGTTACTATTCCTGAATTTAGATGTCTGTTATTGGCATTTTCATGTTTTAAATCCAAGTAATCAATTTTTAGTCCATTCACTTTGTTAGAGAAGTACCCTTTTGTTCAGAATAACTTATTGCATGGCTGAGTTTCCAGTAACTGTTTTAGATGTAGTCAATAGTCTGACTATTGATAATGACCGTTCGATCATTGGATTTCCACTGTATGTTAAATGGCT
Source organism: Staurois parvus (assembly GCF_062004578.1). Taxonomy (NCBI): domain Eukaryota; kingdom Metazoa; phylum Chordata; class Amphibia; order Anura; family Ranidae; genus Staurois; species Staurois parvus. Next base: position 11,076,995 of record NW_028317883.1, read on the forward strand.
CCATAATGATGAGATTTAAATATATATATATAACATGATGGGGTGCTTCCAGAGGGGAGAGGGGGTTTAAGGGTGGGGCCTAATCAATGATTAAGAGGTGGGGCTGTCCCTGGAGTTGGGCTTTAAGGTATTTACATGCTTGTCCAAAATTCAATCTTACCCTTTTATGTGAAGAAATTGGCTGAAGGGAGACAGAGAGCAGAACAGGACAATATATGAACCATTGATTTTTTTTCAAAGGATATATTAAGATTATAATAGAAAAACGTATTGCTGATTTTTTCTTGCATCAATCTTTTTGCATGCAGCTGATTCATACAACAATCTTCTATGCTGTATTCGCGATCTCTTGCCTATCTCTTTTTACAAAAAATAGGGGTATAAAATAGCCACCATATACACACAGTTCTAATGTGTTTTGCTATTCTTGATCAAATTAACAGTATTTGTACTTTTAATATTATTTGCATCTTTTCCTGTTCTGTATAGGATATCAATTGAAAACATCACAAGTAGCCAGAAATCATTTGTGGTCGGAACCTTAGCATCTGGATTTAAAGTAGATGTCAGCTACTCCTGGAAGCAGCTTTAACAACGGCAACAATCAATCAAGAAGGTTTTAAGAAGTCATTGCTTTCAAGTAATTAAACTGACAGGGCTCAGCTTTGGGACTCCCATCAAGTTCTTATTTTAATGAAGCAGAAATCGAGCAGCTGCTTGGATTGGTTTGGCGGAGGCTGAATCCTGCCCCTCCAGAAATGTGTCTGATAGAATTTTATTGATCAAAGATGCAGTAGTGAGTGGAGGGACTTCAGTGAAGGGGGACCTAGAGGATGCTCTACCTTCCATGCACATCTGGACTATAAGCATCAGCACCACTGAGCTGTGAACTCAAATGTCATATCACACATCAAAAATACAACTCCTACTATAAAACACAAGTGGAATAATGGATATTCTCAAAGCTTTTGTCAGCATTATCATTTTCTGCTTCCATTCTTGTAAAGGGACACGACTGCAAAGTGGTAAGTACAGTATGTAAACTTATACATTCAAAAAAGGTATAGCATTTTTAGATTGGATCCCGATCATATTGATTTAATAACCTATACTTTTGAAACTCATTTTTTTTCTAATGCAGCTGTGCCTTTAATTCTAATATAAATATTTTTTCTGAGAATGTAATTAATGTGTATTTTACTTTAAATATATTAGTATAGTTGTTGATTGAACTACAAGTACATTTTAATTCATAAAGTATATTTAAACCAGATCCCTGAAATCTCATAAAGTATATTTAAAACATGACCATTGAAACCTCATATAAGCATTAACATGTTACTGCAATGAAGATCGATGTTCAGATACTTCCTGTTATAGGGTGACAAAGCTTTGTCCCTATCTTACAATAGTTCTCCTGAGTACACCCAGGTTCCATTGGAGACTGCAAGTGTTGGTTTTAACATATATTTTACAGGCATGGTCCACTGCTGTACCCATCAGGTACACCACCCTGGGAAATGTCATGCAGCCATTTGTGCATATATGCAGACAGGAAGCAGCTGAGAAGAGGGGGCAGGAGATCAGCAGCACTGAAATGCAGCAAAGGGAAAATGCTGAAAACAATATCTTTGTTATAAAGAAAATGGCAGTTGTATATTATTCACAATGCTTTAACAAACTAAATGAATTTGGTTAGGATTTATATCTACTTTAATATTCTTCAAAGTGCTGTACCTCACTGCAGTCAATATGAAGTCATGTTTCATTCTGTCTGACCGCTTTTAACTCATGAAATAGAAAATCTGAATGCTTGTTAAAGCCGGCCATAGAAGGTTTGAATCTCAGCCGGTTCAGCAGGAACTGGCCGAGATTCGAACCATGTATGGGCAGGCTGAATGTGCCCAAGTTGATGGATTGATCAACTTGGGGGCAATCAGCCTGCCAGATTTTACATGCGATTATTGTTAGTGGCTATTACACAATGGCTCCGCGGGAGGGATTCATGCGAGTGATTTTCTTTCCTGTAACCCATAGTTGCAGGAAAGAAAATTGCTCTGTCTACAGCCGGCATTAGGGTTTTCACACTTTTCATAACTTCAGTGCTCTTTTGCATTGCCTCAGTAGAGTTATTCAACCCTTTTTACACCAGAGGAACCCTTAAAATAACTTTCTGGTTTTGAGGAACCTCTGCTAAAACCAGTTGATTGGTGGTCAGTTGATTGGTGGTTACCATGATGGCTAGTGGGAAGTTTGCCCCCTTTACAGTAGTTTTCAGACTGCCACCCTTAAAAATAGCTTAAATGATATTGGTGCCATGATGATGGCTTTGCCCAGTGGTGTTGGCCCCGAAACTATGCAAATGGTTGTCCACAGCAGAAGGAACCCTTAGCAACCTCTGGAGGAAACCTAGTGTACCACAGAACCCTGGTTGAGAATGGCTGGTTTAAATGCAACTTCATGTCTGGATTGCTATACTCACAGTAGTAGCGGGGGGTGGATTATGTACAGTTGTAAGTTTCTTGGTTTTGCACAGCTCAGTTGCTCCTTAAACCTTTTCTTAGGCTCTCAGAGCTCCATTACAGTCATGATTTAGCTGGAGGTAGATTTCTCCAAATTTGTGTGTGGCAAATAAATCAGTTTTTGAAATGAGTCACTGAATGTAAATTTGCACTGCTTCAAATTAAAATTAAAATAAGTAATCTCTAGATTATGTAACTCTCCAGTTGCAGTATTCACAGTAACCACATTAAAGATTTAGCCATTTGCAAACAACCCAATCAGCAAGCTTTATTTTTTTTGTTATACACTTTTGTGCTAACAATATACAGTACGTATCAGTGTGAGGCTTTAAACTGGGGCTCTTCCGGGTGTTCCTAACTCCTACTGTGTGATTTCCAGTCCAGCCCTAAATTGTGTATTGAGTCAAATGAGTCAATACACATTGTGGCAGTGCGGTATCCTGCCACGGTCTAAATCAAGCTTATAACCCTGGATTCTTAACCATACAGGTTGAGGGGCTCCAGAGGGTTTATTTAATCCAGAAGAAACTGGCTTTTCAGTTTCTTCATTTATTCGTAAAGTCCATTTTGGGATCTGAAGCCTGGAGGTTTCAAAATGATCTGGGAGGGATGAAATCTCCAATCCTGGGTCCATGTTTTCAGAACCCCCAGCACACTGATTGCACAGGTGTGTGCAGGCCTTCTTGTAGAGGCCTAACCATTATTCTGGGCTCCACCCGGGCAGACAGGAGGTCATTGCCCGGAGTCAGGAGAGCTCCACCTAGGAGATGTGGAAGCCAGAACAGCAAGGGGCGTTTAGCTGTGTGCAAGTGGCTTCTATTTGTGTGCAGAAAAAGCCATTTAGGAAGGAGTCTGCAGGAGACGGCTGTGAGCCTGAAGTGGAAGGCCAGAGCTGAAGAATTGTGTGCACAAGCCAGGAGGCTAAATATCTGTTTTTTTTGAAGAGTGAAATGCTGCAAACCCCTGTGAGGGAAATTTCTGGAACTTTCTTTTAAATAAAATTGGGTTAAAATGGCCCTGAAAAAGAAGAAAGCGAGTGGCTGTGTGCTTTAAAAACTCTACGTTTGATGGTAGTTCTCACAACATGTTCTTAGTGAAGAGTTCACCTTGCTGTGTGCTGGGCAGGGGAGGACAAACTTTTCATGTACATTGTAAAGCTGCACCAGTGTTCCATAGAATTTAAAGGTCCAGTTATATTAGATGTGGGCTGGGGATTCCATGTAGACCTGTATTCAGCCATTTCTAGAGCAGGTGGTATGTAGACGGTATTCTTCAAGATATCCTAGCTATGCTCCTGGTGATGGAAGACCAGCACCTGTTTTATTGCCTTCCCAAATAGACTTGTATTGCACATAATGAGTCTGACTTTTCCTCCTGACCCTATTTGGACCTGAAGGGAGAGTTGATTGTGTTATTCCAATTGCCTAGTATGAACCGTGGGTTGAGTTCACGGTATAACAAATGTGTATCTATCTAATGTATGTATGCACAATGGCTAAGTGTTTGCAGTTGAGTAGTAGAGAGTCTAAAAATTGTTCCCGCTTCAAAAGAATAAAGAGAATTTGCAAAAAAATAAATAAATTGTTCCCGCATTGTTTTTTTGGTGTCAGTGTTTATCTGGGAGTAAGAAAAGCTTTAGCACCCTAGAAGATTTCATGGTGTGGCTTCCACAACAAGTTCCCTATTCCCAGTTGAGCAGAACCCCTAAACCCTTAGGTAATGTGATAAAGAACAAGGCTGGGGGTTCACTCTTCATCTGACGCTTGTTTGTGCTCAGCCCAAGACTACTGACTGAGAAATCTAACCCAACCCATAACCTCTGCTCCCTCCCCTTAATGTTTAACTTCAAGTATAATCTTAATCGCATAGTTACATTGGATAAATGTACAGTAAGTAGGCATATCTGATATCTGAGGGGCTGCTGGGGAAGCAATCAGTGATAGCGGTGATCTTCCAATTGCTGTGCCAATAGCTTACCCTCTGCACACTGACCACTGCTGCCATCCATTCAAGGAACACCTTGTATTTTTTTAATACAAGGCATGCTCTGATTGAGGTGAAGAGGAGGAATGGTGACATCGCAATCTTCCCATCTTCCAATCAAAGAACATCTTGTATTCACTGAAACAAATAGGAGTTCTGTGAATGGCAGCAATGTTGGGCAAGAAGCCTGATGTGGTCAGCCTGCAGAGTGGAATCTGCTCCACACAGGACCAAGAAGACTGTGGCCATATCAGTTTACTCAGTGGCCCCTCAGGTATGAGCTAAGCATACTTACATTGGTCCAAGCTGGAGCAAAGTATGCAGTTATGATCATATTTAAAGCTATTTAAAAACAAGAACAAAAATGTAGTATATTGAAACTTGCCTGTCCATATATGGGGTGACTGCTTTCATTTCCTTTTTTGGACTTTTTCTGGTCTGGTCATGTAATTCTACAGCTTCGATGTAAGGGAGCACTCGACAGTGGCCCTAGATTCCGGGAGCGGTGACATCACCCATAGGCTCCCATAGCCCAGTGATTGTCTCCTCTCCCCTGCATCAGCTGCTCACTGATACAGGAGAGCCAGAGCTGCAGGATCATGTGATCGGACCTAAGTGGATTAAAAATAGGTAAGTATACAGATCATTTTTATAGAGGTTAGGCACGGTAGGTAGGAGGAGGGGTTTACATACTCCTTAATACAAATAAATGTTCATTACTAATTCCACTTGTGTAATACTTTCTGATTTCCAATTCTGTTTGATAATACAACTCTCTCTCCCCTGACTCTGTGTAATTAATTAAAATGGTTATGTTGTAAAAATTATTTTCATTGTTTCTGGCTTGACCACAGCTGAAAGGAGCTTTTATTAGTTTGTTGAACTTTTGCCTTTTAAAAAATGTAAAAAATATGTTTCCTGTTTCAAAGTCTGAAAATGTTTTGAGAAAAAAATTGGGTGTGCAGTTTGTGTTTGTTCCTGTATATAAAATACTAAAACTAAGTCCCTTTCGATGAGTGCAAGTCAGTTTAGTATGGAGCAATATGTCTTGTTAAAGTGATAATAAAAGCAATTTAAAGAAAAATAACAAAAATTGTATACTTTCCTGCTCTGTGCACTGGTTTTGCAAAGAGCAGTCCTGATCCTCCTCTTCTCAGGTCCCCTGCTGGTGCTCCTGGCCCCTCCTTCCTGCCAAGTGCCCCCAGAGCAAGAAGCTCTGCTCTGCATTCACACACAAAGCCTCGGCTCATCCCTGCCCCCTTTCTCTCCTCACTTGCTGTGATTGACTGCAGAGGAAACCAATGGCTCCTGCTGCTGTCTCAGCCAATGAGAAGGGAGAGTCCCCAGAGAGCCGAGGCTCTCGTGCACATTGCTGGATTGTGAAGGGGCTCAGGTAAGTATTACAGGGGAAAACTCAAAACATACAGTCACTTCCGGCCCTCAGAAATCTACCAAAGACAAGAAGTACAGTGAAGATATATGTAAGTATAGTCTGCGCAGAGGACTATATAAATAAACTGGCTGCTGCTAGCGATACCACATATGTGTATTAGTAAACAATTGTGTGAATAGAAACATAACATAAATAATTGCTGCGCTGCCTCTATTAAGTGAAAATGCCATCCTACATACGTGTTAGTGACCCACAAGCATACGTATACCTCTATACCATAGGACTTACAGATGTGCCAATCATCAGTCCCTCCCCTCATGCCAGGGTACTAGGTGTAATCCTAGACTCCCATCTGTCCTTTCAGTCCCAAATCCATTCACTGTCCAAATCTTGTAGACATCACCTCCGTAACATCTCCAAGATATACCCGTTCTTAACCTCCTCACTTCCTTGGTATATCTCGCCTTGACTATTGTAACTCCCTCCTCATTGGCCTACCTAATCGCAGGCTATCCCCTCTTCAGTCTATCATGAATGCTGCTGCCAAACTCATCCACCTTACTAACCGTTCTGTATCTGCCACCCCTCTCTGCCAATCCCTCCACTGGCTTCCCATTGCCCAACGGATAAAATTCAAAACATTAACAATAACGTATAAAGCCATTTATAACTCTGCCCCAAATTACATCACCGATCTTGTCTCTAAATATCACCCAAACCATACTCTCCGCTCCTCGCAAGACCTCCTACTCTCTAGCTCCCTTGTCTCCTCCTCACATGCTCATCTCCAGGACTTCTCCAGAGCTTCCCCCATCCTCTGGAACTCTCTACCCCAATTTATCAGACTATCGTCTACTCTGTTGTTTTTTAGGCGATCTCTGAAAACCTATCTCTTCAGGGAAGCCTATCCTGCCCTCAGCTAATAATGGAATCTTCTACTCTTCCAACCAGTCCATCCCCCACATTTACTACCTTTTGTACCACTAGCCCCTCCCTCCTAGATTGTAAGCTCCAAGGAGCAGGGCCCTCCTATCCCTCTTGTATTGAACTGTATTGTTGCTGTATTGTCTCCCTTTATATTGTAAAGCGCTGAGCAAAATGTTGGCGTTATCTAAATCCTGTATAATAATAATAATGTGCCCCTCCTTCCCAGTGACTTAATGCATCCTTATATTGGGGAAGAAAATATATATGCCCTGCGTACTTGAACCAACAAATGTAGTAAATGAGTAAATAAATACAAATTTGCTGCAGGAGACTATTGCTACAACTATTGCGCCATTTGACTTACCATTGCAGGTGGTCAATATTTTGTGGTGAGTGGAGTTCTGGAGGGGAAGCACTAAGTGAAGCACTCATCACAGAGAATTTTATGGATAAGAAGCTTAATCGCTGTATCACTTAGTTGGGGATATTATTTCACTTTGGAACTTTAAATGTTTGAATGTTGATTGGGATTTTAAATTATTCGTATATAAGTGCACTGTATTTATAGTTTGATGTTTTCATTGTTACATTATTTGTATTTATTTACTTATTTAGTACATTTGTTGGTTCAAGTATGTAGGGTATATATATATATATATATTTTTTTTTTATATAGGAGATGTGTTAAGTCACTGGGAAGGAGGGGAACATCTGTAAGTCCTATGGTATAGAGGTGCACGTATGTTTGTGGGTCACCAACACATATGTAGGGTGGCATATTCACAGTGAAGATAACATCTGTCAGGAATGCTCCACCGATGCAGCGCTCCTCAGATAGGGGAATCCAATAAGAACTACAAAAAAAACACAGAGGAGGATGCAAATGTCTATGGTATTACCTGGAATTTATTGCAAAAACAAAAGTGTAGCAAATGGGTACTCACAAAAGTAGAAGAAAAGAAGGCATTAAAATCATGAAGCACAATCCAGTGCAGGAAACACGTGACCGGACAGGCGATACTGCAGCGCTGGCAAGCTGACATGTTTCGGGGGTGCATCCCCTTCTTCAGGAGCTGAGCTAACCAGCAAACACTAATTGTCAAATATACATATGCTCTAATGCTCCTCTATGCCTCCCTCACAGGGGGAGGACTTGAGTCACAGACCAGGTCAAAGGTCAGCCAACATACGGCCCACATTACCTGTAATAGTATATAATATGATGTAATATCTGCATTACATTCTATTATATATTGTTACAGATAATGTGGGTAGCATGTGGCCTGACCTTTGACCTGGTCTGTGACTCAGGTCCTGTCCCCCTGTGGGGGTGAAAAGGGTATCTCCACCCCTCTATGCCTATATACTTTGTTTGCCTTGCTTCCTGCATGCGTGATTTTTGTGTGACCATACATTGGGGGGGGGTTTACTAAAACTGGTGCACAAAGAATCTGGTGCTGCTGTGTTCCCAACTGGCTTCTAACTTCAGCTTGTTTAAGTAACCACTTGACATTCGGAAGGTTTTACCGTCTTCCTGACCAGGGCATTTTTGCTATTTGGCACTGTGCTACTTTAACTGGTAATTGCACGGTCATGAAACGCTGTACGCAAAGAAAGTTTATATCCTTTTTTTCACACAAATAGAGCTTTCTTTTGGTGGTATTTGATCACCACTGTGTTTTTTATTTTTTGTGATATAAATATTATTAAGAATATTATACAGGATTTATATAGCGCCAACAGTTTGCGCAACACTTTACAATGTGTAAATGAAAAAAAGACTGAAAATTTTGAAAAAAAAATATTTTCTACATTCTGTTATAAAAATGATTGAATAAACTGAAATTTCCTCATAAATTTAGACCACAATGTATTCTGCTATATGCCTTTGATAAAAAAAAATCTCAATAAGTGTATAATAATTGGTTTGTGAGAAAGGTATAGTGTCTACAAACTATGGAATATGTAGCTGGCATTTATGCAGCTTTGACTGCCATTTCTTGAGGTGCTAAAATGCCAGTACCAAACTCCCGAAATGACCGCTTTTTGGAAAGTAGACACCCCATGGAATTTTCTGAGAGACATGTTGAGCCCAAGGAAGATTTTATTTTTTGTCACAAGCTTTTTATTATATACAAAATTGTCACTTTAATTTAAGATATTTCTCACATATGCAATGAGTATATGTGGAATTACACCCCAAAACACATTCTGCTACTTCTCCTACTCCCAAGTGCCACATATGTGAGACTTTTTGGTAGCCTAGCTGCGTTTGAGGCCCAAAAAAACAATGCCCACCTTCAAGCTTTCAAAGGGTGTAATTTTCTCATTATACTTCCTGTCTACCTATTACAGTTTCAGAGGCTCTGAAATGCCAGGGTAGCACACCCCTCCCCCCAAATTACCCATTTTCAGAAAGTAGACACCCCAAACTATTTGCTGAGAGGCATGTTGAGTCCACGAAAGATTTTATTTTTTGCCATAAGGTTTTGGAAAATGACCAAAAAAAAAGTTGTCATTTAAATTATATTGCTCACACATGCCATGCGTATATGTGGAATTACACCCCAAAATACATTCTTCTACTTCTTCCAAGTATGTGGATACTACACATGAGAGACTTTTTGGCAGCCTAGCCATGTACAGGCACCCAAAATCCAATGACCACCTTAAAGGGCGTATTTCCTCATGTCACTTCCTCTCTACCTATCATAGTTTCGGAGGCCCTGAAATGCCAGGATAGTCCAACAGCAACCCCCCCAAATTACCCCTTTCTGGAAAGTAGACACCCCAAGGAATTTGATAAGAGGCATGGTGAGTAATTTGCAGATCTCATTTTTTTTGTCACAAGATTTTAAAAAAGAGAAAAAGAAAATAAATTTTTTTTTTGTCATTTTCCAAAAATATGTGGGAAAAAAATTAAATCTTCCATTCACTCAACGTACCTCTCAGCAGATACCTTGGGGTGTCTACTTTCCAAAAAGGAGTAATTTGGGGGGTGTTTGAACTGTCCTGGTATTTTATGCCCAACATTAGAAGCACATGTCACACATCACCCACTCTTCTAACCACTTGAAGACCAAACCTTTTCTGACACTTTTTGTTTACATGAAAAAAACTGTATTTTTGGCCCTAGAGAATAAAATGGTGCATGTTGCAATTTGTTGTGTCACACAATATTTGTGCCGCAGTTTTTCAAACTCAATTTTTTTTAAAAAATAAACTTTTTTATTTTCAATGCACAAAAACACAATATATTGCCCAAATGTTTGGTAAATATAAAATATGATATTACGCTGAGCAAACAGATACCAAACATTACATGCTTCAAAATTGCGCACAGCCATGCAATGGCGACAAACTACATAAATTTTCAATATCCATAGGTGATGCTTTAAAAGTCTTTATAGGTTACGACTTTAGGTTTACACAGGAGGTATAGTACTAGAATAACTGTCTTCGATATGATGTTCACGGTGATACCTCACATGTATGGTACAAACGCTGTTTACATACCAACGTACGTGCTAGCATGGGGGAACAGGAGTGTTTTATTTAATAATTAATTTTGCTTTTTTTTTTTTTACACTCTCTCTTTCATTTGAGCAGATGCTTTCCTAATTTGAAAATGGCGCAGTTTATATCTAGCAAAACTGAACTAATGAAATGCTCATTGTTTCCGGTTTCTTAGACTATAGAGATGATTGGGGCCATTCCGGTCCCCGATCAGCTCTATGGCCAGCTGGTGGAACTGCCAGCTGTATTCTCAGGTTCCCCGGTAGGACGGGAGAGCCCAAGAATGCCATGAAAGATGGCGGGAGTTGGGGGGTGTCCCCTCTTATTGCTTCTAAAATCAATCCAGCAGCTAATTAGCTTCTAATGTTCTAACTTCTAATGTTGGGCATGCATGCAATGTTCTTTTTTTCCATTCAGGCCATGGGAGGCTGAATGAAAGAACCTAACAGTTTCCTCCATTCATATTGATCAATGTAGATGAAGAAATTTTTTCCAAAAACAGTGAAAAAAAAAAATGCTGAGCCATACCAGCGATCTGCCCACTGACCACACCAGGCCCCCATGCTTGGGCATATACATTCTTTTTTTTAACTGCGGATGAGAAATCTCCTCCAGCAGCACTGCACACACTGACATTTATATATTCTGAGAGCAACACCCTATTGCTGTCAGAATAAACAGGTTGGTACTGCAGCTGAATGGCGTTCCTGCAAAACAAACAAGGGTTAACAATAAAATACAGTATCAATAGAACAATTAGCTCAATAAAACAACTTTTTTTTTATTGAAATCTGTGCTAAAAAAAAATAATATATATATATGCCAAAGCATAAGATTAATCCACCCACTGTGCACCCCAGGCCGCCATGCTTTCCCTTATTTGTTCTTTTTTTTTTCCTGCAGATGAGAACGCTCCTCCAGCAGCACTGCACACACTGATGTGTATATTTTGAGAGCAACACCTTGTTGATGTCAGAATAAACAGATCAGAGCTGTAGCTGAATGGCGTTCCTGCAAAGCAAACATCAATGGTTAACAATCAAACAGAGTGACAACAAAACATTAACTCAATAAAACAACTATTTTTGTGACTTTTTTCTTTTTTTATCTTTTTATTTAAATTTTTTTTTTTTACTTTTTTTGTAACTTAACTATAACCATAAACTTTCCAGGCTGTGATTTTAAGGTCTTTCAAAATGCGATAGCCAGTTTCCTGGCTATCTAACGTCTTTCAAAACCCTGTGTTAATTGTGTGCCCTAGACTGTGCCATACTGTACCCTATACTAATACTCCACTAGTGTGTGGTAGCAATCCTTGGGGCAGAGATCAGGTTGACCAGGACAGGAGGGACAAAAAAAACGGGTGTCATGTCTAATTCCATGTCTGCTACAGACACATCCTTTTTATGTCGACTTTTGTGTTGGGGTAACAGGAATGGCATCAGGAAAATAAATTTCATGTAGCCAGTTCACTGCTACAGGTTTGGGGATTTGGGCCACAACAACTTCTGGATACAAAAGGACCGTAATGATCTCTTCCTGAAATTTTAGGAAGGACCCACTTCATCCTATTGCTTTGTAAAGCACAAATCATTGTATAGAGCCAATTGAAATAAATATACAGACACTTTTTTGTACCAGCATATGACTTTATGGGAAATTAAGTACAGATTCATCATCTGGTTGTTGAAGTGCACTCCTCCCTAGTTAAGGTTATATTTGTGGACACAGAGAGGCTTCTCAACAACTTCAGATACTGTGCAAATTTGGACTGTCGTGTCTGCGTGAATGGAAGACAGGATGAAAACATCCTGTTTGCCCTTCCACTTCACTGTGAACAATTAATTATTCCACAAGCAGGTTTTCTCCCCCTTTCTAAGTTGAGTGTTTACAAGCCATTGGGGGAAGGCACAGTGATTAGATCACGTTGTGCCACATGAGCCAATTCCAAGATCAAATAAATGTTTAAAATGTGGCACGCTTGCTTAATAATTGTCCATGTACAAGTGGTACCCCTTTACAGAACAAGGGTGACACCAAGTCCCAAACTATCTTGCCACTACTTCCCATGTAGTCTGAGCAGTCAGGGGGCACCACATAACTATATTTTCTCTTGTAAATCCAAAAATTACAACCTGTTGCCTTCTCACAGAGCTTATACGTTTTAATGCATCATATGAACATCCACCCCAAGGACGACAGAGTTTACTGTAATTGAAATACATAAATCACATTTTATTCTTATGTCTATGCCTTGCCATGGCAGCAGAGAACATGGGCATATGAGGAGTTGGGTCTATGGACCAATATGACCGCATCTCATTCTTTTTTGTAATGCCCATGTTGAGGGTTAGGCTCCCCAAAAATGTAAATGTAAAAACCGTGATAAGTTTCCATGCGAATAGTCTGGCAAGGTTTGAATTTGGGTTGGCAGGGATGTACTGCTCGGCATATAAATTGCTTTGGTCCACAATCAATCGATAAAGATTTTCTGTGAAAAACAGCTAAAAAAAATCAAGAGGAGTAGTTACATTTGCTGTTTCCACCTGAGTTCCAGAATCTGTGGGCTGCCAATTAGGATTTGCAAGCACATCAGGAAGGACACTATGGGCTCTACAGACCTATGTTCGAATTCTTGGTGGCTGCAGGGTGCTACTAGTGCTACCCACCTCACCAGCTTGGACTGCACTTGACTGCACGTCACCAAGTGATACTGCAGTGCTGGTATGTAAAAGACTAGGATGTATTAGGCCACTGGTGCCTGCCAGTTCACCAAAAGGTAGTGTGGCAGTAGTATTGGCACACTGCTTCATATGAGAAGCATCATGGAATTCTAACATCTCAGCAACCTGAGCACAGGATCAGGTACACCGGACCTTAGCAGGGACCTCTTCTCCATCATCTGAGCTACCTGTTGAAGTATCACTATGCCCTACAGGTTCATATTCTGAGCCTGATTCTGTCAGTGAGGACTACCCTTCCCTCTCATCTGTCATAATTAGAATCCTGCAGGCCTCTTCACTAGTGTACCTTTCCTTGGACATTATGGCCACTAAATTTACAGGTTCTTAGTGCAACTCATGGGAAAAGGAACACCTGACTGTCAGGGCCTGCTTGAACCGCTAGGAATAAAAATTACCTGCTAGTGCTTGCAGAGATCAGGCAGTTTTGTGTGCAATGTATCAGAAGTGACAGTGATCTATTGACACTGCATTTGTTAGGGGGTGGATGGTGGGGGGGTTAAATGCAGGTGCTGGTAGGTGTCGGGGCTGATCCTGCTAATAATTCATTTTTGGGGACACTGTACTATTGGAGATGCCAGTATAATTCTGATCTGATCAAAGATACTGATCTGTTCAGACACTATACTATTAATGGAGGTTAAAAATTTGTCTGTGAGTGTTTCTGACAATCAAAGGGTTAAATGTGATGGTAAATATGTGGCGGGCAATCTGACACTATATGGGAGGGATGCTGTACAGGGAAGGACAGGCTGGTAAGAGACAAAGCATATCTCGGCTGCATTAAAAATCCTGCCTGTTGCCCATTTTCATTTTGTAGCCTAAACTTCCACTTTAAGCTTTGACAATAAAACCTAGAAGCTGAATGGTTACTATGCACAGCTGCACCAGATTCTGTGTGCACCAGTTTTAGTAAATCTCCCCCACCCTGTCCACATTGAAGTATCCTGCAAAGGTGTCCTATCTGTTGTGTGTATGGGGTAAGGCTGAAGTCAATCCTGGTGTGCACTGACCAGCAAGGAAGCAAACACTGTTTGCCATGTTTCATAGTTCTCTTATTTACTGTCCCTTGGCTATCAATATACAGTATACACATGTTCTGCTTGTGCCTGTTTGGATTTCCTTTGGGTACTCTGGTTTCATCCCACACTCCAAAAAACATGTTGGTGGGTTAATTGTCTCCTGTCTAAATTCGCCCAGCATGTCTATGTACACTTTAGATTTTAAGCTTTGAGCACAGGGAATGATGCAAATGTACCATATGTATGTAAAAGTGCTGAATAAATTGTAGCTGCTATATAAATACCTGTAATAAATTAATCAATCAATAAATCAAAATGACTGTGTGTCTATTTTAGGATATACCTTCTAATTCTTCTCACCACCTCCTAACATTGCTCCCCCTATTCTGATACTCTTTTATTCTTCCTTCAAACACAGTTCAGACCTTCCCCATTTCTTTTTTCTGTTCCATATTTAGGTCATTTGTCCTATTCACATATCCCCCCCATTTCTTTTATAAACCTTAATCATTTCTTGGCTGTTAATCCTTTCCCTCCATGTCCTTCTCAGCCTGCCTTTCTAGCCATCTTCTCCTTTTTTTTGTCAGTGGTCATTCTCCTCTTACTCTACCTGCTGCACCCTCCTTATCATCTGTCCCTTACATTCTTTCCTCTTACTTATCCTTCTCTATTCTCTTCTTTACTCTTCATCAGCTGTCCCTTACATTCTTTCTTCACACTCATCCTTCTCTATTCTCTTCTTTCCTCTTCATCAGCTGTCTCTCTTATTCTTTCTTCTCACTCATCCTTCTCTCTTCTCTTCTTTCCTCTTCACCAGCTGTCCCTCTCATTCTTTCTTCTCACTCATCCTTCTCTATTCTATTCTTTCCTCTCTATCAGCTGTCCCTCTCATTCTTTCTTCTTACTCATCCTTCTCTATTCTCTTCTTTCCTCTCTATCAGCTGTCCCTCTCATTCTTTCTTCTCACTCATCCTTCTTTATTCTCTTCTTTCCTCTTTATCAGCTGTCCCTCTTATTCTTTCTTCTTTCTCATCCTTCTCTCTTCTGTTCTTTTCTCTTCATCAGCTGTCCCTCTCATTCTTTCTTCTCACTCATCTTTCTCTTCTTTCCTCTTTATCAGCTGTCCCTCTCATTCTTTCTTCTCACTCATCCTTCTCTCTTCTCTTCCTCCCTTTTTCTCAGCTGTCCTTTACCTTCCTTGGTAGCCATCCTTCTCGTATCTCGTTCCCTGCTGTCTTTCTTCTGCTACATTCTCCTCATCCTCAATTTTCCTCCCTCCTTCTTTTTAGCACTCCACTCCCTCCTTGTCATGCTTGCTTCTCCCTTCATGGTCTATGCTATCCCTTTTTAAATTTCAGTTATTCTCCTGATACTAATGATTCTTTTTGTGAACTTTCTTATGGTGTTACAAATTATGTGACTCATCTCCATGACTTCTCTCCCATTATAGGACTTTAGTCAGACAAACATGACCCATGGTATAAGACGTCTCTGCTCTGCTACTGTATCTATTTAACTAACCTATAGTGCTACAGGAATCCTTTGTATATGAAAAGTTTCTTTGTGCAGAAATACCAAAATAGCAAGAAAAACTCCAGTTTGGTGCTGTGACATTTCTGTTGTTTGAGTGAAAAGTAACTAATAAAAGAAGAAAGCAAGGTTTCAGTTGGAGCAGACATTGCAATCACTGCAGGTTGCTTAATGATCCTTTGTATTACAGAAATTCCTGACATTTGTGACTAAATTCAGCTAATAGATTGTAGGAAATTGTGTGCAGGTGATTTTTAAAGGAATTAGAAGATTTTCTTTTAAGAGTAAATGTTTGAAATGTTTAAACCAAAGCTGGACATTTCTCAGTTGTCAGGTTGCTTTGGTGAGTAAAAAATCTCTATGGCACTTGGGTCAGTGAAAGCTATTGCTAGTGGAGGGGCAGGTGGGGCATTGCATTGATTTTTTTTTTTTTTTTTGGGGGGGGGGGGTTAAAGCACGACAGAGGGTTTAATTCTTGCCAAACCCTTAAGCTTTGCTTTGCAGCATGTGTACACCCCCTTCTGCTGCCTTCTCATTTTTACTGCCCCCCCAACTGCAAGTATAAATGAGCCCTAAGGGGGTGCATAAAAACACATGGCTGAGATAAGTATTTAAAGCCCCCCAACTGTTCTCCCTTCAGCTGCAAATACAGTGGGTGGGAATGTACAAATGCTGCAGTTATGATGCTTTACTTTGTCTTGGCAGCAAGAATGAAACCCCTTGTTGTGTTCACTAGACACTACCACCTACCAAACATTACCATCCACGTGAAAAGTGCAGTGCTGCAACCATGTGCATGCATGCAGTGAGGGCTTTTTAGAGGTTAAAACAGTCTCTGCCTGTTCAATGCCCTCTGCAATGAAATCCACCACAGATAGCTCTTCAGAGGATGATGCAAATGAAAGCTAGCTCTTAGAATTAGCCCAGGTGGTTGGAGGAGCATAGCTTTCTAGAGAAGCAAGAAGTAGAGACAGTGAGAGGGACAGTGCACAGCTCGGGGATGTAAGGCCTGGGTAGCAGTCACTTAGGTAGCCCACTGGCTACAAGGGTTATGTTAATGGAGTTTAAGGCAATAGAAGCATCGCGTACATAGCTGAGGAATGACTTTTTGGGGTCTAGAAGCACAGTCAGGATTGATATTCTAACTGAGGGATCTGCACTCCCACCAGGCTGAACAGTGTGCACAGTTAACAGACCACCTCTGGAGATTTGTCCCTGGAAGTGGCTCTGGCTGGACTCCCAGTTCTTTTAAGGAGTGTTCCTTCTGTTATTGCCACTTTGGTTAACTGCTTACAGAATATTAAGTATTTTTTGTTTTATTTACAGCAGAATAGGTAATGGTTGAAATCCCGGTGTTTATTATTGGCTTTCAGCATCTCATTGGAGAGATTTTCCTATACTTGCTGTCCTGTAGACAAAACTGGATATGAGAGGAAATCAGAAAGATTCTCTCTTAGTCAGTTGCCACTACAGAGTGTCCTCATTTAAATATTTACATTCTATGCCTGCTCAGGCGACAACTCGGAATTTTAATTTTTCCCTTACTTTCTATCTCAAAAACAGTAGTTAACAGGTGAAACCTATTCATCAGGGATAGATACAGTAATCAACGCTTGATAGAAGTTCTAATCATTCACCTCTCTATTCCATCTGAAAAAAAGTCTTAACATACTGTACATATCAAAAAATATTTCCAGTTTTGCAATCAAATTTGAGAAATCCACACAGCATGCCTCATAAAATATGTAAATATTTATTACCTTTTTAGATGTTTCTCAGGAGAAGGTGTCATGGCTGACTACAAGGTTTTTCGAACATTACTAGAGTGAGCCTGTCCTAAATCTATCCTCATTAAAATACAATGCAATAAGCCCAGCCCCTGGACCTTTAACCCTTTGCTAGGATAATGTTCCAATCTTGTTACAAATGATCATGAAGATCTGCCTGCACAATATACATAGGATTAATTATGGCAAACACAGTTGCCCAGCCCCTTCATAAACAAAGAGAAATAACCAGGATTTTCCCTTTCTGGGGGACTCAGAATAAAGAATCTAAAAAGGGTCAGCTGCAATTTTTTTTTTATTATGCTATACAACTGGGGACATCTAAGAAATATAAAATAGGTGATATCCCAATTTAGTTGTAAAAGTGGAAATACTCTTTCAAGTGTCTCTGACACATATTTAAAGTTTAAATATAAATAATGAAGGTCAGAATAACCATGCAGGTTATGGTGAGAAGGGACTTAAGGAATCAAAAGCCCACAACTCGAAGCAGTACCTAGGACAGTAAAGACTTCAGGTAAGTAAAGATATTCATAAACAGGGCTTGACAAATGTTCTTTGAATCTAGCAACCAGCTAAAAAAGGAGCTTTTTTTTTTAGCGTAGTGTGGGCAAAGCAACATTTGGGCGACAAGCTTTACATGATGCGATTTGTCATGTAACAATCACAGCATAACCGCGCCATGTTTTAGGTGCCATTGAAAATAATGGCACCTGAACCTGCATTTGGAATCACAGTGATTCTGCCGCGATCCCAAAACGCCCAGGTGTGAATGGAGCCATTCTGGTTCACACACATGCAATTGTGGATGGATTTTCAAACTCACAGATTTGCATGATAGGCTAGATATTATGTGTTACTATTGAGATGGTTCATAGAGATGTGATTCACATGCATTGTGTTCTGAGTGCCATTACGAAAAGGGTCCTGTGCGAGTTTGTAGTGGTGCATTCCAGACTCGCAAGTGATAGAGTAGAGTGACATGTGGCATGTGTTCAAACAGGAGTGCTATTGACAGGCGTTTTTACATTGAAGTCAATGGGAGCCGTTTTTGCACTGAAGTCAATGGGGCATGATTTTGCATCAAGGTCAGTGGGAGGCAGTGTGTGAACCCATGCGCCAGGATGCAATTTCTAGTCGCCATGGTTACCTGCCCCTGGGATTTGTCGAGCCCTGTTCATATATATTATTCTATCACATCTTAAAATTAATTCCTCGATTCAGGACAGTGAGTGGAGCCATGCAAATCATTACTATAAGCCAAACAATCAAATGCACGCCTAGAGCCACTGTTGTATATAGCAAATATAACCTGTTAATATAGAGCCATTTATTTCCAACTGTTTCTTGCTTTTTGGTCAAGATCAGTGCAGTGTTTCATGTCATGGTTTCCATATTTTTGGGATAAGTGGTGAAATGAGACGTGGCCTTTTTACTGTGCTACGCTATAAACTTAGTACTGAAATTCTGTTAATTCATCTCTCTGTCTTTAGTTTCTGGTTCTTTTGACTGTTGCTTTGCTATTAATCTTTTGACTACCTATATAATCAAATGCAGGTTGAAAATTGCTGGCTTCTAATCTTTTAAAGCTGGCTGTTTGGTGGGATTTATTCAGGCCTGCTTTAATCAGTTGTGGTTTGGATATACTTTTAAAAAACTTGCAAACTTCCTGAACTTGCAAAATCATACTGAAGTCAATGGGAACCCAAACCAGGCTCCAAAAAAGTATGTATTACAGAGCAGCAAATTTCAAAAAAAAATGTGCAGATTGGTTTGGGAATCTCCTGGCAGTATTGCTTGATAAGATAATGGGGTCACAAAATAGCCTGGGCCATGTGTTTTCAAAATCCTACCAGACAAAACTAAGATTCAAAGGTGGTACCTGATGGCTTAGGTAGTTAAGCTAAGGGTGCCAAGGCAAGAGCACATGCAGCTATAAAGCAAAAACAACATTGAGAGCCTCTGGTCCCTTCCCAAAAAGAAAACTTGTGGAAATACAAACTATTAAAACTAACAATGAAATTCTCATTTGGCTCGGAATATAATAAAACTTGTTCTAACATCTTTACAATTTTCAAATCAACTCTTCTGTTGGTCTGTGCAGCTAAAAAGCAGCTGTAAATATGAAGCAGGCTGCATGCATTTTCCTAGAACACATTTCAGCAGTAATTTTCAAACACAATTGCATGACAAGGTGCAGAGCTTTTACAAAGGACTGCCATCATTAAGTGTGCCTATAGCAAAACATCATCTAAATACAGCCCTGAGTGACATGCTATGGAACTGGCACATAAGTACCAATATATAGCCTGTTTATACTTTGATTTATTGGACTGGAAATCCTGTTTTACTCCTGTAGCTTGTAATTGATTTGAAGTCATCTGTGTAACAAAAATGGAAAAATTTATCTGAATTTGATTTTTCCAATACGATTGTAAACATAAGGCTATTTACAAAACACATGGCTACTTAATCAGCCCTTTTCACTGCAGTCAATACATCTTTATTCCCAATGGTTTCCAGTCAAAGTTTGCAAATTGGAGTATAGAGAAGTTGCTTCAATCAAAGTATTCATTTAATGCTTACTGCTTTGTTCACTTTGTTACTCTGTCACAGATTGTTCCTTTCATCCTATCATTCCTCAATGTCTTTCCTTTCTTCCTCTTTTATTCTTGCATTACATATCACTGAAGCAGTGTAGATTCATATATGATGGTATTTTTGATACTGACTGCTTTAATTGTGGAGTATGTCTTTTCTCTGCAAATGATATCAGTTACTGTATTTCTGGCTCCTGTTTGCTTCCAGTGTAATACATATTTTAATTTTCTATCTTTATGAAAATATTTTATTTTCTTTGTTTTATTTACAGTAATATAATCGTTCAGCTCTCCTAAGCAGTTTGTCCCAAATTGCAAAAATTCACCTCATTCATGGTCTGTCAAATTCAGCTCTGTAATCTGTTTGACAACTTCAAAATTCTAATCTTGCTGCTTTTATTCTACTTATTTTTTTACTTTTTTAATTAAAATTATCATGGACAGCACTACTGACTTGTAACTTTTCCAAGAATAAAAATAAGTATTTAATTCTGTTTTCATCAGCCACGAATAAAGGTTTTTCACCCCACTCCATCACAGAAAGCAAATAAAGTAATTGCTACCAGAAGGCTATGAGTGCAGTGCTGGTCTAAAAGGAGACAGCACCACTTTATATGGTTTAGAGAGCAACCTCTTTTGCCACTTCTAAGAAAGTACCACCTCAGATGAAGCTCAGAAACCTCAAAATGCAGTTCCTAAGCCACAACTCCCCATTTAGCTAGTCAGCTCTTGGCTTTGTCTAAACATTAGCTATCTTGGCTTGTAATATCCCCTTGCAATGGGTTTTTAATCCATTCCCTGTGCTGAGGCCTTCAGTCTAATATTCAATGATGGTAGGTCTGAGACCCCAGCAACCTTCTCTCTGGTTCACCACTTTCACAGTTTCCTCACTCATCCCAGCCTCATCCCAACACTCATTCTCATTCTAGGAGAGGACTACAGAAGACCCAAGGCCCATGAAACGTGAGGCCTAAGTTGCTGTGTGCATGCACACAGGGGAACCTCTCCTACTACGGTCAAGCCATCAGACCCCCCTCCACTATATCCCCACTCCCTCCAGACCAGAGCCAGTTTTATTATCTTTACTTCCTCAGGTATAGACCATTTTGCATAAGTAACAGAGGAAAAAGAAACAGCATCCCATTTCCATTTTTCCAAGGAGTTAAATTAACTTCTTAGCAACAACACACCAACGTTCAAGTCCAAAGTTATGGATAATATGCCCAAAGGTATGCTAATAGAATAAAAGCATTTTGAAAATGTTTTCAGAATCCTTGTGGTGCTGGCAATGCTCTTAGGAAAGATACTCACAAATTACACTTCACTTCACTGCTGATTCCATTCTATTCCTTCTAAGGGGGTCTCACCCACCAATGTTTTCCCCTGAGAGGGAGGACATGTTAGAATACAGTTCTCTCCATGATCTAGTCCCATTCTGAATTAGTCTGTGCCATTCCACTTCTAGCCACACGAGGGAGCCAGTGGGACATAAGGACTATAAAGACTTTGACTTTTGATTCAGATCATGCTGGATGATGGGAGATGTAGTTTGTAATGAGAACTTGTTGTGGTATTGAATGAGGACAGACTACAACCCTGAGGGGAGAGATGAGAAAGGGGAGAGGAGAGAACAGTTGTCCCAGCCACAGAGAGAAGACCAGTGCTGAAGACAGCACCAAAGGAATTCCTGTTTGCCAAGCATCTGGACTGCTCCTTGCTTGGGTTCACATTACTGCTGCTAGCAGAAGTAGACTAACCTTTTTTAAACAGTAAATTTTATTGGAAAAATTCAAGCAATACACATATAAACATTTTTGTAGCATATATAAAGACAAAAATCATAAGTAAAAGCCAATTAGTATACAATTGTTATGCAGTAGAATATTAATGCAAAATAATATACATAAGCATCCGTTTGCGTTAGCTGTAGCACATTGCTACCTCAACCGTCTGGTAAACTCTCTAGTATTTCTCATGGTTAGTTTATAGTGATGTATACCATAATAACTATTGTAGTGGTAAGAATGGTATATCTACTGCAGAGGATGTAATGGGAGATGTAGATGTATACCATGGTCATTACTTACAGTTAGTCAATTATTGCCAATCCTAATCAGAAGGTGACTAACTTTTACACAGAAATATTAAACCACTGCATGCAAAATCTTAATGGGACGGTATTAAGTGCACCACCATAAAGCCTGGGCCCCACCTTATAGCCAAAAACCTTGAGAGCCAGGGGCCAATAAACTACTGACTGCCCTCTGTTGATCCCCAATAGAGTTTGTTCTTAGCCAGAGGAGCCCTTGGAGAGCTACATACAAAGTGTATTTTGGAACATTCAAGCAAGAAAAAAAAGTCTCAATATTATTTATTATACTTGATACTGTTTATTGCTGATATAATTCTTTGCTTGATGTACTCATGTGGTATTATGGTTAATGGTGAGCCGCTACAACCCATTGCTAATAACTGCTACTCCATTTAGAGTAATAACCCTTTTATTCATTAATAATTATAATAAGGAATAATTATAATGGGGTAACATAATATGGTCATTTGAAATACAAATAATATTAATAGGACTTTTTTGTAAGTGAAAATGTTTTGGGGTTTGAAGCATGCTCACTTTGCAAAGTGAATTTTGCCTAACCTACTGAATGAGGTAAAACTAAGTGAATATTCACGCATGCTGTACTCTTTTAATAAATCAATCCCATTATTCCCATGACAAAAAATGTGCGAAGTGCCAGCAGTTCTAGGCTATTAGTCAGCTCAGTTTATTTCCTGCATTTGTATGTGCTACCTCAGCAGATTATACAATAAAATACATACTGGAAAGAGAGTTTGAAATGATTAGAATTGTTAGGTTGTATATGTTGTATGCAATGCTATGCAGAAATCAAGGGAAAAAATTGCAACATGTACTGAAAACATGTGCCTTTAGGTAAACCTACAAGTTACCTCATCCCCATATCCTTAATAGCCAAACTTCAAGCTATTATAGACACAAGTTAAAGTAAAAATAAAGGGAAAACTTTTTTCTAGTTTTGGATATGGATTGGAACACCTGTTGCATTTTATTGCTGTCTGTGTCCCGATTAGGGCAATTCATCTTCTCTATTTGTCATGTTTACCATTATCATAGAAAGTGAAAGTAAACAAAATCCAAATTTTGTGCTTCCCCTGAAGAGTAACAGAGGGGAAATCCTACAATGGGGACACCTGTTCTGGTGACCTGGGGATCACCAAGAGGTTTCCTTAATTTGCAGGGATTTCCACTCACTTCCTGATTTGGCTATGGGCCAGGACGTGAAGGTAAATCTACCCAATGGGACAAAGAGGGCAAACTAAATCTTACTAGGGTTATAACCCTCTCTTACTCTATCCAAAATGAAAAAAGGGGTTGCCTATAGTTTCACTTTAATGCAGCTCTGTAATCCTTAATACATCAATAAACAGAGCTGTGCCATGTGGCAGAACTGCATACATCTCAGAACTAGATGGACATAAATACAAATCCTCTCTGTAAAAGAGCTCTCATATATGTATTTCACTTGTGTATTTAGCTATTTGCCTGGAGTTTTAAAGATGCCCTATTACTAGACCTTATATTTAATTCCAAGCACTTGCAGAGAGAAATAGAGAATTATATCCCCTACCTGTGTCCCACAATGGTCTGTCAAGCTTGCTATACATGGATCAATTTTTTTCCATCTGCCAGGGGCTGATGGGAAAAAAAATTGAACATAATCCCCTATCCAGACAAGTGAGGTGGATGGATGAATCCTCCCACTAGAGGAGATTTACTAAAACTGGTACACTCAGAATCTGATGCAGCTGTGCATGGTAGCCAGTCGGTTTCCAGTGTCAGCTTGTTCAATTAAGCTTTGACAAAAAAAAAAAAACCTGGAAGCTGATTGGTTTTTATGCAGAGCTGCACCAGATTTTGCTCTCTCTCCATTTTAGTAAATCTCTCCACAGTGTTATTGTATTCTGACTGCGGGGACTCCTCCACTGTCAGAATATACTGATCAGCCCTGTAGATCAAAGGAAATGTTTCCAACGAGCCAGTTTGAAAGAAGTCAATTATTAGATTGACTTCTCTGGAATAGGAACTACCATAAATGGATAGATATTCAGCTGGTCCCTGCTGGACCAGACACTTTTTTATCCATCTATGGCCAGCCTAAAGGATAAGTTCACATTTTGACAAAAAATAATAAATGCACATTTTTTTTGCAGGTAAAAAAATGTGCATTTATTATTTTTTGTTATAGGAGCCTGTAAAGCATTGCACCAGTGATCAGTAGATAGCTGGTGCCATGCAGGTGTCCTGAAGACCTGTCAGTATATCTGTTTGCCCGTACAGGATGAACGGGCAAGCAGATATACTGACAGGAAGAATAATGAATTACCACAGCGCTCCATGCGCCGTGGTAGTTCATTGAGAACTACAAGCTGACACTCGCTAAGGCTCTTGGAACCTGTAGTTCATTCATAAACAGAACTCTGTGAATGAATGACGCAAACATGTGGCGGAGCCCCGCACACGGCCATCCTGTTTTTAAAATGTGACAGCTAGTATGGGGAACTTCTCCCTGTGTTTCTGTCATGGGGGAAGGGGATTGGGCAGCAGATGCAGCATTGGGAACATGTTACATGTTCCACCCTAAAAACAGGTGGAACATGTAACATGTTCCTAAAGGTGTACTTAACCTTTAAAATTTGGAGGGATTCGACACATCCAGGAGTATAGGATCCCTGTGTGCCCCAGCTTTTGCTCTGTAGTTCCTGTAGTGCCATTGAGGTTGGTGGGAGGAACCACAGAGAGCACCAGAGATCCAGAAGATCCCTGGATCCCAAAAATGTTGACGTCTGAAAAGACATAGGAGGATTTCTCTTTCTCTTTAATGGAGAGGCATTAAGTGGTGTGGGCAGTGGGAGAAATTTATGGTGAATTTTATTTTATGGACACGGTCACTTTAAAGATAAAGCGCCAAACTCAGATGTGTTCTGCAGGATATGATGAGCAAAGCAATAAGGAGGACACTCAGGATTGGGGGTTCTCATCAGCTCTTTTCTTCTTTGCCAGCAAATTTAGTGGTTGATTGCTTCTTCCAGTGGGAATAAAAGTTAGCATACTGAACTCCTATAAGATTGTTATTTATTTGTACATGTTAACACATTTAAGTGATCTGCACAAAATGGTCCACTCTTTTTTTGCCCCCCCCCCCCCCCCCCAGTTTCAAAAGCCGCATAATCATGTCATCCTTTTCCTTGTTTTATTACATAACTGCTACAAAGTACTTTACTACCTAAATCTATGTGCACTGCAATATGCTGTAATGCAAGTCCATCAGCCCCTACTGTATTTGTGTGTTGGGGTGTCATTTGCATTGAATTGCATGACAATGCACCACACAGAGTGCAGTAAAATGCAATGGTTTAATGTGTGTTACTCATACCTGAAGTCAGCCTTACTGTTACTCAATGTTTACATGTGCACCATTCAAGTTCCCCTGATTAAAACCAATGCATTTTCATTTGGCTCAGAATGTGTCAATGTAATTAACTCTTGCGGATCTACAAATCTGCATTGGTAATACTATTAAGAAAAAATGGTACATCAAGCATGTCAAATGGGGAGCAATAATTAAAATCTGTGCCCATTGAAAATAAGCTATAGCTTCCATTTGGAACAGGTCCTTTTGTAGTTATTGGTTGCAATTTCAGTATTTAGGAAAGATTCAAGATACAAAGAACATACTTAGAATCCACAAGTATATGATAGGTATGAGACTCCACTAAAAAATGCCAAAGGTATAGCACCATCAAAGCACCAGTAAATGGTTGGCTCTCTAAGATAGGGAGGGTAAGCAAATAAGTGTCTGGCTCATTAGAGCCGTACAGACTACATGAGATGCAGTCTGTTACCACAACCAGTATGACCTGTACATATCTCTGCATCCCGAAAAATTGTTGATTTTAATAAAAATGAGAAAATAAGATATAACTCACCCAGGCAATATCAGTATAAAGCTAGCCATTGATGCCTCAAATTTTAGCCAATTCCAGTTAAATCAGCTGAAATTCAAGCTGTGGATGGCCCTGCATTATCAGCCATATAATGACTGCATATGAGTGTCATGGCTGCTTTTTAGCGTGAATGAAGGAATCTATAGATTTTCTATCACTCAGCTCAATACCTGTATGAGAAAAATCAAGTCATGTATGAGGAGCTTAAGGGACAAAATACTTAGCAAAGGGAATGGGGACATGGACCACTGTGCTTGTCCGTCAGTAGCATGGCAAAGGAGCACGTATAAAGTACACAATTTAGAAAGTTGCTGAATTTATTGTTTTATACTAATGACAATGTGTTTGTTTTCCATTTTACTGCTACCTACCAGAGGATAAGGTGCATAAACCAGGTATGTTCCTTTTAAATGGCAAAACTGCTACCAGTACACACCTATTGACAGACATTCTAGTACTTTGGGGTAGTCAATCCTACTGTTGTGATCAAGATACAATCTTTAACATATTCAAATCTAATTTTTTTTTCCAGAATTTCTCTCTATGCTGCTACAGTTAACAACAAAACTAAACCCTTCTATCTTTTTGAGTCCAGGAAGCTAACATCTTATTATTTTTTACTATTTATTATTTTCAACTGCCATGGTACTGCTTATGTGATCCGATTTCACACCAGCCATTTGATGGTTGATAGTTTGGTTGAAAGGAAAAGCAAATGTGACAGTTAGCATTCCCAGCATGCCAGGAATATACTGTAACTGTTTTTTTTTAAGTGTTAAATCAATGGGTTTAGTTCTGCTTTAAAGTAACGTTTTTAGTCTATACTGTCTAAATAAGTTGTATAAATGAATTGCTGGTATCTAGATCCCATTACACATGCCTGAATATTTCTTTCCAAGAATCCCTTCAGCTCTGAAATCAAGGATTGAAAAAATAGTGCAAATCCTTATCTGACAGTATACAGTAGGTATGGATTGACCTAAAGGAGCATTTACCATTAGGCACAATAGGCATGTGCAAAAATATGCAAGAAGCAAAGAGATGGCTTTTCCTTGTATGATTTATAGGCATATATTTTTTGCCATCAGTATCAGTAATCATAATCTTATATAAATTCATTAACGCATTTTCACAATATTCTAAGCAATATTAAGACAGAGAAAACAGGTAAACAATCTGTTTAAAAGTGGTAATGGGTGCTGATTAGGGTATCAAAATATGTGTGCCTACAGGCTTCAGTGATAAAAATCCAGCCTTGGTCATCAAAAGAAAAAAAAAGAAGAAAATGCTGCATGTCTGAATCCTGGACCACTTTGACAGGCAACGGTTCAGCATTTTCTGGTACTGCTG
The DNA here is from genome assembly GCF_062004578.1 of Staurois parvus. Lineage (NCBI taxonomy): Eukaryota > Metazoa > Chordata > Amphibia > Anura > Ranidae > Staurois > Staurois parvus. Next base: position 11,104,405 of record NW_028317883.1, read on the forward strand.
AAGCTCGTTGGCTCCTTCTTTACACCTGCAAATTTCTGGATCAACTGTGGGTATAGGATTATAACTTTTTTTTTTTTTTTTTTTTTTAATGGTTGAACTGGATGGACTTTTGTCTTTTTTCAGCTAGACTAACTATATACCTATGAGACAGCCCATCTTAGTGATGAACAGACAGGAATGCATGGGGTGGGAGCTAGAAGCAAGTTCCAAAACTAGCTGGAAGTGTCAGAGGTTTGTCTACCAGAACACCCTGGGATTTAGCCTAAAAGGGGGGAAGCACCTCTGCAACCAATAACGCACCTGCATGGCAATGCCGTACTCTATATAGGGGTCACTCACATCTGTGCTTTGTGGTGCACTGTACTGTCGATGCGTTCATCTTTATTCTATACAGTACCTTGAAAAAGTATTCATACCCCTTGAAATTTTCCACATTTTGTCATGTTACAACCAAAAACATAAATGTATTTTATTGGGATTTTACGTGATAGGCCAACACAAAGTGGCACATACTTTTGAAGTAGAAGGAAAATGATAGCAGGGTTAGGTTATAAAAAAATATGCCAAGCTTTGAACATCTCACAAGCACTGTTCAATCCATCATCTGAAAATGGAAAGAGTATGGCACAACTGCAAACCTACCAAGACATGGCCGTCCACCTAAACTGACAGGCTGGGTAAGGAGAGCATTAATCAGAGAAGCACAAAATATAACCAATTAATTCTCACGAGCAGCCCAAAAAATATTATAACACATTATATGGACTTATTTAGTGAGTATAACTAAATAGCTACAAACCAGAAAGCAGCTCACACTTACACATACTCATAACATGTGCAAAATCTAAATAAATAAACATACAGTGCCGTGCTTCCTTTAACCACTTGCCCTCCAGAGGATTTACCCCCCTTCCTAACCAGGCCATTTTTTTGTGTTACGGTGCTGCATTATTTTAACTGACAATTGGGTGGTCATGCAACGCTGCACCCAAATTAAATGTACATGCTTTTTTTTCCCACAAATTGAGCTTTCTTTCGGTGGTATTTGATCGCCTGTGCGGTTTTTATTTTTTGCGCTATAAAAAAAAGACAGACAATTTTGAGGAAAAAACAATATTTTTGACTTTTTGCTATTAAAGATGTCCAGTAAAAAATTTTAAACATCAAATTTCATCATAAATTTAGGCCAAAATGTATTCTGCTACATATCTTTGCTAAAAAATTCCCAATATGTGTAAATGAATTGGTTTACGTGAAAATTATAGCGTTTACAAATGACCGTATATATACTGGGATTTTTATTTTTACTAGTAATGGCGGTGATCAGCGACTTATAGCGCGACTGAGGCGGGTATTCTAACACTGGGGGGAATTGACTTGGTGTCACTGACATCCCCAGTGACACCAATACAGTGATCAATGCTAAAAAAAACTCCAAAAAGCCCCAAAAATACATGTGAATGCAAACAAATATAATGATATAGTGAACAATCCTAATTGCAAAGTCTCTTAATAGTGTTGCTTCTTCAGCTTAAAAAAAACTCCATAACTTTATATCTTCTTAAAACTTAATCCACCACCACAAACACCAGATGTGCCCTCACCTGGAGTTTTTGACCTCACATAAAGTTAGGTAACAAAATGCATGTGTCCCCTGAATTGGACATATAATAGCGGGTATATCTTGTATATAGAATCTTCCTCCAGTAGTGACCAGTCCCTTTAATCCTTCCTCCTCCACTCAGAATGCCTATTGGCAAAAGATGTGCTTGGAGACTTTATCTTCATGTTTATTGATCATGGATAATGCATTCAACACCAACAACACATTTCACAATGCCAGGATGGTGACTTCTTCAGGAAGGTGTATGAAACTCTTAAAGAAGAACTTCATTAAAACCTGTTGACATTGCTGGTTATAGATTTAGAGTTATGGAGTTTTTTTTGAAGCTGAAGAAGCAACACTATTAAGAGACTTTGTAATTAGGATTGTTCACTATATCTCATTATATTTGTTTGCATTTGTTTATGGGTCATTTAACCACTAGTCTACAGGACACTTATACCTCCTTCCTGCCCAGGCCAATTTCCAGCTTTCAGCGCTTTGAATGACAATTGTGCGGTCATGCAACACTGTACCCATATGAAATTTTTATCATTTTTTTGTGATAGATAGAGCTTTATTTTGGTGGTATTTAATCACCTCTGGTTTTTTTTTCTTAAACAAACCAAAAACCACTGAAAATTTTGAAAAAAAAACGTTTTTTTCTTAGTTTTTGTTATAAAATTTTGTAAATAAGTGAGATTTCTCCTTCACTGATGTGCACTAATGAGGCTGAAGTGATGGACACTGATAGGCTGCACTGATGGACACTGATAGGTGGCACTGATGGGCACAGATGAGGAGGCACTGGTAGGTGGCACTGATGGGCATTGACAGGCATCACTGATGGGCACTGAAAGGTAGCACTCATATATGGCACTGATAGGCGGCACTGATAGGCGGCGCTGACTGGCACTGTTAGGCGGCACTGATAGGCAGCACTGATGGGCACTGATAGGTGGCACTGATGCACACTAATAGGCGGCACTGACTGGCACTGATAGGTGGCACTGACTGGCATTGATAGGTGGCACTGACTGGCACTGATGGGTGACACTGAAAGGCAGCTCAGATGGGCACTGATATGTGTCATTTATGTGGCACTGAAATGTGGCACTGATGTGGCACTGATGAGCACTGAGAGCTGGCACTGATGGACACTGACAGGTGGCGCTGCTGGGGCTACACAGATCATCAGGGCACACTGATCATCAGTGCTCTGATGATCGGTGTACATGTCCCCTCCTAGGAATGCCAATTACCGTCTCTCCTCTCCTCACAAGCTGTCAGCATGACAGCTCGTGGGAAGAGAAATGCCAATAACCGGCATTTCCCTGTTTACATGTGATCAGCTGTGATTGGACACAGCTGATCACATGACCGAGCCAACATCTTCGGCTCTTTCCGTGGATCGGTGAGGGACACAGCGCAACGCCGATCGCCGTGCTGTGTGCTCCCGGAGCCGCACATGCGTGGTGAGAATGGGAGAACGTCATATGACTTCCTCCCAGAACTAAAGAACCACCTTGCATCCGTCATATTACTATATGGTGGGTGGGAGGCGGTTAAAGGAAGGGCGGCACTATTTGTTTATTTAATAATCAGAGAAGCAGCCAAGAGGCCCATGGTATCTTTGGAGGTGCGACAAAGATCTACAGCTCAGGTGGGAGTATCTGTCCACAGGACAACTATTAGTCGTGCACTCCACAAATCTAGCCTTCATGGAAGAGTAGCAAGAAGAAAGCCTTTGTTGAAAGAAAGCCATAAGATGTCCAGTTTGCAGTTTGCCAGAAGCCCTGTGGGTGACACAGCAAACATATGGAAGAAGGTGCTCTAGTCAGATGAGACCAAAATTGAAATTTTTGGCCTAAAAGCAAAACGCTATGTGTGGCGGAAAACTAACACTGCACATCACCCTGAACACACCATCCCCACTGTGAAACATGGTGGTGGCAGCATCATGTTGTGGGGATGCTTTTCTTCAGTAGGGACAGAGAAACTGGTCAGAGTTGATGGGAGATGGATGGAGTCAAATACAGGGCAATCTTAGAAGAAAACCTGTTAGAATGCAAAAGACTTGAGACTGGGACGGAGGTACACCTTCCAGCAGGACAACAACCCTAAACATACAGCCAGAGCTACAATGGAATGGGTTAGGCCAAAGCATATTCATGTGTTAGAATGGCCCAGTCAAAGTCCAGACCTAAATCCAATTGAGAATCTGTGGCAAGACTTGAAAATTGTTGTTCACAGACACTCTCCATCCAATCTGACAGAGCTTCAGCTATTTTGCAAAGAAGAATGGGCAAAAACGTCACTTTCTAGATGTGAAAAGCTGGTAGAGACACCCCCAAAAAGACTTGCAGCTGTAATTGCAGCGAAAGGTGGTTCTACAAAGTATTGACTCAGAGGGACTGAATACAAATGCACGCCACACTTTTCACATACAGTATTTATTTGTGAAAAATTTTGAAAACCATTTATCATTTTCCTTCCACTTCACAAATATGTGCCACTTTGTGTTGGTCTATCACACAAAATCCTAATAAAATGCATTGATGTTTTTGGTTCTAATATGACAAAATGTGGAAAATTTCAAGGGGTATGAATACATTTTCAAGGCACTGTATGTGTCAGAATGAATCGCAAAGCCATATACAGCGGGATGTAATGCTTACCTGTCAACAATCATGAACATGAGTACAAGTAAAAATCCAGTTTAAAGGTAGACTGTTTATTTTCAAGCAAATTTAATCTAATCAGCACCAACAATTCTTCAAAGCAAAACTAGGTAATTTTGCTGCAAAATCATTTGCAATGAAATAACTCCACTCATTTCTAATAACAAAATATATTATACAAATAATAAAATTTTATATAAAAAAAAAAACAGTTTGCATAGAACTGACCAAAAACTTTCTCCAATGATATTCATAGTACGGTAAATATTTGTGTTCCATTTAAAGGCATGTAAAGTAATTTTAAATATATTTTCCTGATTTATATATTAAGTTTAAGAATAAAAAATATAAAAGTTTGAATTTAGTGAGGTAAATTTGAAATACTGAAGATATAAATGTACTGTACTGTGTATTATAGTTACCACTTGCAGGTTGTACACAATAATCCCTGTGTATTAATGGCGAGCCTTCACCATCGTTGTGTCATAATAACAGGCCCATTACCCAGTAGAAGATTTAGCAGACAGTCATGGCTAAAACATTCATATTTTATTGATATCCAAGTACACAACACAGAGGATACAAATGGCCAGACACTTTTTCTGCTTCACCTGGGCAATGTTATGCTTTTGAAAGGCCACTAGAACTGCAGACAGAGGCACCTACATCAGACATAACTCTTAGAACAATGGATAAAAGTTGGGCTACACTGTAGTATGTTGTAATTATATCAAAGAATATCACATTAGAGAATATATCTTTCCTAATCTAGTTAAATCTGAACTCCGGGCTAATATGAAAAACAGAATAATGCAGCTCTGTCATCGATAATACATCCATAAATGCCAGCAGTGTGTGCCCCTTAATTTGCCTGTACAGCAGAGTCCAGAGAGGGGAAAGAAAAAGCAGCACAAGGAGCCAGTGAGCTATCCTGAAGTGCAAGGAGCACACTGATCGGATAAGAAATCAGCGAGATGAGCTCATCAGTCTCCTGCTTCTCCTTTCACTCTCCAGTCACATGGTGGGGGAGCTGTAAGTAGAAATGAAAGTGCAGCACAGAAAGACCAGGTGCAGTGTTCTGTGTAAATCTCAGGGCTGGATGGACAGAAATATAAATCTTTTGGCAAGAGAAACAGCTCTCATTTACTGCATGTGATTAATCTGTACTGTATATTTTTCTGTTCGCCTTCAGTTCAACTTTAAAGCAGATCTAAAGTCAGAAATGATTTTTTTGGCTGGAAGCCCTCACCGTGCCCACGTTAAAAAATTCTAGCCTTGATAAATGTGCTACTTTCCTGGAGCAGTCTCCAGCTTTTCAGCCAATGCTGTCTTCTAAATCCTCTCTACTTGTCTGAACCTGTCATAAGGACAGCCCTGGACTCAATGATGGAGACAACTCATCATTACTACATGAAAGTAATTTTTGGTTTCATTAAGTAGCTTCAGTTAAGACTCTTCTGTTTTATTCAGATGCATCAATCAACTTTGAAAATTGTACAAAAGCAAATTTTGTTTATTTTTTGTCCCAGTGTAGTCCAAATTTGCCCCAACCCCCTCTACCCATCTAGAGGACGCCCCAGCATCACTGCCTTGTTCCTGTAGCAAGATACAATTATTTCTCCATGTGATGTCAATACTAGACCTGAAAAATTCTTGCAGCGACAGCTGCTGGGAGCTCTGGTTCTATTGATATAGGAGTACCCCAGAACTACATCTCCCTAGAGCCCTTTCCCTACACAGTGAGCAAGCTCTGGGGGGTCTTGTAGTCTAGTATGCAGGGCTGACAACACTGCCGGGAATTTAATTGCAGAAGAGGCACTGTTAAGAGCCCAGACAGAAAGTTAGGAGCACACTAGACTTCTAGCATATCAACACTGTACTTAAGGGATAACACATGAGGAAAGGTGCATTATTGTAGAGATGTACTGAATATTTTTTCTATTATTTTTCACTGATATACTGTATTTTTTTATTGTTTAGAAGGCAATTTAACCTTTATTATTAGAACACTTTTTCTGTCATGTAAACTGCTAATATATTGTATCTAGTTCTTTAGTTTTCTAGTTTCTTGTTTTAGGACAAATTATTTGCAAACAAGGGACACAGAAGCCATGTTACAAAGTCATTTATTTTCATGATACATCAAGAAGGCTGACGTTTCAGGAAGCTCAGGATGAATGTAGACGGGATGGTGGTTACCTGATAATTATCAAGTCTGAAGCAGAGCAAAGATTTATACAGAAGCTCATTCAAAGCATCACTAGTTCTGATGGTGACTTCTGGTTGGGTCTCAGGAGAAATGATGATGACTCCCCAAGTTCCAGCGACTGCCAGAGTCTGTACACTTGGGTTGATGGCAGCAAACCCACATTTTGGTGAGTACAAAAAAATCATAAGATTGTGTTATTCCACTGTTTCTAGATCTTCAAGGCTCACAACTGCGGATGGCTTGAACTTCTGTACTTTTGAATTTTCAGTGGAGTTCATAATTTACGCATGCAGAAAATAATGGACATAATGTGGCCTTTATACAACCATACCTGTTATACTGGCCATTCAATATCTAAGTGGATATCTACCTCAAAGGTTGGCAGTTGGACTGTAGCATTGTAAGGCAAGACAGGGCAGGACAGGACAGCACAGGGGATTAGCAGGGAAGGGCAACACTGCAGAATTGTAGGGCATTACAGGTGTAGGACTTCTATGGCAGGGCAGGACTGGAAACTAGCACTGCCTTTCTCGTATATGTGTGTACATTTCCAAACTACACTCTAACACATGCTGGCAAATCATATAGAAATTATAAAGAAAGAAGAAGGGGATACTATGTGCTTATAATCCCCTCTATACATATTGGGTCTTCTGTAAATAATTCAGTTATCAGTGTATGAAGCGCTGAATTCCTGAACAACATCCTGCAGCTCCTCTTTAATTGCTCTAATAGTTTTAAACTGATGGAAGATGAGAGTATGTTGGTTATTTTAACTGAAATGAAAGCATTTTTAAATTAATTATTGGGCACTGTTATATACACCGATTATCACCTAAGACCACCCACCTATTATTTAGTAGGTCCCCCCTTTCGACCTGTTGAAGCATGGAGTCCTCTAGACTCCTGAAAGTATGCTGTAGTATCTGCCACCAAGCTGTCAGTAGCAGATCACTGCCTCCGCCGCCTTGCCTCCCCCAATAGTGCATCCTGGTGCCAACTCTTCCCCACACCGCACCCGACCATCTAAATGATGTAAAAAAAAATGTGATTCATCACACCAGGCCACCTTCTTCCATTGTTCTTTGGTCCAGTCCTCATGCTCAGGTGCCTATTTTAGGCATTTTTTGCTGTGGACAAGGGTCAGCATGGGCACCCTGACTGGTCTGCAGCTACGCAGCCCTGTACACAACAAATTGCAATGCACTGAGTTCTGGTACCTTTCTATGGGAACTAGTATTAACTTTTTCAGCAATTTGAGCTACAGGAGCTCTTCTATTGGATCAGACTACAAAGGCCAGTCTTCGCTTCCCACGTGCATGCAATAAACATTGGACGCCTATGACCCTGTCACCAGTTCACTGGTTTCTTTCCTACTTGGTCCACTGCAGACAAGGAACATCCCACAAGAGCTGCAGTTTTGGAGATGCTCTGACCCAGTTGTCCAGTCATTACAATTTGTATCTTGTCAAAGTCACTCAAATCCTTGCGCTTGCATACTTTTTCTGCTTTCAACGCATCAACTTCAGGGACAACATGTTCACTTGCTGCCTTATATATCCCACCCACTTTCAGATGCTATTGTAATTAGATAATCAATGTTATTTACTTTACCTGTCAGTGGTCATATTATTATGGCTGGTCAGTGTATGCCTGCAGTGTAATTTTTAAACTCTTATCCTGGGAAAGTAGGTGGTGTGGACATATGCTTTATAGTAAGAAAATGTTTGTATTAATTTATCAGTGTTTTACTAGTTTTGAAAAATGTATTCCAGCCTTTAAACTCTGCTTTGCACCAAGTACAGTACATTGTAGCAGTAAACGCCAGATTGATTTAATGTAAGTTTGTATTTAACTAGGATCATTGCCAAACCATAGCTGCAGTGCTATTAATGGATCCTCCTGGAGTGAACCGTATCAAATATGTCCCTGGGCTTCTTTATTATTGAGATAGTAATTAATCTATTACTTGGTAAAGTGCATTTATTTGTTTTGAAAATATGTGAAACAGAGAGGAAAGATCAGTTCATTAGTCTAAATACAACCAATATAAATTAATTAGCGAAGTAATTAAAACAGTATGATACAGATGTAATTTTTCTGCATAATATCCTTGTTAAATCTAAATTATGATTCGGCATTTATATTGATGGCAAGCTTGCAAAATATTTGGTTTTTATGATTAGTCATAATTAATATTAATATGTGTGAATGGTCTTTGACAAATGGTAGTATTTACTATTCTTCAATTATAGCTGAGACCAAAAGATATACAAGTTAAGCTGAAATAGTATATACCAGTTGAAAGTTGAGTAGACTATATTTAGAGATAGTTGGTTAAAAGTATTTGGTAGTTATGTCAAGGTTATTAGAAGTGACTTACTATTACATTACGTATTTTCTGTGTATATTTAGTATACGTCTCTAACACTGATACATATATAGTTTAGTGATTATACATTGATATGTTCTTAAGCTATAATTATTCTTTATATATAGCTGAGGGTTACATCATTGGTACATCAGCATACATATGTTCCTGTCCATCAAACATCATATGTATAGCATCTTTCCCTTTTATGAATTGGCTTTGCTAAGCAGTAATACTTTCCATAGAAGGTATTAAGATCACGAAGTATGACGTACATTTGCCTCTTAAAAGTGCATGAGACACAGAGACAGGGGAACACACACTCACTCACACACTAACATGACACTCTAGCATACACACGTCTGAGATGCTGGAACCAGGTGCTGCAAGACCAGATCATCATCTCCATCTACTTCCGGCTTCTTTACAAAGTCTAGAAGGACAGCATTAAGGACAAGGACATGGAGCATCGCACATGGCCAGGACAGCCATGACAGATAATGGTGACTTTTTCTTTGAACTTTCGCTTGTCAGTTTTACAATAGTTTTATCTACATGGAACTGTTCATAATACGCTTTACATTGTTATTTGACACCATTGTGTGATAGAATAAAATCACACTTCATTTTTTATTTCAATGGCTCTTTCATTCATAATCGCCTCAAGACACTAGAAGCAGTATTATATGTGTCTAAAAATCCAACATTTTGGTGAGCCAGCCACCGCCGAACGTTTTTTCTACGGTTTTTCCCATACCTTGTTAAGGGGGAAAAACGCACGATTCTGTGATTGTCAAGTTTTGGGAAAAACACGGTGAAAAGTACCTAGCAGAACAGGCGATTATACAGACTTGGACGAGAATTCCAGTGATTGAGCCGGGTCAAACGAGAAAATCTTCTGATTACGGTGAGTAACAATTATGGAGTTTATTGATGACTTAGTTAATGAAAGCAAGTTAGAATTTAAAGATGTTTCTTTATATCCTGAAGACAGTCAGCTATGGCACTATATGTATAACGAATGTTTACAGGCCAATATTCAGATAGATAAATCTAAATTTACTGTGCACAGACAGCGTAAGAAGATATCTAACATCTTAAATTTAGTAAGAATATTCAACAAAATGATTTTGAATGTTGATTTATCTGTTAAAAAAGCTTGTACATTAAAACAGACAGAATGTAGCACTGTACAGCACGAAAATTTGTCTCAAGATGCTCCTAGTTGTCCAAATTGTGACATTTTCTGTAATTACGTAGAAAATCTTGAGAAACAAATTGACTCAAAGACAAATCTTTTGTTAAGACTGCAGAATGACAGTAAACAGGTTGCCATGATTAACATAGATGACAAACAGAGTGATTCAAAATCAGAGCCACGTCTGTCCGATTTCTCTGAAAGTTCAGATATTGACTCTGATGACGAAACACAAATTAAACATAAAGAATTGTTATGTAAAACTGCAAAACTTAAGTTGCAAATACATAATCAATTAATGAAAGTTTTAAAAGACATCCCTGCTTATGATCCAGATAAAGATATCTATAGCAACATGGAAGTATATGAAATGCATGTCAAATGCCATCAGATTTCAGATCATGACATAAATTATTTGTTTCCGATGTGGCTCCCAATTAAATTTATGTCTCGAATTAAAAATTCTGTTGTTAACGATAAAGATCAGAAAAAACATAATGACGCGACAGACAGACTGCGACAATTGCTGTTATGTTCAACAGGTGAAGACGTACCTTCTGTAGAAATGCTCGACTTACTGCAGACTACTGCTGACGAAGACCCTTTTGAATTTAAAAGCAAGTTTTCCAAAGCATATAAAATTATATTTGGAGTAAAAAATGAGAAAGACTCAGCTATGATCAAAGCTTTTGTAAAGAAATTCACGTATTTAGACCCAGTAACCATTGTCATAGCAGAGGAAAAACAAAATTTAAATGACATAGTAAGTTTCATTGACAAAATTCGAAGAAAATTGCAAAATAGCAATATCACTTATGAGGTAGCTGCGCTTCAAAGTGACAAAAACAGTCAGATTACAGTTATGCCAGGAACTACAGGTCCCAGTAAGAATGACAACGACAGATGCAAGCAAGCGAGTCATAATGAGGATACCACATGTTTTCACTGTCATAAACAAGGTCATATCAGGCGCCATTGTTGGAAGTTTATATTTAACTCACAAATAAAGAAACTGGAAATAAACAGTGAAAAAGCAGCTTTTGTACAACCTGCTGTGTTGTGTAATGATAAAAATTTAACTGAACTGCCTTATGCCTCATCAGTTAAACAAATCCACACTTTGACTAGAAACAACTGTTCTGACAACAGGGTGAGAAGGGCTGTCACTGACAGAAATGGTTTATTACCAGTTCCAAAAATAGAATCACGTCCACATTCATCCCCGATATCGTTAGAATTTGTCGCTCCAATTGTATTGGATGACAATGGAAGGCCTTTTATAGACGGATTACTAAATGGTAAAAAGATCAGATTCCTAATTGACAGCGGATCTGAGATTAATCTGACCAGAGAAAACGTACCTGTGAAACCAAATTCACCCATGTGTAAAATAAAAGGTTTTAATAATACAGGTCATTCCACTGCTAGACAGGTGCCTAATGTAACATTTGAAATACCTGGGCTAGTGAAAACTAACATTGATATTTGGTATAGTAATGCCACCGAGAATATTCTTGGCATTGATTTTATCAATAAGCAAAAGTGGATTATTGATATTATGACGAAAGTTATTTGGAAGAACCCTTCTAGGCCCAAATCAATGTTAATGGATCCTTCTATATACAGTGATGTTGGTTTCAACTCTAAAATGTCTACAGCACAAAAATGGCCTGATACTGATGATAATTATGCTTTACAAGAATTGGTACAACGTTTTCCAAGTTTGTGGTCAAAATTTAAAAATGACATAGGAACTTTGAAAGATACAGAATTGAATATTGAGGGTAAAGATCCCATACCATTTACTCAATATGAATTACCACGAGAATCAATAGGACCACTTTCTGCCATTATTCAAGAGTTTGTACAACTTGGCATTGTAAAGAAAACACAATCAGTAGTAAATAACTGTATTTGGCCTATCAAAAATGCTGACAATTCATATTCTTTGTCAGTTGATTTCAGGACACTGAATAAACATATTACAAATAACAAAGCAGTTGTTCCTGATCATTCTAATATCAAGTTACATTTAAAGGCCGAATCCAAAGTGTTTTCTGCTTTGGAAATCGATAACAGTCATTTTTCGATCCCCATAGCTAAAAGTTGTCAATACAAGTTAGCTTTTAAGTTTCAGAAAGAGACCTATGCATTCACTCGATTAGTAGCTGGTTTAGACATCAGTGATGGTGTAGTCCATGAGTCCATAGAAAAAATTCTATCACAATTTTCAAGGCCAGAATGCATTTTTCAGCATGTAAATACAATTATGCTAAGTACGCAGAATGTTAACGAACATATTACTCTTTTGTCTGAGCTATTTATGTTGATACAGGATGCAGGCCTAAAATTTAACCCGGACAGAGTTCAGCTGATGAAAAGTCAGGTGAAATGCTTTCACATGCAGATCAGTCAAGGAAAGAGACAATTATTGCAGGAAACAGTCAGAGCTATCACTGCCATTCCAGTTCCTACAACACATAAAGCATTGCAACAATTTTTGAAAAACATAAATCATTGCAAAGAGTTTATACATGGTTTCGCAGAGAAAGTTAAGCCATTACATCATCTTTTGAAGAGTAAAAATAACTTAGTTGACCAATGGGGTCCAAATGAGAATAATGCTTTAAAAGTGTTGAAAAAGGATTTGCAGAACGCGCCAACATTAGGTACTATTGAGGTTTGTTCCAATGCTCCTTTTGTTGTGAAAACTCATGTATCTGATAATGCAATTTCAGTAACTTTGTCTCAATTAAAAGAAGGTAATGAGAGACTAATTAGTTACTTCTCCAGAAATTTATCACTATTGGAAAGAACTTTGACATCAGAGGCACAACAACTGTTGAGTTTCTTTTATGCAATCAAAGCTTCACAAAGCACAGTAAAGTCACATAGTATCATATTACAGTCTCCTGACAGTTCACTAAGAAGAATTCTTGAGGAAGATACATTCAGAGAATGCCGTGAAAGATATCCTCAGTGGATAAGAGCACTGTTAGCCAAACACATTGTGATAGGTACAGCTGTATCAGACAAGTCTCTACCTCAGATTCACAGCGACACATGTATTATTGAAGAACACTCTAACACTAGAGTAATGACATCAGCACAGAAAACAGTTACGCATATTTCTAAAGTTATAGGGATGAGAACAAAGGTATAAACCTTTGTCATCTCTGGGGTGATACAAAACCTTTCTTTGTTTAATAAAACAGGGTTTTGCGGTCATGACCTATGATGAAATATTGCGTCCTGTCATACCTAAATAACACACTACTTTTGTATTCTAGTTTAGGTAATCTTAGACAGGATTAGGACAGTATTTTGATTGATATATAGAAGTTTTCTGTAAAAGGAAATAGGAAGTAATGATACTTCACAATATGTGTTTCAAACTCATACACTGATTGTTCCATAATCTTTCATATTTGTTGAAATAGGTGCAAGAATAATGCAATGTTTGTGCCAAAGTAATGATACTGCATTTCTTTACAGAAATGACATCTAAAATCAAATATGAAGCGTAACAATCTCCTACAAGCCAACGTGAAGGAATTTGAACGTTAAAGAAGAGTTCTTCATATGGAAGAAGATTGAACAAGAGCTTAATACTTCACACTTGTGACTGATTTATTGCGTTCAACAAAGATGTTTCTACTTTACAGAACTTAACGAAGATATTTTATAGACATTGCATGAAGAAAAGATTCATCAAGAGGAAATCTATTTATTAGTGATAAAACAATTTATTATTGAAAATATTGTTATAGGTCACATATACATTGTAATGATCCTTTTATTCCGATACTTACATCCATATTGGGATATTATTATTATTATTATTTTTTATTTTTTACATATTCATATACGGAATATTTTTTGGTTAAAACTTCATAGAGTTATTCCAGTTATTAGAATATCTTTTGTTAAAAGATACAAGAAACATATTACTCTTATAGGAGCAATATAAACGTATGACACATTTTAGAATGGAAAGTATATTTCCGGAACCTTAAAATATTATACAAATATGGAAATATAATACATTAATTATTATTTTTATTTTTATTATTATTATTATTACTATATTATCATATATCAATTAACATTATGATTAAGAATTTTTAGGAAGAGAAACTAAAGATAAGGTATAGAGTTCTGAAGGAAAGTTATTTTTTGATTGGTCCAGTTATGAAGAATATATACGATCATTTGGTATAAGACGGTGTGTATGGGACATGAATGAAGTGTGCATTGATTTGGCATTAATTTTAGACTAATCATAATAAGGGGGAAATGTTAAATCTAAATTATGATTCGGCATTTATATTGATGGCAAGCTTGCAAAATATTTGGTTTTTATGATTAGTCATAATTAATATTAATATGTGTGAATGGTCTTTGACAAATGGTAGTATTTACTATTCTTCAATTATAGCTGAGACCAAAAGATATACAAGTTAAGCTGAAATAGTATATACCAGTTGAAAGTTGAGTAGACTATATTTAGAGATAGTTGGTTAAAAGTATTTGGTAGTTATGTCAAGGTTATTAGAAGTGACTTACTATTACATTACGTATTTTCTGTGTATATTTAGTATACGTCTCTAACACTGATACATATATAGTTTAGTGATTATACATTGATATGTTCTTAAGCTATAATTATTCTTTATATATAGCTGAGGGTTACATCATTGGTACATCAGCATACATATGTTCCTGTCCATCAAACATCATATGTATAGCATCTTTCCCTTTTATGAATTGGCTTTGCTAAGCAGTAATACTTTCCATAGAAGGTATTAAGATCACGAAGTATGACGTACATTTGCCTCTTAAAAGTGCATGAGACACAGAGACAGGGGAACACACACTCACTCACACACTAACATGACACTCTAGCATACACACGTCTGAGATGCTGGAACCAGGTGCTGCAAGACCAGATCATCATCTCCATCTACTTCCGGCTTCTTTACAAAGTCTAGAAGGACAGCATTAAGGACAAGGACATGGAGCATCGCACATGGCCAGGACAGCCATGACAGATAATGGTGACTTTTTCTTTGAACTTTCGCTTGTCAGTTTTACAATAGTTTTATCTACATGGAACTGTTCATAATACGCTTTACATTGTTATTTGACACCATTGTGTGATAGAATAAAATCACACTTCATTTTTTATTTCAATGGCTCTTTCATTCATAATCGCCTCAAGACACTAGAAGCAGTATTATATGTGTCTAAAAATCCAACAATCCTGAAGTGACAATATAAGACTCATAGGGCTGGCCCTTGTTAACAGTACAAAGCATTTCTACTGCAGACCACAATGTACATGCTAGAAGACAGGAGATGAAAAATATGTGCACAGAACAGGGGCGTAAATAAGGGAAGGGATAGGGGGTCAAAGCCAAAAAAGGACATAGATAAGGGGGTGTCCATGTACAGTGCAACACCTGAAGCAGGAGCTGCACATTCAGCCCTTCAGTTCACAGAGATGGAGGCTGTTCCTCCAAGGCTCCAGTCATATTACTCAACCAAGGGACGACTTCCCTTACTCTTAACTGCCTTGGTGTGGCAGTGTGTGGAAGTGTGTTTTATGAAGGGGGGAGTTGTACTGGGGGAAGAGAGCTGTACTGAGGGTGGAGAGCTTTACTGAGGGGGTCAAGTTGTATTATGAGGGAAAGAGTTGTAGTGAGGGTAGAGAAGGGGGGGAGCTGTATTGGGGGGGGGGGGTTAACTAAACAAAGGAGAGCTGTGCTGGAGAGAAGAGAGCTGTACTAGAGGAAGCTGTACTAGGGAAACTCTAATCAGGGGAGAGCTGTGCTGTGGGAAAGAATTTCTACTAGTGGGAGGAAGGGATTTTGGCTTTCTGTGGGGGGGGGTAATTATTTGTTGTTCTTTCCAGTATTACACTCTCGAGACCCATATGCTCTGTACTATGCACTCCTGACCCCTGTAATCTGGGTGTTACTTACTTCTGACCCCCCTTTTACTGTACATTACGCATTCCTGACCCTTGCTCTTTGTGTGTCATGCACTCTTGGTTCCTGTGTTCTGTGCGATATGCACTCATGACTTCTGTTCCTAGTTTTTATATACTCCTGACCCCTGCTCTCTGTGTTTTATACACTCTTGTTTCCTGTGCTCTGTGCAATATGCACTTCTGATCCTATTACTTATATACTCCTGACACCTGCTCTCTCTGTGTTACTTATTTCTGATCCCTGTACTCTGTATGTTGTGCAACCCTGGCCCCTGCTCTCTGTGCTAAACACACTTCTGACCTCTGCATACTGTACATTATGCACTCCTGTCCCCTGTACTCTGTGCGATATGCACTCCCGACTTCTGCAGCTGTGTGTTACATACTCCTAACCCCTACACCCTGTGTCTTACACACTTCTGTGTTTTGTGTGATACACACTCAAGTATTAAGCCCTTCCCATTGTTGCAGCAATTTTACCACTAGCATAATTCGCTGCGTGCACTACCTAATTTTTTTTACCTCTGGGTTCCCAGGGTTGAATTCCCCCCCAGGAAAAAGGTTATATACAGCCCTGGCACAGAGAGTACAGTCACTGTAAATAAAATACAGATTAAAATATATTTATGAAAAGGTTTCATTTATAATTGTGTGTGATAATTTGTCTGACTGAAACTGTAAAAAGGTCAGCTTGTTCAGGGCTTTCAACCTTGAATTCTATGTGTAGAGAAGAGGCACTTGCATGGCAGATTTCCACTTTAATTTTTGCTAGCTGATATGCATTTAGATTTACAGGGGCTAAATATATTGAAAATGAAACCTAATAATTTTAAAGCTTTACTCCATGCAGATAAAAAAGGCACACATTAACACCTTCACGCTGGCCGCACACAAATGTGCGGCCTCCCAGCGTCTGGGTCTAGACACCGGGCGGCCGCACATTTGCATTCATGTAAGAAAAAACATTTGTGCTGAGAGCGTGCGCCCTGCGCGCTCCCAGCACACATATCCGGTACTCACGGAAAGGTCCCGGTCTGCTCTTTCGATTGGGACCTTTCTCGATCATGTGACCGCCGTGACAACGCGTCACGGCGGTCAGATGATCCCTAATCCACGCCCCACCTGCCCCGCCTTCCGGCATCTGAAACTCTTAAAGGGCCGGGAGGCGCTGGCGGGAAGAGGTTAAAGTGATTCTAAACCTTAATTTTTTAATAAATAATAAACATGTCATACTTACTTGTTCAGTGCAATAGTTTTGCATAGAGCAACCCCAATCCCCCACTTCTGGAGTCCCCCACCGGCAATCCAGGCTCCTCCTATTCAACAAGTGTCGCCATAGGAAGCTGCTTCCTATGGGACCACTTGTGTCGGCTCAATCCCAAGCCACGTTGCCGGCATCCATAGACAAAGAAAGCAAAGCTTAGCCTCGCCCCCCACTCCTAGACTGAGATCGGACTCAGGTAAGTACTTGTAAGTACTTGGGGGGGCTGGGCGGATCCTGGTCACAAAAGTTTTTTTAAGTTTATGCAGAGAAAGCATTAAGGTAAAACTTTAAGCCTTTAGAACCACTTTAAGCAGCTGTATTTATAATACATCATTAACCACTTCCTGTCCGGCCCATGTATATAAACGGCCGGATGGGAGCAGTGCAGGAGTGGGTTGCAGTTCATAAACGGTGCCCGCATTTTCAGCATGTGTGCCCTCCCTGGGAGCACGCGGCACCGCAATTGCTGTACGGGATCTCTGGGTGAAGTCCTGATCATGTGATCACTGATTGGCCAATTAGTGATCACATGAATAGTAGTAAGCAAGATGTCACTTCTGACATCATTGCTTACTACGTGTGAAATCTGTGAATGATCACAGAGATCACATGGTACAAGGCTATTCACAACCAATCACAGACCAATCACAGCTCTCACAGTATTTCTCAATGGCTGCAGGAATTCAGCCAGAGAGAAGGAGAAATTATTACTTTTACAGCCCTTATGGGTGTAATAGGACAAAAAAAAAATCTTCAGCACCCCCACACTATGGTGACACTGTACTGCTAGGGGGACAGTATGTTAAAAAAAACACATAAATAATACTATCTAAAAAAAATAAAAATGTAAAAAAAAATGTAAAAAAAATTATGTGTGGTTATAAACTAATTTGGGTTTTTTTTTTTTTTTTTTTTACTAAAAAGATAGCTGAATACATTTTGGCCAAGATTTATGAAGAAAGATTATTTATTTGCAAAATGTTATAAGAAAAACACTTTTTTCAAAATTTTTGGACTTTTTCATTTATATAGCAAAAAAAAAAAAAAATCCCAGTGGTGAATAAATACCACCAAAATAAAGTTTTATCTGTCTCAAAAAAGTGCTAAAACATTTATATGGGTACAGTGTTGCATGACTGCGCAATTGTCATTCAAAGTGTGATAGCGCTGAAAGCTGAAAACTGGCCTGGACAGGAAGGGGGTAAAAGTGCTGCGCTTATGGAAAAAGATAATATCTGACTCTGATGTCTCGTGTCTGTGTGAGTGTGACCTGGCACATGTGCAATGTGCCGGTGGGTGAGTGATGACTTCATTGTGCACATTGCTGGATCACACAGCCTACTCTTTTAGTGCCTGCTGATCTATGTCAGTGTTGGTGGTGGTGTGTTGTGTCAGATCTGTCACTGTGTTGGTTCAGCTGCCAGCTGTCACAGCGTTTTATCTCCCCCCATTGCCTGGAGAATTCCAGCCTGGGATCTGTCAGAGTGTGGATTCATCATCTTCCATCCTACAGTCTGTCTGTGACAATGATTTTGTCTTTAATATTGGTGCTGTTGGCATCTTATGGCACTTATTTATTGCAAATTAAAAGAAATTTAGCAGTTTCATGTTTTGTTGATTTAACATTTTCTACTATTTTTAAAATGTTTTTCTTTCTTGGGGGGGGGGGGGGTTAAATAGCTGGTCTCGCCTAGGGCTCAAAATGGTCTAGCACTAGTCCTACTCAAGTGTGCTCACTGCCGAGTCACTTTTGTGTGTCCATAAGACACACAGAGCGTGGCTCAGCCCCGCCCTCGCTCCCTCCTCACTGGCGGTGATTGAAAGCAGTGGTAGCCAATAGCTGCCGCTGCTGTGTCTCAGCCAATGAAGAGAGAAGACCCGGGTGAGCTGCTGCTCTTGTGCACATTGCTGGATCAAGATTGGGCTCAGATAAGTATTAGGGAGAGATTCTGGGGGGTGCTGCACACTGCAGGTTATTTTGAAAAAATAATGTTTTTCTTTGTCTCTATTATAAAATTTTGCAAACCGGTAATTTTTCTCCTTCACTGATGTGCATTGATGAGGCTGCACTGATAGGCAGCACTGATGAGGTGGCAAGGATAGGCAGCATTGACGGGCACTGATAGGCGGCACTGATGAGGCACTGATATGCAACAATGATAGGTGGCACTGATGGGCAGCACTGATGGGCGGCACTGTCTGGCGGCACTGACTGATGGCACTTATGGGTGGCACTGATGGGCAGCACTGATGGATGGCACTGATGGGGGGGGGGACTGCTGGGCACTGGTGAGTGCCACTGCTGGGCACAGGTGGGTGGTACTGATGGGCACTGGTGGGTGTCACTGCTGGGCACTGATCATCAGGGCACTGGTGATCGGTGCCGATCCGTCCTCTGACAATTGCCAGTTATCGGAATTACTTTCCTCACGCTGTGACAGCGTGAAAATAGTGCAGCCGATAACCGGCAACTGCCAACTGCATTTACCGATCATCTGCTGTGTCATTGGACACAGCTGATCATGTGGTAAAAGGCTGCTGTGATTGGCCCTTTACCACATCACGTGATCAGCTGTGTCCGTAGGACACAGCGATCATAAAGATTGCCGGGGGCACGCGGGAGGGTGCGTTCTGGGAGGACGTCATATGACACCCTCCCAGAACTGGACAACCGCGCTGTAGCCATCATTCGGCTATAGTGCGGTTGGTAAGTGATTAACCACTTCCTGTCCGGACACTTTTACCCCCTTCCTGTCCAGGCCAATTTTCAGCTTTCGGCGCTCTCACATTGTGAATGACAATTACTCAGGCATACAACACTGTATCTAAATGAAATTATTATCATTTTTTTCAAACAAATAGAGCTTTAATTTGGTGGTATTTAATCATCACTGGGGTTTTTATTTTTTGCTAGAAAAATGAAAAAAGACTGAAAATTTTGAAAAAAAAACATGTTTTTCTTAGTATTTGATACTAAATTTTGCAAATAAATATACTTTCTTCATAAATTTAGGCCAAAATCCATTGTGCTACATTTTGTTGGTAGACATAACCCAAATCAGTGTGTATTATTTAGTCTTTGTGAAAGTTATAGAGTCCACAGACCACGGTATATATATTTGATATATTTGAAAATGTATCAATCCTGATGCAGGGACTACCTATATAATTTCTTGGGGCCCTAAAATGCCAGGACAGTACAAATACCCCCCAAACGACCCCTTTTTGGAAAGTAGACAGTCTGAGGTATTTAATGAGAGGCATGGGGAGTTTTTTGAAGTTGTCATTTTTTGCCAATTTTTTAAGGAAATGATGAAAGTAAAAAAAATTCTTTTTTTTTTCCCACAAAGTTGTCATTTAACAAGTTCTTTCTCTCACACGGCATAGGCATACTTGCAATTACACCCCAAAACACATTCTGCTACTCATCCTGAGTATGGCGATACCACATGTGTAAAACTTTTTCACAGCCTAACCACATAGAAGGGCCCCACATCCAATAAGCACCCTTAGGCGTTCTAGGGGAAAAATTACACATCTAATTTCTTGACTGTCTATCACAGTTTTGGAGGTCCTGGAGCACCAGGACAATTGAATTACCCACAAAATGACCCCATTTTCAAAAGAAAACACCTCAAGGTATGTTTTAAGAGGCATGTGGAGTCCTCTGAAGACTTCATTTTTTGCCACGTGTTTTTGGAAAATGTGAAAAGAAAATGAAAATGTATTTTTTTTTACGCAAAGTTGTCAATCTATGAGATATTTCTATTACACAGCATAGGCATACTTAAAATGATACCTCAAAACGCATTCTTTAACTCCTGCTGAATATGGCGATACCAAATGTGTGAGACTTTTTCACAGTCTGGCCACATAGAGGGGTTCCACATCCAATAAGCACCTGTTAGCGTTCTAAGGGCAAAAATCGCACATCTAATTTCTTAACTACCTATTGCTGTTTTGGAGGTCCTGGAGCATCAGGACAATGGAATTATCCACAAAAAGACCCCATTTTGGAAAGCAAACACCCCAAGGTATGTTTTAAGAGGCATGCGGAGTCTTCTGAAGACTTCATTTTTTGCCACAAGTTTTTGGAAAATGCGAAAAGAAAATGAAAATGTATTTTTTTCTACACAAAGTTGTCAATCTATGAGATATTTCTAATACACTGCATAGGCATACTTAAAATTATACCCCAAAACACATTCTCTAACTCTTCCTGAATATGGTGATACCAAATGTGTGAGACTTTTTCACAGTCTGGCCACATAGAGGGGTTCCACATCCAATAAGCACCTGTTAGCGTTCTAAGGGCAAAAATCACACATCTAACTTCTTAACTACCTATTGCTGTTTTGGAGGTCCTGGAGCATCAGGACAATGGAATTATCCACAAAAAGACCCCATTTTGGAAAGCAAACACCCCAAGGTATGTTTTAAGAGGCATGGGGAGTCTTCTGAAGACTTCATTTTTTGCCATACGTTTTTGGAAAATGTGAAAAGAAAATGAAAATATATATTTTTTTATGCAAAGTTGTCAATCTATGAGATATTTCTATTACACAGCATAGGCATACTTAAAATTACACCTCAAAATGCACTCTTTAACTCCTGCTGAATATGGCGATACCAAATGTGTGAGACTTTTTCACAGTCTGGCCACATAGAAGGGTTCCACATCCAATAAGCACCTGTTAGCGTTCTAAGGGCAAAAATTACACATCTAATTTCTTGACTACCTATTGCCGTTTTGGAGGTCCTGGAGCATCAGGGCAATAGAATTATCCACAAAATGACCCCATTTTGGAAAGCAAACACCCCAAGGTATGTTTTAAGAGGCATGGGGAGTCTTCTGAAGACTTCATTTTTTTTTGGAATATGTTAAAAGAAAATGAAAATGTATTTTTTTCTATGCAAAGTTGTCAATATAGAAGATATTTCTAATACACTGCATAGGCATACTTAAAATTACACCCCAAAACACATTCTCTAACTCTTCCTGAGTATAACGATACCACACATGCAAGACTTTTTCACAGTCTAACCAAATGGAGGGGCCCCACATGCAATAAGCACCGTTAGGCATACTAAGGGCAAAAATTACACATCTAATTTATTGACTACGTATCACAATTTTGGAGGTCCTGGAGCAGCAAAGTCTTCTGAAGACTTAATTTTTTACACAGATTTTTAGAAAATGTGAAAAAAAAGTAGTTATTTTTTCTTTAATGCAATGTTACCAATAATAACATATTTCTAACACACTGCATAGGTATTCTTAGAATAACACTTTAAAACACATTCTGCTACTTTTCCTGAGTATGGGGATACCACATGTGTAAGACATTTTCAGTGTTTGGACTGATTACTGGTCATTGCAACCTGTTTATCACAAAAATTAAAAAAACAAAGAGTACCTGTTGTTTCAGTGCAGAGGATGGGTGGCACCAGTGTCTTGCAGGAAGGTAGCCAGTGGGATGTGCAGATGGGTCAGTACCGGTGTCATGCATAGACGTGGTGAGCAAACAGGCAAAGTAGTGGTCCAGGAAGAAGACAGAAACATGGTCCATAAAAAGGCCACAGTCAATACAGACAGCAAGCAAAGACGTGGTAAAAGGATTGGTCCAGGCAGAAACATTAAGCTTAGGGCCTTGGTTAGGTAAGACTGGACAAAGGGGTAGAGGCTTCATCCCACCCAAATCTCTTCCAAGCCTCTGGTCTCCAGACCCTGATCCGGGAATTAAAAAACCCAAAGAAAACAAAAAAGTTTTCTCTGCTCGGAAACACTACTCTGGATCCCCTCACATACGTGAGACCCCTGTGTTGTCTTGAATCCCACTACTAAAGTGGGAGGGCAAAAGATCAGTTCAGGCAGCAGGCAGAGGCATGGTCGATTAACAGGCCGAGGTCAGTTCAGGCAGCAAGCAGAGGCATGGTCGAGTAACAGGCCGAGGTCAGTTCAGGTAGCAGGCAGAGGCATGGTCCATTAACATGCCGAGGTCAGTTCAGGCAGCAAGCAGAGGCATGGTCAATAAACAGGCCGAGGTCAGTTCAGATGGAAGGCAGGAAAATGAATTCAGGCAACAGGCAGAAACGTGGCAGGGAAATAGCAAACAGAGGACAAAGAGATATATCTTCACCGTACTTCACTAATAATGTAGTGCGGTATGGTAGATACGGAAGCACTCTTCTATACAGAGACCAGGCTTTGAGGGACACTGGGGACAGTAGTATCGGGTGTCAGATCGAATTCTATGTTTGGAGCATACCCGACATCTCTTTTGAGGATTGCGGTCTGTTTCGGTAGGGGGGACGATATTGGGGAAATGTCTTTCATGCAATCGGCTCACTGCATCAGACCGAATTTGTTCAGGTACGGGTCTTACTTGATAGATGAGGGATGTGATAATCTCTTCCTGATATTGTAAGAAGGTGACAGGTCTTTGTGTGGACTTCTGGAAAACGATGTAGGAATTGTACAGGGCCATATGGAAAAGGTAGAAGGATACTTTTTTATACCAGTAAATTGATCTTCTGTTGGGTATGTAGGGCTGTAACATTTGATCATTTAAATCCACTCCCCCCATGAACAGGTTGTATTCGTGTATGCATTGGGGTTTTCGGATGGGACCGCGACTTCCTTGAATTTCCAATGAGCTGCTGTTATGGATAGATGAAAGAACATACACATCCCGTTTGTCTCGCCACTTAAGGGCCAGGATCTCTTCATTTCTCAAGCTAGCTGACTCCCCCGTTTAGCTTGGTGGCAACCAATTGTTGTGGAAATCCCTTCCGATTGGGTCGAACTGTGCCACAAGCTACAGTGTCCTTGAGATAAAGGTGGCGGAAAAGGGGCAGGCTTGTGTAGAAATTGTCCACGTAAAGATGGTACCCCTGATTGAAGAGGGGGTATACCAGGTCCCAGACAATTTTTCCACTAATCCCCATATAGGCTGGGCATTCAGGGGGCTCTAGCTGACTGTCCTTTCCCTCGTAGATACGGAACTTGTGCACGTATCCTGTGGACCTTTCGCAGAGTTTGTTCATCTTCACCCCGTATCTGGCCTGTTTACTTGGAATGTACTGTTTTATGATCAGCCTCCCAGTGAAATGGATTAGGGATTCATCGACACAGATGTTTTTTTCAGGACAATATATTTCTGAAAATTTTTGGTTGAAATAATTGATTAGTGGACGAATTTTATAAAGTTTGTCGTACTCGGGGTGATCTCTGGGGGGGAACAGGGAATTATCGTTGAAATGTAGAAAGTGCAGAATTGTTTTATAGCGGGTCCTGGACATAGTGGCAGAAAAGAGCGGCATGTGTTGAATGGGATTTGTCGACCAATAAGCATGCAGTTCATTTTTTTTTGTTAGTCCCATATTAAATGTAAGGCCAAGAAACACTTTAAATTCTTCAACTGTGAGGCATTTCCACTCAAATGTTCGAGCATAACAGGAGTTGGGATTTTGAGTGATTAATTGCTGGGCGAAAATATTGCATTGGTGCACAACTGAATTCAAAAACTCTTCAGTGAAAAATAAATGGAAATAATCAATGGCTGTAAAATTTTGGGTTTCTGCCTGAATGCCTGACTGGGCTATGAATGGGGGAATTATAGGTGCTCCTGATCCTGAAGGTAGCCACACAGGGTTTAAAAGAGCATCTGGGACAGCAGTATGGGCCCTAATCCTTGGTGGCTGATGTGACACCTGAATACTAGAACTTGCACTTACAGTGCTGGTAGTAGCCATATCAGAAGAACGTATTGAGCTGCTGGTGGTTGCTTGCTGCTCCTTGGAGTTCCTCATTCTTTTTGTTGGAACACCTTCTTCTGAGTCAGAGAGTGAACCGCTGCTGTGTTCTGGTTCATATACAGAATCAGAGTTTGACAGTGAGAGTTCTCCGTCACTCTCATCTGTCATACTCAGAATTTGAAATGCCTCCTCGCTTGTATATGATCTTTTGGCCATATTTTTGACACTGATCAGGACCCACTGGTATGGCAGTGATCAGGATGGTGTTGCAGTGAGGGACAGATATCTGGCTGCAGTTGGTTCACACTAGTCACTGTTGGGCAAAAATCAGAGATACAGTGAGGTGGCTGGCAATGTTTTGTGAGTGTGTGTAAACTCTGTGCAAAGGCTGAAAATTACTCACAGTTAGCTGTACTGGATCTCTCTCCTCACAGACGATGGCAGTGAACAGGATCCACTGGTGTGGCAGAGATCAGGGACACTTTATGAACAGGCACACTGTAAGGTGATCAGGGACACTGATTGGGCCACTGTATGGTGATCAGGGACACTGCTGGGCCACTGCGGTGATCAGGGACACTGCTGGGCCACTTGTGTGGCGATCAGGGACACTGTGGCAATCAGGGACACTGTGGCGATCAGGGACACTGCTGGACCACTTGTGCGGCGACCATGGACACTGCTGGGCCACTGCGATGATCAGGACACTGCTGGGCCACTTGTGTGGCGATCAGAAACACTGCTGGGCAACTGCGGTGATCAGGGACACTGCGGTGATCAGGGGCACTGCTGGACCACTTGTCCGGCGATCAGGGACACTGCTGGCCACTTGTGTGGTGATCAGGGACACTGCTGGGCCACTTGTGTGGTGATCTGGGCCACTGCGGCAATCAGGGACACTGCAGTGATCAGGGACACTGCTGGACCACTTGTGCAGCAATCGGGGACACTGCGGTGATCAGGGACACTGCTGGGACACTGCGGCGATCAGGGACACTGCTGGACCACTTCTGCGGCAATCAGGGACACTGCTGGGCCACTGCGATGATCAGGACATTGCTGGGCCACTTGTGTGGCAATCAGAAACACTGCTGGACTACTGCGGTGATCAGGGACACTTCGGTGATCAGGGGCACTGCTGGACCACTTGTCCGGCGATCAGGGACACTGCTGGGCCACTTGTGTGGTGATCAGGAACACTGCTGGGCCAATGCGGGGATCAGGGACACTGCTGGGCCAATTGTGTGGTGATCAGGAACACTGCTGGGCCAATGCGGTGATCAGGGACACTGCTGGGCCACTTGTGTGGTGATCAGGAACACTGCTGGGCCAATGCGGTGATCAGGGACACTGCTGGGCCACTTGTGTGGTGGTCAGGGACACTGCTGGGCCACTGCGGCAATCAGGGCCACTGCGGCGATCAGGGACACTGCTGGACCACTTGTGCGGCAATCATCGACACTGCGGTGATCAGGGACACTGCTGGGCCACTGCGGTGATCAGGGACACTGCTGGACCACTTGTGCGGCAATCAGGGACAATGCTGGGTTACTTGTGCGGCAATCAGGGACACTGCTGGGCCACTTGTGTGGCGATCAGGGACACTGCTGGGCCACTGCGGCAATCAGGGACACTGCGGCAATCAGGGACACTGCTGGACCACTTGTGCGGCAATCAGGGACACTGTGGCGATCAGGAACACTGCTGGACCACTTGTGCGGCAATCAGGGACACTGCTGGGCCACTGCGGTGATCAGGGACACTGCTGGACCACTCGTGCGGCAATCAGGGACACTGTGGTGATCAAGGACACTGCTGGGCCACTGCGGCAATCAGGGACACTTCTGGGCCAGTTGTGTGGCAATCAGGGACACTGCTTGGCCACTGCGGCGATACTGCTGGGCCACTTGTGTGACGATCAGGGACACTGCTTGGCCACTGCGGCGATCAGGGACACTGCTTGGCCACTTGTGTGGCGATCAGGAACACTGTGACGATCAGGGACACTGTGGAGATCAGGAACACTGCTGGGGCACTATGTGGCGATCAGGGACACTGACAATCAGGGACACTGCTGGGCCACTTGTTAGGCGATCAGGGCCACTTGTGGGCGATCAGGACCACTTGGGGCGATCAGGGCCACTTGGGGCAATCAGGGCCACTTGTGGGGGCAATCAGGGCCACTTATGGGCAAAGCCACTTGTTGGGGATATCAGGGCCACTTATTGGGGTGATCAGGGACACGTGGGGCGATCAGGGCCACTTTAGGGGCGATCAGGGACACTTTAGGGGCGATCAGGTGTCACTGAGGTGGAGGGCAGTTGACTACTACCTCTTCTTGGCTGTTTCTCCTCTCACAGACAACTCCGTGTGAGGAGAAGGAGGCGGAAGCCGCACCATGCGGCTTTTATTTACACTTAAGCTGTGTCCTTATTGGACACAGCTGATCACATGGTATGGGACCGATTTCATTGGTCCCATACCATGTCACATAATCTACCGTGTCCGTCGGACTCGGCGATCATCGGGCTCGCGGGTGCGCGCTCTAGGAGCCGCGCACGAGCCTCAGACACAAGGTGCCGTTTAGAGACGGCAACCCGCTCCTGTAGGTGTCCCGTCCTGCCGTTTATAAACAGCGGCCGGACGGGAAGTGGTTAATGTCATGAAGGACATTCTCTCCACCACTTTTTTTACTTTTAGCAGGAGAGCCCTGGAAGATTCATTTGGCATTAATAAACAATGGGATTAGATGTGGCAGTGGGATTTATTTTCTTCTTGTCAGGCATCGTTTATCGTTATTTACATTGATCTGTATCGCAGGACAATGTGATTGACAATACATCATGAAACTTTTTGGGGATTTTTTTTCTTATAAAGGACTGTGTAAGTATCTTTATTCACTCTTTTCTTTTTTAGTAAGAATAAGTAGGGGTATGATGTACCCCTTACGCATTCACATAGGGTGGGGCAGTATCTGGGTGTCCTATTATTTAAGGGAGCTTATAGATCCCAATAGCCCCCAGCCCATAGACCGCCATAATCACCAGGCCAGGGTTGTGCGGATGATCTCTTCATCTACGGCAGCCATCTTGAGTCCCTAAATAGCCAGATGGACTCAAAACTTGATAGCTGCCTCTGATGCAGCTGGGGGGGTCTGGCGAAACCGGTCCATGGACTGATAAGTATACTTTTCTCTCACAGCTTGAAAAGAGGGACTATAGTCTGAATTCATGGAATGAAATGTGGTCATCCTCATTGCACCATCGATGGGATATGTGCTTGTTTTTTGCACCTGCATTATTGATGCTTACTTGCATGGGAGCATATATATCTCCAAGCAGCTTTATGTATGAGGGAGGTATCTGTCTATATTATTATTATTATTATTATACAGTATTTATAAAGCGCCAATAGTTTGCTCAGCGCTGTACATTACAAAGGGGGACAGAACATGTGACAGAACAATACCAATACAATGCAAAACATGAGGGGATCGAGGGCCCTGCTCTTTCGAGCTTACAATCTAGGAGACTATACATATGAAAGTGGATCTACATCCATAGGCAGCCTTCACATCTTATTTTCCTCCTCCGGATTATATTCAGCTACTCCTTTCCTGATCGGGACACTCTATAACCATACACATGTATTAAGGGTGGCTCAATGCAATTGATTCAGTGAAATCACTACTTGGGTTTTTCTATGTCTGCCAGTTCATTCCTTGATCTCCATTACATCTTGGATCCTTATGGTTTATCCAGCATATCTTTACACAAGATGAGCAATGGACAGGGAGGAGATACACCAATATAGCTCAGTCCAATCAATAATAATATATCTATAGAATGTAATTATTAATGAAACATATTGTATGGATGATAGTTGATTCATTGCATCCAGGGTCACTACCTCTGACACATACCTTTTCTTTTATATTGGGTTTATGTAATTGTGCTTATGTGTTATTTTAACTAATAAAAGTTAATTATTGCTGTCAATGATCTCTGTCAATACTTTAATCAAAAATGAGAATTTTCTCTTTATATTTCAAATATTTTGGGTCTCAGATGTTGAGCAAAAGCCATTTTTTTATGTTCAGAGTATTTTGGATTTTGTGGTAAGCTCTCCTCCCCTTACTTGCAGTATATATTCTAAGACATAAGCCTGGTAGGATCATTTTTTCTTTTGATTCTTGTAGGATGATCTCTTGTCCTCATCCACGTGGGGACAAGATACTTTGGTAGGAAGGGGGTCCCCCTAGAAAGGTACCCCCAACGTTGAGGACATGTGGCCCAGTATGATTCAGTGTGGCTCAAGCTTGTCCCCCCTTTCTTGGCTAGTGAAGCTTTATGCTTGGACAAGGGTCTGTTAAGAATTTTTAAAGGGGACCTCATGCTTTTTTTTTCTTAGTTTTGCATGGGGTTCCCCCTAAAAATTCATAGCAGACCTGAAAAGGCTGGTATGGAATTTAGAGAGGACTCCTAACTTATTTTTTGTTGATTGTTTTTTGCATGGGGTCCTTGACATCCATACCAGACCCTCATCAAGGATAAGGGTCTGGTATGTATTTTTAAGGAGAACCCAACATTTTGTTTTGTATGGGGGTTGCTCATTAACATCTATGGTATATCTAGGATAAGGATTTGGTATAGATGAAAGGAACCCCTGGCTGTTTGCTTACAAGCATAAGTAAAATGCCCAAAGTTGTAATGTGCTATCAATTTAAATAGCATTTCTTCCTTCTCTGTAAATATCTGTTTTGTTGCAGTAGGCTGTATAAATTGTACAGTTGTGATATTTCACAGGCAGGTTAAACCCCCCCCCCCCCCCCACCACCACCACCACCACCACCACCACCACTTCTCCTTATTAAAATAAAGGCTCCCCACTCAACAGATTTTTTTTCTTCGGTACATGTCCCCCAGAGCAGTGCCCAGCCTTAATACCGTTTGTTTATCAGTCCCTTGCCTAGAAAATGGCCACTACTGGTTTTAACCTATGACTCCTGTTGTCTTTGGATTTGGCACCCAAACTATAGTCATTTTCTCAGAAACTGCTGTGAACCAAACCCAAGTATGTTTATCTCAACCCTAGGAGGGGAGAGCAGAGTAACTAAGACTTGATTAAGTCATCAGCAGCTTCTCCTTTCACTGTCAAGTGACAGGTGGGGGGAAGGACAAGTAGGGAAAAACCAAGTCTCCTGTCCTGCCTCTGTGTGAAAGAGCTGTGTTACTCTTAGGACGTAATGGATAGAAATACAAATCATTTGGCAAATAGAACAGCTCTCGTATATGTATTGCATCTGTGTATTTAGCTGATGTTATGTAGTTCAACTTTGAACTATAAATAATTAAAATTTGTTATCTACAAAATAAAAATTAGAGTTCTCACAGTAGAGACCATACATATTGCTTATTCTGCTGAAGGGTAATGTGTGTCCTTACTGAGTAGCCTTATCCTTACATTGCTGAAGAATATAACAGCAAGACATACGAAAGTGAAGGAATTCTAGAAGATCTGCTGAGAATGTTTCCTGTTTTAGCATTGTTATTAATAAACTCAAAAGTTTGCCTATGATAGACAAACCACAAAAACATATTTAGCAGAGTAATATTTAGGAGAACTTGTAATGTTTCTTTTCCATGGCAGGAACTGGTATGTGGATGAGCCATCATGTGGGAGTGAGGTGTGTGTGGTCATGTACTATCAGCCATTGACTTCTCCTGGTGTTGGTGGACCCTATATGTTTCAGTGGAACGATGACCGATGTAACATGAAGAATAACTTCATATGTAAATATTCAGAAGGTAAGTGCTTTCTAACTTTAACCACTTCGAAATGTTAAATTTAGGAGATAAAGTCATAGATAAAGGCAGTATTTCTAGGATGTATTTCCTCTATTCAGCACCACTTAGCAGGTGTGGCAGTCAAAATGCAATCCAGATGGCCTTATACTTCGAACATAATACGCCATAGAAATGTCAATTCTTCATCTTCACTCAATTACCCTCTTCCTCTCCTCTTCTATACATCTCTCCTCCCTACTTTTCACTTCATTCCCTTTCTCTTCAAATACCCTATTACCTGATTCTCTCGATCGCTGCCCCTCCTGATATCTTCACCCCTCCTCCTATCCCACTTTCCCTATGCCCTATATCCAGTTTCAACTTGTACTCCAGTGGAGTGTAGTTATATTTGGTTGTGTTTTATTAATCCTACAGTGTCTTCATTAATTATTTTACAGAAAAGACAGCTCGTCCCCCAATGAAAAACACGTCATCATCACATATTGGTGAGTCATTCAGTATACTTGTATAATGTAATGATTATATAAAACAGTGGTCTCCAAGCTTTTCAAACAAAGGGCCGGTACACTGTCCTTCAGACTTTAGGAAGGCCGGATTAGGGCCAGTGAGGATAGAAAATATTGTGGCCCCAGCTTCAATGAGAACAAACATGGCCTCAGGGTTGTTGGTCAGTAGGAGGAGGAGTAGTGCCCCATCATCGGTATTAGGGGGAAGAATAGTACACCATCATTGGTTTCATGGGAAGAAATACTGCCCCATTGTTGATCTCAGTGGGAGGAATAGTGCCCCAAGGGCCGGATAAAGGGTAGAGAAGGACCACATCCGACCCCCGGGCCGTGGTTGGGAGACCCCTGATATAAAATATAGGTAATTAAAATATTGGTGTACTCAGTGACATTACTAATCCAGAGGCAGGTATACCCAAAATAAGAGGCAGTGACCATACCAACAATTGTCATTCCGATACCAGCCAGACATACAACAGCCCCTGCTTTATACAGATTTCAGTGGATGCTGGAGATGCCTACTGGGATTGCCATTGATGGGCTGAAATATCGGTGAACAAGTTTGTACTGACAATGGCTTGTAGTTTCTAAACATCAGAAATAAGCATCAGAGGTCTTTAAATGTGGAGGGTGGCATCATTGACGAGTAGTGAAGTTCTGAGATAGAAGGGGGCGCAGGGCCAGTTGAACTTTCACAGGAAAGGGCAAGCTTTGTATGTAAGCTACTTGCTTCTTTGAATCCATGTATCACTTTACATTGGTGCATTTTCCACCATATGTTCAGCTTGAGTGGCACACATTTGCTTGCTTTAAATGGAATGTATAGTGATTCTGTATATATTTTATTTACTGTGATAAGCAATGAAAAAAGCCTATACCAAAAAGGCCCATTGTTTACTGAGCTAAATAGGTCAAGCTTATATATACACACACAACTGAGTGACTCATCTTTTATCTCCCCAACACCCTGTCTGCTCTGTTCAGATGGGAATTTTAAAAGAGAGACTGTCCAAAAGCAAACAGCTTCTGCTGTGCACTCTCTTCAGCAAACTCATAATGCTTTGTCATGGGTACACTCTCTAATAAATGTTTATTTAAATACAAATAATGCACATTACCCTTGATTTCTACTTCTCTAGTAGTTTTTTGTTGTTTTATTTGTATTACAGATATTGGAGCCAGTACTACCAAGGACCCAGAAATATCCATCAAAAACACCAATGAGACAGCAAAAGAAGCTGCAGGTAAGTGTCTGGTTAAAAGCTGATAACTTTAAGAAATATACTTGAGAATTCATGAGAGTTTATGATACTCTTTACAACAAATGTTAGAACAGGTACCTAAATTTGGGGAGAGCAATCATCATTTGTCATGCATAGATGCACTGAGGCCAGAGTGTTCATATGGAGAGGTTTGTAACTTGGTGGTCAGAGCCTGATTGGCATTCACAGACACTAATTCCCCATCAGGCCCACTTCCCCTTTGATTGACAGCAGTCTACTATGGGCTATGAAATCTGCCCACTGGTTGCTGTCAATCACAAGGAGAGAGCAGATCTGATCGGAAACTAGTGTCTCTAAAATGCCAATCAGGTTCTGCCCACTGTCAGCATCAATGGTTGCTAAGAGTCTGTCAGCTGTGAAGCCGAAAACGTCCTTGACAATCAGTGATAGGTGCGGAGGGTAGAGGGTAGCAGTGGAAAACATGTCATGCTGCTGCATAGTGTACAGAGAAAGAGGCAGGCACTCTGCCTGTCTCTGTACGCCAACTTAGAGTTGGTCCTAATTACCTCCAGTTTCATTATCTAAGAACTGCAGGTCATTTTTTTCTGTATTCGGGGCAGGCATAGTGCTACTATGAACTACCTGAATCTGCCACAAGTTTAAAGCTACCAAACCTGGTGGCAGGGCAATTCTAAAAGGGCCATACTGCCAGAAAAGTTGGGCAAATGTTTTATTGGATTTCCCTCTTAGTTCCGTAGTTTTTTCAAGATTGCTGAACCAAAGCTTCTGTTCAGACACCAAAAAATGTCTTTCTGGGAATTACTCCCCCAGACTGGAATTGTAGAAAGGTCATAATGGCCTTGGCTTGTGCATTGTTTTACTTCATTTCTATGACAATTAAATACTAAGAATTGATTATTTTAAACACATATCCGATTTTATGTTAGATGAATGTTGATTA
Source organism: Staurois parvus (assembly GCF_062004578.1). Taxonomy (NCBI): domain Eukaryota; kingdom Metazoa; phylum Chordata; class Amphibia; order Anura; family Ranidae; genus Staurois; species Staurois parvus. The sequence continues at coordinate 11,137,978 of NW_028317883.1, forward strand.
CACCCATATTGTTGGAAAATTAGCCATAATGAGTATCTTATTTTTGCCTGCAGTTTCCACTGTACATCATTTTCCTCCTAAGAAGACCTTGCACCTTACCTTGACCCAAGAACACATCCACTTTAGAAGCTTTTATAGTACAGCCAGATGTTTCCCCCACACACAGGACATTACACTTATTTAGTTCAACACTAACTCCGCTTCTTCCCTTTATTTGAAAAATACAATTATTTTCCAAGGTTAATAAGTGAAAGTAGTGCAAAAGAAAATTACTACAAAGGAAAATGAATACAAAGGAAGACTAGTACAAAGGAAAACTAATTGTTTAATAGAAATCAGTGGGTATAACTGATCATTTTTTGCACAATGATTCTTCATGATCTATATAATTAGGGTGTGGCAAGGGTGTGTCTGTTACCTAAATATTTTGCACTAAAGGGTGTTCCTATTTCCTATCTGTTTAAGACCACAAATAGCTGTCACCAGTATTTGAATGAGTGTTATATATGACTTTTTTGTCTTTCTCTTTTCAGAGACCTATATCCATTTCATTCTCATCGCAACAATCCCAGTGCTGACACTCTTTTTCATTTTTATTGGAGTTTTGTGTTGCTGCTTCATAGAAAGAAGGCAAGTGTATTGTCAATTTGTAAATTAATTTAATTTAATTGTAACATTGGAGTGTCAGGGTGTATCTAGAAGGAGGAAGGGTGCAGAGGTAACATGGTGGAGAAAGGTTCAGACAGTATAGAAAACCTCCAGGGAAAATATATTGTATTTAAAATGTGCAGAAAAATGAGGTGACTTATTACAAATATAATTATATTTTTTACTGAAGTCCAGCTGTTTAAATAAATAAATTATATATTAATTATCATCACATGAGATACTATTATAGGAAGGAATATATGAATCAATATGAAATAATGATGTATGCAAATAACGTAGCACAGTGAACAAAAACATACTATATTTGTATACATCAGAAAGCAGGGGATGGTTGCTATAGACCAGGGGTATTGAATTAAAATTCAAGGAGGTCCGGTCACTAAAATTTTCTTCTGGCCAATGTCCGAATATGGTGTGCCCCATCAGTGTGCCCCCTTACATTAGGTGTCGCCATCAAAGTGCAACTTTACATCATGTATTCCCATCACATCAGGTGTGCCCATCAGAGTACTCCTTTACATCAGTTGTCCCCATCAGAGTGCCCCTTTACATTAGGTATCCCCATCACATTGCCACCTTACATCAGGTATTCCCGTCAGAGTGCCCCCTTACACTCAAAGTACCCCTTTCTATCAAATTTTCCCATCAGAGTGCCCCTTTACACCATATTCCCCATCAGAGTGTCCCTTTCCATCACGTGTGCCCAACAGAGTGCCCCTTTTCACAGTATGTGCCCATTTGTGCCCCCTTAACATAAAATTGGTCCGTCAGAGTGCCCCTTAACATAAACCGTGCCCATCAGAATGCCCCTTAATATAAATGCGCCCATCAGAGTGCCCCTTAACATAAACTGTGCCCATCAGAATGCCCCTTAATATAAATGCGCCCATCAGAGTGCCCCTTAACATAAAATGGGACCACCAGAGTGCCCCTTAACATAAAATGTGCCCGTCAGAGTGCCTCTTAGCATAAAATAAGGGGCATGCTGATGGGCACATTTTATATTAAGGGGAACTCTGACAGGCACATTTATATTAAGGGGCATTCTGATGAGCATATTTATATTAAGGGGCTCTCTGATGGGCACATTTATATTAAGGGGCATTTTGATGGGCACAGTTTATGTTAAGGGGCACTCTGATGGGCACATTTATATTAAGGGGCACTCTGATGGATACATTTTATGTTAAGGGGAACTCTGATTCGCACATTCTATGTTGTGCCCATCAGAGGGCCCCTTAACATAAAATAAGGGGCATGCTGATGGGCACATTTTATGTTAGGGGGCTCTCTGACAGACACATTTATATTAAGGGGCCCTCTGATGTTATGTTTAGGGGAACTCTAATGTTGTTCCCATCAGAGTGCCCCTTAAATTTCAATGTGCTCATCAGAGTGCCCCTGTAAGACTACACCCTACCTTGAGGGCAGACAAGAGTTGTGTCGGGATCCTTTCTAGATGCTTGTGTACAGGCAGGGAGCGGGAGCCGGACAGACAGTGAGCTGAAAGGGGCGGGGCGCACACACACGTGATGTCATGTTGCCGTGACGACCGTCCTGCTCAGCTGCGGATCTGTCATTGTGGGATGGTGGGCTGGCGGTCCGGGCGGTAGCGCTGCAGGGGCCGTTCGCGGACCGAGGTCCGCCATTTAGTGACCTTTGCTATAGTCTATATGTTTTAAGTGATTTATTAGAAATAAAGTTGGTATTAATTTACACCAACTTGAGACATGAGACTAATTGGTGTGTTTTTAAGTTGATGGAAGCTGCTTTTGACCTAAAATATTTGAGTAAGGGGAGGATATAATAAGCAGGCTTGACAGTATGAGAGGTTCAGCACACATATGAAATGTGCTATTTCAGAGTGTCAGGCAGTGTGTAGTGTCTCCACCAGGGGCGGACTGACAACTCATGGGGCCCCCGTGCAATAGGGGATCATGGGGCCCCCTACTGACCCCAGGCCCTTGGGCAGTGCCCAAGCTTCCAAATGGTCAGTCCACCCCTGGTCTCCACTATGTCAGCCTTTGATCTCCACAGTGCAGTAAGTCAGGTATGCTGACATGTTTGAAATGTAAATACTCCATAGCTGTCTGTGCGTTGGTGGGCACATTCTGCACTCAAACTTAGTGTTGTAATAGCCAACATTTTCATGTGCTTGGACTAGTTACAGCTGTATAAATGTCAAAACAGATAAATCATGGAATATCAATCTGTTTTTCATATTTATCGATTTGGTTTAGCTTTATGTACTTATTTAAGGCAAAGAACAATAATCAAAAGCAATCGGAAATCCTGTGTTCAATGAGCTACCTTCACTAAAATGCATTCCAATTGCCTGTCACGGATGAATGCATATTGCCAATTATTTCTGAATGTGTCAGTTTACTGTATAAGGCACAATAGGCAAACCTGTATGCTGCCTATACCTGTCCAATGAAGGAAAAAGCATCCAAGAGGTGCTGGGACTTTAATCTTAGTTCATATAAGGTAGAGAAAAAACATCCAGAGAGCTCACTGACGCAGGTCAGTCTGCTCAAAACAGACAGGGCTACCCATCAGGTTACCAGAAAAAAAAATGTACCAACTGAAGGAGCTCCAAACCAAATGATAGGAGAGTCTGAATTGATCCATTGGTTTGTACTAAAGACTGTCAATTCATTTCAAGGGACAGAAAACACTTCCCCTTCTTCAGGGCTCCAGTCAGAAACTTGAATGGATTTAAAATCAGGATTTCCTGCGTAAATCTATGTAAGGAAATTGATTGCTGGACCAGGAGAGTTACTAGCGAGCAGAGTCTGCATGAACAGCAGTACAGAACCATTCAAGTTTCTGATGTTAAGTGAAGCCCTGGTGAGTGAGGAGTTTTTTCTGGTCCCCAAAATGCATTGGCTGTCTTTGAGTGCAAGCCAAAAAATTAATTTGAACTGTCATTTGGTCTGGTAATCCTTTTGTTGGTACATGTTTTTGTTTTTTTTTTTAATACCGGATAAAGCAACATGTTCATGCCATAGGAAGCACCAATGGTAGGTTCTTCTCATCTTCCCTGGTAATTGGCTGTTCATGCATCCAGAGCAACATTATAGGAAGCCAGGTGAGGTGTCACTTGTGTTTCCTTTAGGGAAGTGGTTTTCGGGGCTTTGGTAGCAGATTGGGTGGCATGGGATTGCAGGAAAGGTGACTACAGCCTGATTATGGTGCCTTCTATAAAGCAGAACTGCCAATTTGTCTACAGGTTGTATAATAATCTGGTAATCACATCACATACTATACTAACATGTCATTCTGATTGTTCTTTAAGAAAACAGCAAAGAAGTGAAACAGCTGTTAAAGAGCCCAGCTTCTGGATGTCCCCACACAGAAGGAACAGCCCTAACCTGGAGATCTACAATGTCATCAAGAAACAGACGGATGCAGACTTAGCAGGAACAAGGCCAAATATCCGCAATACCTCATTTCGGGTGCCATCAGGGGAGATCTCGCCTATGGATAATCTCTCGGGTGAATATGATAATATGGCTGGAAACCATTCAGAGAGTGGCTTTGTAACACTAGCCAGCACAGAAAGTGGCTTTGTCACCAATGAACTGTATGAGCTGTGTAACGACAGGTATGGGAGAAGCACAGAATCTGGCTGGGTTGAAAATGAGATCTATGGATATTAGATAAGAAACAATGGACTAACTACATTACAGTGCAAGATGTTTTAAATGCAGATAATGTTCTACCAATAATTAAAAGAAAATGACTGACTGGGATTCTGCATTTTTTTTATGAAACAAATAAATTGCATCATGGAATTCTGCATTTGAAAATGGAAGCATTCTCTATTTGCTGCAATGGATTTGCATTACATTTGAATGATCTCCAAGTGAACACAATTGCTGTCTGTTAACATATCATGCATGAGTAAACACCTTACTTTGTTTTTTACTAGAATTCATTGTGGAACCTGCAACTGCATATTGTCATTTCACCACTAGATGCCACTACTTACAAAGAAAAAAAGAGAGAGTTACAGTGCAGTCTTGAAAACCGCTAACTGCACTATATATTGTACATTTATCCATTAGTGGGTAAAGCCAATGGAACAAAGCTACCTCAAATGAAAAGTCCAGTCTAGCAAAACAGATTCTCCATGAGGCATTATTTTAGTTTATTTTGCTAATTTATGATGGTTGTGTATACACATCTCTGAAAAGCATTGTTCTGATGTAAAAATAAACATTGTTCCTGATTAACTGCAAATTTGCACAATTGGCAGTTTCAATCACAAACTTTCCCATACTCTGATTACTAATGCATTATTGTCAAATCTTTGCAGGCAGTGAGCACCGTCCTGGTAAATGTCACATGTCCAGTCTTAGTAAGGAATACTGACCCTTTATAAACGTATGTTATATGAGGGTTCTTCCTTAACCCAAATAATGAGCTTATTATTTGCTTATTTGCGTCTGTTTGATATGTAATATCTGAGCATTTTGTTATTTCTGTTTTATAAGTGCAAACATCCTGTTGATCTTGTTAGAAATTTAAAACTGTCCTTTGTCTTCTGCACACTTCTTCTACAATCATAGAGAGCCCTCCTAGTTCTTATTTTAGACTTAAAGTTATTCTAAAAGCAACATTTTTATTGTTTAAAAATAATAAATATGTCTGTATGTATGTATCTGCTCTGTGCAATGGTTTTGCATAGAGCAGCCTCAATTCTCCTCTACTGGGGTCCCCTGCCGGCACTGCTGGCTCATCCCCCCCTGCCAAATTCCCACCATACTATACTGCTTGTTATGGGGGCACTCATGCGTGCTCACTCCCAAGCCATCTCTGTGTATCCCATGACACACAGAGCGTGGCTCGGCCCCACCCCCTGCTCTCTTATTGACAGCAGCAGGAGTCAATGGTAACCACTGCTGCCTCTTTGTCCAATGAGGAGAGAGATGAGAGAGCAGCGGATCTCACATTGCTGGATTGAGATCGGGCTCAGATGAGTATTTAGGGGGGCTGGAAGGGAGCTGGATGCAGAAGCTTTTTACCTTAATGCATAGGATTCAAAACTTTCTGCCTTCAGAACCACTTTAAGAATGATTAGCCTTTATGTTGTAGAGATCTGGGTGTGACTGAGTCGCTGGAGCTGCAAGGCAGTGCAGGTAAGGTGAGTATATAGGAAGATGATCCTTTGCAAAGACACAGTTTTGCTTTGCTCTGTGTAGGCAAAGTGATTGTGTCTCTTTAAAATACTTTTTTGTTACTTCCATCCCTCTCACTGCTCTACACTGGCAAAGCTGATTAAGGACACTTTCACACTGATCCGTAGCAAAGTGCAATAAAAACGCATATGCTTTTTTTTGTTGCAATTTTACAGTGATTGCGGTGCATTTTTCACAGAACATATGACTAAAAAATTGCTTCAAACATGCAACACATGTGCATTTTTTTATATGGTTTTTGCCACGTTTTCAATGCATTTCAATGGGGTGGTGTGTTTTTGGTGCAGTTTTTTTTAACTGACCAAATATGCCTCAAACATGCGGCAAGCAGGCTTTTTTACAGTGCAACAGAAGTGTCAGTATGAAGACATACATAGGGAAGCATTTTTCTTGCACTTTTATTACACAAAACTGCTTCAAAAACCTCCTTTGTCCTTATGTAAACTAGTATTGCAGAGAAGAGAAGAGTTGTTTCTAACAAGGAAAAAAAACAACCACTTGATGGCTCCAAAGACTATATGTGTAGGTTGAACCAAAAGTCCCCACAGAATGTCCCAGTGGTAATAATAAACATTGATAAGAATTGGGAAATGGTCCATGTGTTAGAAAAGCTACCCGCATAAACTGGTGTCGCTAAACAACACACCAAGGAGTCCTGAAGAGTACATAAACAAGAAATCTTCAGAGCACTCAGCTAAGTGGAAGCAATCAAATTTACTGACCAACAAATGTGTACAAAACCATTGTAATAAACATAAACATTGCTTTTGCACACATTTGTTCGTTAGTAAGTTTGATTGCTTCCACTTAGCTGAGTGTGCTGAAGATATCATGTCTAACCAATTATACATCCAGTGATCTGGTCCATGAAATGATCTACCTTCATCCCTAACATTATAATTCAACAAAGATATTTGCAAATGCCCATGAGTATTTTTAGAGGTACATCAAAAGCAGACAAAATGTATAAAACGCTTTCTATAGTAAACTGTACCACAGTAAATATCTTCACATTTAAAAATGACAAACTGAGTTGCTATAAACAGTTCATTTTCATAGTTTTCAATTTTGTTTACAAACATTTGTCTTATGACTCCATAAAGTAATCAAATCCGGAAATAAAGGAACATCGAAAATCCCTACTGTTTTCATGAATATTCATTCACTTCATCAGGAGTAGGTGCAACTGACATGGTATCTATAGACTAAGAAAAATGTTTCCAAAATTAAGGACAGTACTAAAACATCTATTTTTGAAAGGAGTGAATCCATTCACCAACTCCTAAGAGATATTTACAGATCAGCTTGAAATATAATTAAACTTTTGTTACAGCATTTCCAAGTGGCAACCATCAAAGGGGTGCTACAGTGCTGTGAGCACTACCCACAGCACCCGAGGCAGATACCCTTTGATGGTTACCACATTACTGAGTGCACTGGGTCTTAAGTAAGCCATACATTATGCAGTTATCTTTCCTTCTACCACAGGTGTTGTTTAGTCTTGATGGGGAAATCCCTCCCCCATCGATATTGTATTCTGCCAGCATGGAGCCTTCCCTGCTGGCATAACACAATGTTTAGTGTTGCCATCTAAAGCTGGCAGCACTAATCCTTTAAGAAAAACCCAATAGGCTGGTTATACACAATTTGATTGATGGATTTACTTGTCTACAATCAGGGGACCTATACATGAATTAAAATTCCGTGGGTCGTTGCTGAACCGGTCAGATTTTGATCCATAAATGGCCAACTTTACTGTGGTGTCTATTGAACTGCACAGTCGTATTTAGACACCCTGTACAACTGCTGTAGCAGAAAAATGTAGCTAAGACAATGAAAAGTGTGCAAAGATTATCTAACCCAGCAATGGGCAAACTACGGCCCGGCGGACCTTTTAATCCGGCCCGTGGAGCGTGATACTGTCAGGATGTGTGTAGGCGGGGCAGCGTGCAGAACGTGAGGGGAGCTAGGCTCCTCTCACAGTCCGCCCTGAAGACCGGAACGGCGCGGGAACACGGCGAGAGGAACGCGCGGAGCAAAGGTAAGTGAATTGAATTACTATAGGGGGGATGAATTACTATAGGGGGGATTAATTACTATATGGGGGATGAATTACTATGGGGGATGAATTACTATAGGGGGGATGAATTACTATAGGGGGGATTAATTACTATATGGGGGATGAATTACTATGGGGGATTAATTACTATATGGGGGATTAATTACTATGGGGGATGAATTACTATGGGGGATGAATTCCTATATGGGGGATGAATTACTATGGGGGATGAATTACTATGGGGGATGAATTACTATATGGGGGATGAATTACTATGGGGGATGAATTACTATATGGGGGATTAATTACTATGCTTACTATGGGGGATTATTACTAGAGATGAGCGAATTATTCAAAAATTCGATTCGGCTGATTTGCCGAATTCGCGGATTAAATTTGATTCGAGGCGAATATATTCGCTGCGAATTTAACTTATAAAAAGGGTGTTTCTAGGCTTCAGAGAGCCTTTATATTAGTGCAGAACACTGTACCTTTAATTTAAATGCCCTTGGAGTCTGCTGGGGAAGAGAAATAATACTGTCAGTCAGTATGACATGCAGATGAGTGCCGTCGATCTTAGAATCACCGCACACTTCACTCATTTGGGCAGTCACGGGGCCAAAACCAGAGTGTGGAGCCACAGTGTGGCGGTGGAGGCAGCAATGGGAGGCCATACAGCACCCTATGACAAAATGGAACCCACCAGCAGTGTGAGGAGATCTGAAAGTGGCACATGGCAGAGTGTGGCGATGGAGACAGCAGCAATGGGAGGCCGTACAGGGACCCATGACAGATTACGGGCCTGGCAGCAGCATGAGGAGTCGGTACGGGGGCCCATGGCAGATTACGGGCCTGGCAGCAGCATGAGGAGGCGGTACAGGGGCCCATGGCAGAGTGGCGGAGCGTAAGCAGCTAAAATTGAAGGCCATACAGAGGCCTATGTTAAAAAGTCCCCCCAGCAGCAGCGTGGGGAGACGACTATCAAGAGTCCAATGGCAGAGTGGCAGAGCAGAAGCAGCTTCAATTGAAGGCCATACACAGGCCTAGGTTAAAAAGCGGAAGCCGTCAGCAGCGTGAGCAGACGACAGAGACACATGGCGCAGGGTGGCGGTGGAGGCAGCAGTATTCGGAAGCCAAACACAGGCCTCGGTTAAAAAGCGGAAGTCGTCAGCAGCGTGAGCAGACGACAGAGGCACATGGCGCAGGGTGGCGGTGGAGGCAGCAGCAATGGAAGGCCATACAGCACCCTGTCACAAAATGGAACTCACCAACACTGTAAGGAGACCTGAAAGTGGCACATGGCGCAGGGTGGCGGTGGAGGCAGCAGTATTCGGAAGACATACACAGGACTAGTTTAAAAAGCGGAAGCCGTCAGCAGCGTGAGCAGACAACAGAGGCACATGGCGCAGGGTGGCGGTGGATGCAGCAGTATTCGGAAGCCAAACACAGGCCTCGGTTAAAAAGCGGAAGCTGTCAGCAGCGTGTCCTCCACGGAGTTACAATACCTCCTGCCGCACTAAACACGCGCTCCGATGCCACGCTACTGGCCGGGCATGACAGCCTTTCAAGGGCAAATTCAGCTAGTTGGGGCCAAAGGTCAAGTTTCGTTGCCCAGTAGTCAAGGGGATTGTCTACCTCGGTTGGCAGGGTGCTGTCCAAGTAGGCCCAAGCCTGTTGTTTGAGGTCCTGCTCCAGGTCCACCTGATGCTGCTGCTGCTGCTGCGGCTGGTTAGTAGTTTCCTCACTGCGCTGGTGAAGAAAGCTACTCATCATCGACTGCAGACTGAGGCAGCCGCTGCTGGTGGAGCTGCCACTGCTCCTACCACCCCACCCCTCCCCTGCTGCCATGGCAGCGGAACGCGAGCACACAGGGCCCACAGTGTCTGAGGATGGACGTTGGCGCAGAAAGGCAGAGACCAACTGACTACATAGGTGGTTTTTATAGTACGTTATTTTGGCCTCCCTCTCAGCAGGTGTGAAAAAGGCCACCATTTTTGAACAGTAGCGAGGGTCCAACAAGGTGGACAGCCAAAAGTCATCCCTCTGTCTGATGGTTATTATTCGGCTGTCGCTACGCAAGCAACCGAGCATGCTATGGGCCATTTGTGCCAAGGAATGCGAGGGACTCCCTGCCTCCATCTCCACAGCATACTGCCACTGTGCGTCTGGGTCCTCTGTCTCCTCCTCCTCTACCAGATGCTCCTGCTCCTCCACTCCTGTCTGCTGAGTGGAAAAACCACCCATTTCACTCAATAATTCCTGAGCACCAATGTCCTCCTCTACCTCCTCCTCTTCTTCTTGTCCTGCCCCCACAGGGGTCATGTGGCGTTGAGATCTGTGCGCCACGTCTACCGCACCGACCAGCCATTGTTAACAGCATTTGTTCCAGGACGTGCAACAGAGGAATGACGTCGTTCATCCCATAGTCCTGCCGACTCACGAATAGCGTGGCCTCCTCAAAGGGCCTGAGCAAGCGGCAGGTGTCACGCATGAGCTGCCAATGGCTGACATCTAAGTTACACAGGGGAGTACCTTTATCCGCTTGTAACATCAGGAAATCGGTGATGGCCTTTCGCTGTTCGTAAAGGCGGTCTAACATATGTAGGGTTGAATTCCACCTTGTTGCAACGTCGCAGATCAGGCGATGCTGTGGAATTCCGTTCTGCCGCTGCAGCTCAAGGAGGGTGTGCTTTGCGGTGTAGGAATGGCTGAAATGCATGCAAAGTTTACGTGACATTTTAAGGATGTCTTGCAGTGGGATGGTGGATTTTAGGAACCGCTTGACAACCAGATTGAACACGTGAGCCATGCATGGCGCATGGCACAACCTTCCTTGACGCAGAGCAGACACCATGTTCTTTCCGTTGTCGGTCAACATGGTTCCGATTTTCAGTTTGCGCGGAGACAGCCATCTGTCGATTTCTCTGTTCATTACACTCAGAAGTTCCTCCCCTGTGTGACTACGTTCGCCAAGGCATACCAGGTGCAGCACAGCGTGACACCGTTGCGCCCTGCACATGTGATATGCCGGTCGGGTAATGGGACATGGCGGAAGAAGAGGTGGTAGAGGCGGACATCTTTTCTGGACCAAGGACGTGCAAACGTGGAGGCAAAAGCGGCGTGACCTGTCCAAGTTGCTGGTGCGGCTGTGCCGGCACCACGTTCACCCAGTGGGCCGTAAATGACATGTACTGTCCCTGACCGTAGTTACAGCTCCACACGTCGGCGCTGCCGTGCACTTTGGCAGAGACCGACATGCTTAAAGACTGGCCCACCATCTCTTCTACATGTGAATGCAGGGCTGGCACTGCCTTTTTGGCGAAGAAATGCCGGCTTGGCAGTCTCCACCGCGGCTCGGCACAAGCCATCATTTCTCGGAAAGGTGCTGAGTCCACCACTTGGAAAGGGAGGGACTGCAGCACCAGTAACTTGGACAGGAGGACGTTCAGCTTCTGCACCGTCGGGTGCGTGCTCGCAAACTGTTGTCTCTTGGAAACGGATTCCAAGAAAGACTGCTGACGGAATCCGTGAAGAGGAGTAGCAGGAGAAGGAGCATCTGAACGAGCGGAAGATGCCAACGAGCGACAACTCCCCTCAGCAGAGGTGTTGGAGCCTTGACTGGCTGATAGAGGGCGATTGACGTCGGGTGACGGAGCAAGTAACGGAGCGGGGGCTGGGGCAGGCAGAACCGCCGTATCTTTATCACGGTTTTCCCAGGCCACCGAATGGCGACGCTGCATATGCTGACGCAACGCTGTAGTCCCAACATGGGCCCCCTGGCCACGCTTGACTTTTTGGCCACATAGTCGACATACGGCTACGTTTACTTCCTCGGGCGGCTTGACGAAAAATTGCCACACCGCCGAGTAGGAAACTTTGCCCCCGCTACTCCTCACTGGCTGACTGCTACTTCCTCCGTGCACACCGGCACCACTACTGGCCGTGGTGGTAGGCTGCAGTGGAGCTGGTGCTCTACTCCGTGGCCGTTTGCCTCCACTGACACTGCTGCGACCCTGCTGCCTCCTGGGCAACCCACCGACTGTTTTGCTCGCTGGCAAGCTGGCACCCTCTTCTCCTGATGATGCGGAAGAAATAGCCTGATGACGACGAGGCTGCCAAGTGCGATCAGCCTCATCATCATCAATTAGGGTCTCCGCGTCACTACTAGCCCCCTCGGCTGCGTGTGGGTCAGGAGACAGACCTGTCTCTAGACCGGCTACCGAGCCACTCTCCTCGCCAGTACTTCTTCGCCTGGCTGCTGAAGAGGCGGATGTCTCCCCCCGTTCCTGACCGCCCTCTGTTAGCTCTTCCTCACTGTACAGTGGGGCTGAGCCCACAGCATGCGATACTTCGCTTGGTGAGGGAACACCAAAGGACAGGGGCAGGTCGAGGACACGTGATTTCAGTGGGCTTGCTCCCGGGCCATGCCAACTACCGGTTGTGTCTGACGTACCCACCGACCGTTGGCTGTAGGTGTCAGAGGTGACCTGGGAAGAGGAAGACGACCGAGTCAACCAATCGATGACGGCAGGGTTGTCGGTGGAGACACGACCGCTGGATGACACCGGGAGCACTGGCCTCTGGCTGCAACTAGTGCTGCCTCGACCCCTTCCTCTCCTGCCACGTCTGCTCGCTCCTGAAACATTGCCTCCTCTGCCACTCCTCTGCGTGTTGTCTGACATACTCTTTAATTCAATAAGCACCCCAAAAATAAACCGGATTTAACTCTTTGAACGTACAATAGTGGTTGTGAAGCAGAAAGTCAGTTTATTTTGCACAATCGGTCAATTGCAGCTTGCCGTTGGCTGGAAACTGTACATTTATGTCACTGGAATGCACTAATCACCCAAAAAATATTACCGCCACCCGGCGTGTATATGGATTTAACTCTTTGAACGTACAATAGTGGTTGTGAAGCAGAAAGTCAGTTTATTTAGCACAATCGGTCAATTGCAGCTTGCCGTTGGCTGGAAACTGTACGTTTATGTCACTGGAATGCACTAATCACCCAAAAAATATTACCGCCACCCGGCGTGTATATGGATTTAACTCTTTGAACGTACAATAGTGGTTGTGAAGCAGAAAGTCAGTTTATTTAGCACAATCAGTCAATTGCAGCTTGCCGTTGGCTGGAAACTGTACGTTTATGTCACTGGAATGCACTAATCACCCAAAAAATATTACCGCCACCCGGCGTGTAAATGGATCTAACTCTTTGAACGTACAATAGTGGTTGTGAAGCAGAAAGTCAGTTTATTGTACACAATCGGTCAATTGCAGGTTGCCGTTGGCTGGAAACTGTACGTTTGTGTCACTGGAATGCACTAATCACCCAAAAAATATTACCGCCAGCCGGCGTGTAAATGGATTTAACTCTTTGAACGTACAATAGTGGTTGTGAAGCAGAAAGTCAGTTTATTTTGCACAATCGGTCAATTGCAGCTTGCCGTTGGCTGGAAACTGTACGTTTATGTCACTGGAATGCACTAATCACCCAAAAAATATTACCGCCACCCGGCGTGTAAATGGATCTAACTCTTTGAACGTACAATAGTGGTTGTGAAGCAGAAAGTCAGTTTATTGTACACAATCGGTCAATTGCAGCTTGCCGTTGGCTGGAAACTGTACGTTTGTGTCACTGGAATGCACTAATCACCCAAAAAATATTACCGCCAGCCGGCGTGTAAATGGATTTAACTCTTTGAACGTACAATAAGTAACGATTCTGTGTCCCTGAGTAACGATTCTGTGTCCCTGAGTAACGATTCTGTGTCCCTGAGTAACGATTCTGTCCCTGAGTAACAATTCTGTGTCCCTGAGTAACGATTCTGTGTCCCTGAGTAACGATTCTGTGTCCCTGAGTAACAATTCTGTGTCCCTGAGTAACAATTCTGTGTCCCTGAGTAACGATTCTGTGGCCCTAAAGTCTCTGTGGCCCTAACTCTGTCCCTCAATACACAGAGGTCTGTCTCTCTTGAATGACCGGAGGCTAATGGAGAATTCGAAGATGGCCGCGATTTATAGCTCCACCATTACACAGTGCTGGCTGGCTGGCTGCTGATTGGCTAATGCGATCACATGTCATGATTCATGACTCATGAATGCATTATGGGTCAGCGCGCCTTGTCTGCGCGCCTTCCCAGAGATCCCCGCCCCATCTTCTCTGTCCATTTTCTCCTGTCGCCACACATGTCGCCGCCATTTTTGGGAAAATTCGATTCGTGCATCCGAAGTTTGCTAATCTTCGGATTCGTCGCGAATCTAATTTTTCCAAATCTTCGAAACGAATTCCACTTCGTCATGTTCGATTCGCTCATCTCTAATTATTACTATACTTACTATGGATGACACATACACATCATTCATCTACTCTTGGTCCGGCCCCCGGGTCCAATATATGAACCCATTGCGGCCCTCAAGTCAAAAAGTTTGCCCACCCCTGATCTAACCTCATATGAATTTTCTGTGACGTTAACTGAGCAGGACAATTCAAGGAGAAGCAGCTTCCACAGCAACAATTGTGTCTGTCTTTTTTTAGATTAGGGAACAGCTGGTAGTTGGAGGGGCAAGATCATGTAAGTAGCTAGGTTGATGAAACAGTTCAAACCTACATTTATAGATGGCAGCCATAGCAGGTGCCATTGTTTGGCTTAGAGTATAATCTTGGCGAAACAACATCCCTTTTGTCATCTTTCCTTAGTGTGTAGCATTTACATTATTTTCCATGGAATTGTATGATAATCATTTGGTCCCTCTCAAAATGATGCATCGTCGCCACTCCTTCCCATCGCTGTGAGCTTTTGTTACTACCTTTCCAGCAACAGCAATAGATTTCTTCTTCTTAGAAGTGGGTGATATTTCCCAGCATGATTCTATTGTTGGAGATACAGTAGTAACATGCCTACATTTTATCATTGTTACAAAATATGTAGACATTTTTTTAACTCGATTGTCCTCTAGGGTAGTCCCATATCTTCATCAATGCCGTTTGGTTGTATTCCTTATTTTTTGTATACATTCTCAGCTGTCAGTTCTAGTTTTTCAATTTTTTCGTTTTTGGATCACCAAGTAATTTTCTACGATTCAGAAAATAATAAGAACAGTAACTAAGAGGCTGACAACTAGTCATTGAACATGTAAAGATATAAATGTACAACCTCAAGAATATAATGAACATATGGTTACTCCTTCATGATCTAAGAACTTATGGGATAACCCAAATAAATGGACAATCCTTGCTGCCCTCTTGAAGGCTTCTGACCTGTATTACCTTTATTTGCATCCAAAAAAGTACAATAGTGTCTAAAATAAGTATCTAAAATGTTCTAGATCCATGGCAATAGACATTCATTCTTCTGGTTAAACATGATCAGCCTGTAGAGAGGATGTCTACCACCGATGGTACATGCCCCCTACATTCCGAATCTCATCTTAAAAGCTGTCAGGGCAGGAGCGGTGGAATGGGCAGGCAGGCCTAATCGTAAGGTCACGCAGCGACTGACGACAGCCGCTACTCACAGACCAGAGTCCCTCAGGGCGTGGAGTCTAAGCCCCAGGCTGCCCTTCACTAGGGCCCCTGATGGTGGGAATGGACTTGACGCAGCCTGAGAACAGGTCGCGGCCCCCGAGTAACCCCAGCTGCGGTAACGACTGCCGCCACTGGCGTACAGCTAGTTGGAGCCAGATGGAAAACGTATAGCGTGGTCGGACAGGCCGGGTCGATAACAACGGAGTAAACAGTACAAGACGGTAGACAAGAATACTCAGGTTACGGGCCGGGTTCAGCAACAGGAGGTCAGGTAATGGGATAAAGCAGAGAATAGTCTTGTCCAAGCTGAGTCGGTTACCAGAAGAGCAACGAGAACAGAACAAGAGCTTGCTGCAAAGGAACATACGGGACACGAATGCAAAGAGCAACTGCAGACAGCAGGCTTAAATGTGATCAGCCACACCCTTCTGGAGGAGGAGCCAAAGAGGCCTGAAAGCATAAAGGCCCCCACCATGCTTTGCAGGAACTTAAGATGTATGCCAGCACATGGAGCAACACAATCTCTGAGGAAAGGTAGGACCTTGACAAAAGCAACTATAAGAACATACAAACAGTATTGTGTCAGTTGTGCAAGAGAAAGCAAGGTTTAATATACTCATTACATCAAGAATGCCTCCTCCTTTAAAAGTTGCAATTTGGTATACAGTATATACAAAAATGCACCTTTGGGGGAAAAAAAGGTAGAAAATATACTAAACTTTTCTCTCAACCTCTTCACTGCAGGGAGTAACTTCACTATCCTTCTAGCAAGATTTTCAGGAAATACCAAGTACCCTATCTTCCTTGGGAATGCAGTCCAGCACAGTACAGGAGCATCTTGTGAGATTTGGGATCCTTGTCATTCCCAGGATCTTGTCAGAAGGATTGTGATGTCACCCTCACATAGGCACCCAATCAGAGACTGGTAAGTATTTATTTTAACTTCTTTCCCTACAGGTTAATTTTTATATATCATATGGTGATTTATAAAGAGGAAGGCGACCCTGATGTAAAGAACAGGCATTTCTTTCCAGTGAAGTCCTCTTCAAGGCGCTCATAGATATGCTGACATTAGATCATTATACAACTAAAGGTCTATTTAAAAAGGTGATTAAATTAAAATATAACTTCTTTATTTGATTCTCTTTGCCTTTATATAAACTGTAGAAGTTTTTTGACTTTCCAATTGTTTACTGTTATTGTTATTTCTAATTTTGCTCATTTGTAAACAGTAGAAAAGAGAAATTCACCCTATTCAGTCCTGAAATTATGACCTTTTTGTACCATTCTTGACTAATCATTATTTTCAGTGTATAAAATTTTAAAAAAAAATGTCACCACACAACAATTACACCCACACATTATAAAAAAATCCCAGCAAGCTAGAACAAAAATTGTGATCCACACACGAAAGCAACTAGATATCAATAAACACATGTGCAGCACTTATAATAAATACCCCTGTGTAATCATACACCCCAATACAACAGCAAACAATGATTACAAAAGTACATAAATGAAACACAAACTATATATGAATATAAGTGATATGAGAGACAATCCAACAAGATTAATGTGCATTAGTGATAGTCCATTTGAAATCTACAAGTGTCTTTGTGACAATCTACTAATCATCCAGTGAATTGACAACTTCCATGATTCTGCCTTATCAATACAGTGAAAATACATGTCCCCAATGATGTCAGTTGTGATGAAGTACGTAAGACGGGGCCTGACATCATCACGCAAAAGAATGTTTACCGATTGGGTCTCAAGTGCTGTGTTTGTATAGCTCTTTTGTTGAGGATACGTGTGAGTGCATATTATTTGATTTAATAAAGTTTTTAACCCCCGGACAGGGGCGGACTGACAACTCATGGGGCCCCCGGGCAATAGAGGATCATGGGGCCCCTGTGTCCTTGCCCAAACTATGAAAAAGGTACCAGGGGCATCTCATGGGGCCCCCTACTGACCCCAGGCCCTCGGGCAGTGCCTGAGTTTCCAAATGGTCAGTCCACCCCTGCCCCCCGGATTTACACTATTCGGAGCATTTGGTTCTTTATTTTTATTCCTGTATATGTGGGATACTTGACAGTGATCCATATACGAGAATGGTGGAATTTCGCAACCATACTGACATCAAGACATGGCTTTGAAACATGGGCATTTCAACTACTCATTAATTTGGGGGTCATGTTCCTTCCAGGAAAACTTTATGTGTGACACAGGGTGACATGAAGTTTATGTAGTGGAGCACTTTAGATGATCTCTGCTAATATTTAGGTTTTGGCAATGGATAGACTGTTTGTGATTATATAATGGACTGTTTTCATTCACTTACTCTTATTCACATTGTTTTTTTTGGAGGTCCAGAGTGACATTCAGGTGGGAAAAGGATCTCCACTCCGGATTATGGAGACTCTGCTCTATATTGGGTTAAGCATCTCCAGAAAGCAGCACATAAGGCAGGAAGCTCCTAGTGCTAGTGGGTGAAGAAGGAGTTGAGAGGAGACCTGGCTGTGTGCTGCAAACCAACAAACATCTGGAGCTGGAGCCCTTATATGAACTTTACATGTCTGATATTTTTTTTGTGCTGAATATAAGTGGATTTTTGCATTGTGTTTTTTGAAGTTTTGCTTTTCTGCTGAAAGCTGTATTCTGTTTGCCTTAAAGAAAAATATATACTTTTATGTTTGAAATTGACAGCTGTTGCACATTATCCCCAAAGTGCTATACCTCCTGAACTGCTTTGGATGAAGTCAGAATACATTGCAGCCACAAAAGCTGTGAAACTGATATTTAAAGAGACAATGTACCTTTGGTATGTCTTGGGTGAAGTCAGCTAAGGTGCTTGCAACTAGCATGAAAAGACATGGAGGAGGTTATCAAGGCAATTCTACAAGCCACCATGACCCAGCAGCAAGCCTCTGTGGAAGCAAACCATCACCATGAGGAGGTGAAGGCTCAGCAGCAGCGGCCCTGGCACAGGCTATAGCTGTCCAATAGGAAAACACTTGCTTGCAGGCCGCCCAGTTTACAGTCCAGCAGGAAAGCATACAAGCTCAAGTGGCTGCCTTGCAGGAGGTGGTGCAGAGTCTTGTTCAAGGATGTGAGCAAGTGGCCGCTGCCCCTAGCAACCAGGAAACAGGGAGAGCGATCCATTATCTAAAGAAACTGACACCCAGCAATGATGTGGAGGCCTTTTTGACTACCTTCAAGAGGATGGCAGAGAGAGAGGGATGGCCCTGTGACCTATGGCCTGGCATTATTGCCCCTTTCCTTACTGGTTTTCCACAAAAGGCCTACTTTGACCTGCCCACAGAACACATCAAGGACTATGACTAGCTGAAGGCAGAGATCCTGGCCCACCTGGGGGTGACTTCAGCAGTCCAAGCTCAGAGGGTGCACCACTGGAGGTACCAACCTAACCGACCACCAAGGGCCCAGATGCATGAACTGGTGTAGCTGGTCAAGAAATGTCTGCAACCAGAAAAGTTAACAGGTTCTCGAATGGCGGAACAGGTGGTGATGGACCAGTACCTGCAGTCTCTGCCAAATGACCTGCAGTGTTGGGTAAGCCATGGAGACTCTGAAACTGTGGACCAGCTGATAGGAGTTGGTTGAATGATACACAGTAGTGGTGGGCCTGCTTGGGCCTGCCAAATGTTGGGAACCCACACCAAGGGCAACACGGCCAGCTGCATCACCTAGGAGGGAAGCCCTGGCAAACCCTGGAACACACATCCCTGCCTCAACTTCCCAGGACCCACGGAGGTAGACCCTTGTCAAAAGAATAGGGATACATACAGTGTTGGCTATGCCGATCCTGGGGACATACCCGGGCACAGTGCCCACTTCAGGAGGAGCCCATGGAATGTGGGGCCACCAGGAGAGCCTCATTTTATGTCCAACGAGCATGTACCACCCATCTCGATCTGGCTACAGGTCAGTTTGAGTGCGCAGTATGGGTAAACCATCTTCCTGCCAAGGCTGTACTGGACTTCAGCAGCATGGTGACGCTGGTACGCACCAGGGTGATCGGGAGATTCAGCCTAATAGATAAGAGTCCCCAGGTAGTATGCACCCTTGTGGACAACAGGGAATACCCCCTGGTTCCAGTGCCCATTGCCTATAGCTGTACCTCAGTGACAAAAGAAGTTGGCGTGATAAAAAGTCTTCTTCATGACATCATAGTGGGTTGGGACTGTCCATTGTTTCTTGAGCTCTGGAAACAGATACAAAATTAACCTCCAGGACAGCCAAGATAACTGGGGACACTGGGCCTTTCAGGGCCAAATTTTGAGGGGGTCTAGTTTAGGGCCAACCAGAACAAATACCCCTGATGTTGAAGGACCTATTGATGGTAATAACATTGCAAGTAGTGTTAATCTGAATGATGATGTTCATGTTCCAGGTCTGACCAGAGCTGACCTCAGTTTCAGTCTCAGAGAGGGGGAAATCTCTCTGGTGCAGGTCATGTTGGGGGAGGACAAAGAGGAAATCCCGGTTGAGGGGGATGAAGGGGAAACATTCTGTGGGCCAGTGCACCCAGACTTGGAGGTAGCCAGGGTGCATTTGGCACCTCCCAATTACAGGATCCTATGTTAGTCAATGTTTGAGAGCAGGTTTCTGTTTTTAATGGGGTCCCACAAATGCCTGGTGCATATCAAAAGTTTCCTCATTTTGTCTTGAATGAGGACTTGGTTTATCGAGTGGCTGAAATCTGAGGGGAAACAGTAGAGCAATTGCTGGTTCTCCACCCATATAGACGGATGCTCCTCAATCTAGCCCACAATGGCACACTGGGAGGACACCTGGGAGCTAAAAACATGCAGGCCAGAATAACCAACCACTGTTACTGGCCAGGGATGAAGGCTGGTATTAAAAGATAATGTGCATCCTGCCCCACTTGGCAGTTAACTGCCCTGATGTCACACAACAGAAACCCCCTGGTACTCTTGCCAAAAATTGGATACCATTTGAATGGATTGCTATGGATCGGTGGAATTCTTAGTAAAGTCAACAAGGGGACACCAATATGTATTAGTGGTCCTGGACTATGCAACTAGTTATCCAGAAGTGGTCTCTTTAAGGAAAATGTTTCCTTTAAGCCTATTGCCCGGGAGTTATCTCAAATGTTTTCAAGAACTTGGTTTGCCAAAGAGATATTGACGAACCAGGGTACCCCTTTTATGTTGAAGGTGATAGTGGACTTGTGCACACTGTTTCAGATTAAGCATTTGTGGACATCCATCTATCATCCGCAGACAGAAGGCCTCCTTGAGAGGTTTAATAAAAGCTTGAAATCGATGTTAAAAAGAGTGGTCCAGAAGGACGGGAAGGATTGGGATATGTTGCTCCGTGCCCTGTTGTCTATCATCTGGGAGGTTCCACAAGGGTCCACTGGGTTTTTGCCATTTGAGCTGGTGGTGTATGGTCGAAGACCCTGGGGATTGCTTGATCTAGTAAAGGAAACATGGGAAAGTAATAAAGCATAAAACGGTGGTAAAGCACAGCTCCAAAATCTGAGTGAGGGTGGGTAGAGTGATGTTGTTAGTGAGGGAGCATCTCCAAAAGGTTCAGGATGCCCAAAGAAGGGTGTACAACTGTTCAGCTAAAACCAGACAGTTTCAAGTAGGAGACCAGGTGGCTGTTCTGATACCCACAGTGGAGGGCAAGTTCTTCTGCAAAGTGACAGGGAAAAAGGTGGAAAAGTGGGTGATGTGAACTACAAGATACACCAACCTGGGAAAAGAAAACCCTACCAAATTTCCTGTAAAATTAATAAAAACCTAGAGCAACAGAGAACAGGTTACTGCTGTGGTAGTTGTCAATTCAGGGGACCCTGCAGCAGTTGACCTGGTGCAGGTTGCTTCTACCCTGTCTAAGCCACAAACCCAACATGCAAAAGAGTTTCTGCAGCAAAATTCCCTAGAGAATTGCTCCCAGGATTGCCTGGTCTCACCAAAGTCATTGAGCATGATTTGTAACAGAACTCAATGTAAAGATCTGTTTAAAGCTATATCGTATCCCAAAAGCACATAGAAAGGCAATGTCCAAAGAAGTGAAAAGAACACTTGAGCTCAAAATCATTGAAGAGTCACAGAGTGAGTGGTCCAATCGAGTCCTGTTGTGTTGGTACCAAAGTCCAATGACAATCTACATTTCTGCAATGACTTTAGGAAACCTAATGAAGTCTCTAAATTTGATGCCTATCTGATGCCCTGTGTAAACAAGTTAATTGAGAGGCTGGGTCCTGCCCAGCACATCGCCACTTTGGATATCACAAAAGGGTACTGGCAGATTCCCCTCACCAAGGAAGCCAGGCAGAAAACAGCTTTTTCCATCCATGAAGGTGACTTTAAGTATAAAAGCATGTAATTTGGCATACATTCTGCCCTGGCCCCATTCCAAAGGGCAATGGACAAAACATTACCCCTGTATTGACAATACGCTTCCATCTACCTGATGATATTGTCAATTTCAGTATCGATTGGGAGTCCCATCTTCCCCAGGTTCAGGCGATCATAAAAAAAAGCAGGGTTCACAATCAATCCCGGGAAGTATGCAATTGCAATGGAGAAAGCCAAGTAATTAGGGTACATTGTGGGTAGTTAAATGAAGGTGGAAGCCATACAGAACTGGCACCATCCCCTAACCAAAAAAAAGGTCAGAGTATTTTTGAACATAGTTGGCTACTACTGGAAGTTTTTCCCCAACGTTGCCACCAATGCAGCACCATTAACTGACTTAACAAAAGGCAGGAATTCAGTAATGATTAAGCAGAATGCAGATGCTGAAGAAGCTTTTCAGAAGCTTAAGACTGTGTTGTGCCAGCATCTGGTACTCATGGCTCCTGATTTTTCTAAGGAGCTTGTGGTGCAGACAGATGCCTCATGTGAGGGCTTAGGAGCGGTCTTGTCTTAAGTGGTCAATGGGGAAGAGCACCCAGTAGTTTTTCTCAGTAGGAAACTGATGGTGGCATTGAAAAACTACACTGTGGTAGAGCGAGAGTGTCTCACCATCAAATTGGCACTGGACTCTCTGCTGTACTTTCTGCTAGGCAGGAGGTTTCGTCGTGTCAGGGCTCCATTGACCTGGATGAGACAAAACAAGCAGGCCAATGCCAGAGTGACGAGATTGTTCCTTTCTCTCCAGAAGTTCAAGTTTGCAGTAGAGCACGGACCTGGCAGACAGTATCAAAATGCTGATGCACTTCCCCAAATGCATTGTACTGTATGGTATCCAGTTTTGCATCCAACGGGGGGGATATATACAGGACACCAAGGATGGGTCCTTGACTGGTGCTATTTGGCACCAGTATTTGGGTTGTGGACTCTTTAAGGGAAATATTTTGGGTACTCAGGGGTCTTACCTTTGGTGGGTGAGATATTCTGGGCTAGTCAAATAAAGGAGAGGACTGACTCACAGTCCTCTCGGCATTAATAGTGGCTTGTTTGGGAACCGAATTTTGGTGGAGAAAGGTTCTGCACTCCGGACTACGTGGACTCCGGTCCATACGCGGTTAAGCAGCCTTCAGGAAGTAGCACATAAGGCAGGAAGCTCCTTGTGCTAGTGGATGCAGTAGGAGTTGAGAGTAGACCTGGCTGTGTGCTGCAAATCAACAAACATCTGAAGCATGAGACTGCTAACTCTGGGGTAAAGCCCTTATATGAACTTTATATGTCTGATATTTTGTTTTGTGCTCATGATAAGTAGATTTTTGCGTTGTGTTTTCTGAAGTTTTGTTTTGCTGCCGGAAGCTATATTCTGAAATATAAAGACTTTAATGTTTAAATAGGCGGCCATTGCAACATGTTTCATCCTACCCCTAGGGCTTAATCATGGTTATCTAGCATAGATCTCATATTGTGCAAGCACAACCACAAGTGTGGTTTCATTTCTTATTTTCAGTGAAAATAGATGACCTTCTCCCACAACACCTCCGCAAACTCTCCGTACTTATATGCTCACCCTGGCGGAGACCTTTTAATTATAGGAGGTCAAAGTAAGCAAGTATAGGAGTAAGTAAGTAAGTATAGGAGAGCAATCTTAGCTCTCAGGATCAGTCCCAAGTGACTGAACAGGCTTCTGCCTGTTCCATAACGTTTCCCTTTCAGAAGCTTCTCAGTAAAAAAAATTAAAGAAACATCTAGTGCTCTGCACCAGATTTTATTTAAAAAAACCCCATCAAAATACACTCACACAAAGCAGGTAAATCTTCAGCGTTAAGACAGCTTAATACACATCCGTGAAATCAGCATGACAGGTACCACTAACATAACTCCCTATTCTGCCTTGCAGTGATCAGCAAAGAACAGCAATGTATGGCGTTATGATGTCACAAGGTAAACCCCACCCTATGTGTTATGTCCACAGGGCAGGACTTCATCAGAGGATGTATGTGTGTGGGTGGGGGGTTGGGAGTAACGCTCCTTTTCCTCAGAGTAGCTCTGAGGAAAGAGATTCATCCCCAAATCGCGTCAGTACCTGACCACACTGACAGTCGGAAGACCCTGCCCGTTGTTGCGGCCATCTCCAGTATGCAAAGCTTTATATACATGCCATGTCTGTGAGTATGTTTTTGTCTTTTAAACTTTTGAAGAAATCTTGGATAATGCACTAGGTGTTTGCGCCACTTGTCTGCTCTTTTTTCTGTGGTTGATTTCCCCCATCTGAGAAGGGCTGCATCCCTGAAGCATTATCCTTAGGCCACTCCTGTCCTGGTTCTCTTGGCCTCCCTTTGGCAATTTATTCCTGGAGTGCTGGAGAGTACACACTGTTATCCAATGCTGCAGTTGTGGCTGCACTGTCTGGTCCCATTTTGCTGATATCACAACTGAAATTCCATTTCTGGATCCAGAGAGGGCCCTTCCACTGAAGAGCAAAGAAGAATTTGACAGCCAAGGAAGGACCCTACCTTCTGAGGGAAGACTCAGGACAGGAGCATTAGCATGGGCATTCAGGTATGGATTTTTTTTTAATGGCAGCTATTAGAGAGAGGAGGGAAGATGGGGCTGGCAGAAGGCTGGAGTCGAGCTTCAACTGTCTCTGTGGACAGTATACCATTTCACCTGACATATAACATACTGTATATAGACTTAAAGTAGTACAGCCAAAGCTCATTTGGCTGTACTCCTGTGGATTATAGGAATGCAGTTAGTTTTGCACTCCTGTGACTCATTTTCTACTGACAGCAGGCTGGTGCCTCTCAGCCAGTCCAGGCTGGTAAAAGATCCCAACTTTAAAAGTTGGAATCCACCCCAGAGCCTGGAACAGCACCTGGCTCAGCCTCTCAGCGAGCCCCTGAGAACCTGAGCCAGCAGCTCCCTCCCCCTCCACAGCCCAGTGCTCCAGGGAGCACTGGGGCTGCAGCAGATAGTGGTGACTTACAGTCACCACTCTCTGCTCAGAGCAGCTGTGAGAACTCAGTGATCAGCAGGGGACAGATGCAGCATCAGATCGATGTTGTATCCACTTAGGTGAGTATAACTAGGAAAAAGAGAAAGCTCATACTTCTCTTTTAAACATATTATTTTTTAAAAACACTCCCACCATTCAACCAATTTAACTAAAAATGTGTTCAAAGCTGCTGTTTTCTGTTCATATCCATCTGTCAACTGGCCTCCATTTCTCCCAACTCCTTTTGGGCGGGAAATCTGGTGTCTCAAAAGTCAACACAATTGTACATAACAGATGAGTCTTTTTGCAGAATTGTTCTGGTAAAAGTTTACACAGAAAATAATTGTAACCACAATGGTTTGCAGAGAATGTAGGGCTTGGCCTCCATGTGACCCCCACATAGACTATGACCTTGAACATTAGGTCTATATAAAGGCAACACCTTGTTACCACACATCAGTTATTATTCTTGCGTCTCTACATGCCTGCCCATAATCCTCTGACCTTGCAGCATGAATTAGGCTACACTGTAGAAAGTTCATTATTTATTAGGAGGCTTATTTCATTATTCTTCCCCTTATCCAGACCCAGGCATTATCTTAAATACACACAGCCTGGGAAAGGGGTTAAGATGAGTTACAGAGTTACCATGGCATGCACAGATGTTAAGATCAGAGGTTGTTTGAATGGCTGCCTGTCAGGTTTCTGTGGTAGTGAGCCTTTGTAGAACCCCCAAGTTCTCCAGGAAGTGGAGTCTACACCTCAGCCTGCTTCTTCACCGGGGCGCTTGGTGGTGGGGATGGACTTAGCAGCAAGTTGGAACCAAGTTCACCCAGATGAAGATGAGATCACTTGCATGTGTAAAGTATAGATGGCAGGAGACAGAAGGAAGTCCAGAAAACAAGGCGAGGTCAGGCCAGGCAGTAGGCAAGCACAAACAGTACATGGAGCTGGGTCAGTACATGGGACGTCAGACACTGTATATACGTAATAGTACGCAACAGGGGCGGACCGACAACTCATGGGGCCCCCGGGCAATAGGGGATCATGGGGCCCCTGTGTCCTTGCCCAAACTAAAAAAAGCCTATGAAAATGGTACCAGGGGCATCTCATGGGGTCCCCTACTGACCCCGGGCCCTTGGCCAGTGCTCGAGTTTCCAAATGGTCAGTCCGCCCCTGGTATGCAAACAGGAGCTCATAGAATTAGGAAGTTGCTCAGGCAATGCCGAGCTACACTGAGCATGTCTTACATAGACAAGTAAACTGGGCAGTGGGCCAGAAAGTGATGAATGGGAATGAAATATAAACCCACAGAATAGCAGGGTGAGCACAGAAGCTAAACAACACATGTGAAAGGAATAATAGGTCTAGGAGACCTGCAGCAAGGAAGTAAGAATTACTCCGGCAAGAAAAGTGCATGCTAAATCATGACAGTGCCCTTGCCATGACAATTCATGGGTGATTCTTTAGTGGTCAGGATTAGAGATGAGCGAATCGAACTTGGCGAAGTGGAATTCGTTTCGAATATTAGAAAAAATTTGATTCGCGCCGAATCCGAAAATTAGCAGACTTCGGATGCGCGAATCGAAATTTTTCCAAAAATGGCGGCGACATGTGTGGCGACGGAGCGGGGATCTCTGGGAAGGCGCGCAGACAAGGCGCGCTGACCCATAATGCATTCATTCATGACATGTGATCGCATTAGCCAATCAGCAGCCAGCCAGCCAGCACTGTGTAATGGTGGAGCTATAAATTGCGGCCATCTTACAATTCTCCATTTGCCTCCGGTCATTCAAGAGAGACAGACCTCTCTGTATTAGGGACAGAGTTAGGGCCACAGATACTTTAGGGACACAGAATCGTTACTTAGGGACACAGAATTGTTACTCAGGGACACAGAACTGTTACTCAGGGACACAGAACTGTTACTCAGGGACACAGAATTATTACTCAGGGACACAGAACAGTTACTCAGGGACAGAGAATTGTTACTCAGGGACAGACACAGAATTGTTACTGAGGGACACAGAATTGTTACTGAGGGACACAGAATTGTTACTGAGGGACACAGAATTGTTACTCAGGGACAGACACAGAATTGTTACTGAGGGACACAGAACTGTTACTCAGGGACACAGAACTGTTACTCAGGGACACAGAACTGTTACTCAGGGACACAGAATTATTACTCAGGGACACAGAACAGTTACTCAGGGACACAGAATTGTTACTCAGGGACAGACACAGAATTGTTACTGAGGGACACAGAATTGTTACTGAGGGACAGACACAGAATTGTTACTGAGGGACACAGAATTGTTACTGAGGGACACAGAATTGTTACTGAGGGACACAGAATTGTTACTGAGGGACACAGAATTGTTACTCAGGGACACAGAACTGTTACTGAGGGACACAGAACTGTTACTCAGGGACACAGAATTGTTACTCAGGGACAGACACAGAATTGTTACTGAGGGACACAGAATTGTTACTGAGGGACACAGAATTGTTACTGAGGGACACAGAATTGTTACTGAGGGACACAGAATTGTTACTCAGGGACAGACACAGAATTGTTACTGAGGGACACAGAATTGTTACTGAGGGACACAGAATTGTTACTGAGGGACACAGAATTGTTACTCAGGAACACAGAATTGTTACTCAGGGACACAGAATTGTTACTCAGGGACACAGAATTGTTACTCAGGAACACAGAACTGTTACTCAGGGACACAGAACTGTTACTCAGGGACACAGAATTGTTACTCAGGGACAGACACAGAATTGTTA
This sequence comes from Staurois parvus, assembly GCF_062004578.1. Lineage (NCBI taxonomy): Eukaryota > Metazoa > Chordata > Amphibia > Anura > Ranidae > Staurois > Staurois parvus. The sequence continues at coordinate 11,165,636 of NW_028317883.1, forward strand.
CTGAGGGACACAGAATTGTTACTGAGGGACACAGAATTGTTACTGAGGGACACAGAATTGTTACTCAGGGACAGACACAGAATTGTTACTGAGGGACACAGAATTGTTACTGAGGGACACAGAATTCTTACTCAGGGACACAGAATTCTTACTCAGGGACACAGAACTGTTACTCAGGGACACAGAATTGTTACTCAGGGACACAGAACTGTTACTCAGGGATACAGAATTGTTACTCAGGGACAGACACAGAATTGTTACTGAGGGACACAGAATTGTTACTGAGGGACAGACACAGAATTGTTACTGAGGGACACAGAATTGTTACTGAGGGACACAGAATTGTTACTGAGGGACACAGAATTGTTACTGAGGGACACAGAATTGTTACTCAGGGACAGACACAGAATTGTTACTGAGGGACACAGAATTGTTACTGAGGGACACAGAATTCTTACTCAGGGACACAGAATTGTTACTCAGGGACACAGAACTGTTACTCAGGGACACAGAATTGTTACTCAGGGACACAGAACTGTTACTCAGGGACAGAGAATTGTTACTCAGGGACAGACACAGAATTGTTACTGAGGGACACAGAATTGTTACTGAGGGACACAGAATTGTTACTCAGGGACAGACACAGAATTGTTACTCAGGGACACAGAATTGTTACTGAGGGACACAGAATTGTTACTGAGGGACACAGAATTGTTACTGAGGGACACATAATTGTTACTGAGGGACACAGAATTGTTACTGAGGGACACAGAATTGTTACTCAGGGACACAGAATTGTTACTCAGGGACACAGAACTGTTACTCAGGGACACAGAACTGTTACTCAGGGACACAGAATTGTTACTCAGGGACAGACACAGAATTGTTACTGAGGGACACAGAATTGTTACTGAGGGACACAGAATTGTTACTGAGGGACAGACACAGAATTGTTACTGAGGGACACAGAATTGTTACTCAGGGACACAGAATTGTTACTCAGGGACACAGAACTGTTACTCAGGGACACAGAATTGTTACTCAGGGACAGACACAGAATTGTTACTGAGGGACACAGAATTGTTACTGAGGGACACAGAATTGTTACTGAGGGACACAGAATTGTTACTCAGGGACAGACACAGAATTGTTACTGAGGGACACAGAATTGTTACTGAGGGACACAGAATTGTTACTCAGGAACACAGAATTGTTACTCAGGGACACAGAATTGTTACTCAGGGACACAGAATTGTTACTCAGGAACACAGAACTGTTACTCAGGGACACAGAACTGTTACTCAGGGACACAGAATTGTTACTCAGGGACAGACACAGAATTGTTACTGAGGGACACAGAATTGTTACTCAGGGACAGACACAGAATTGTTACTGAGGGACACAGAATTGTTACTGAGGGACACAGAATTGTTACTGAGGGACACAGAATTGTTACTCAGGGACACAGAATTGTTACTCAGGGACACAGAACTGTTACTCAGGGACACAGAATTGTTACTCAGGGACACAGAACTGTTACTCAGGGATACAGAATTGTTACTCAGGGACAGACACAGAATTGTTACTGAGGGACACAGAATTGTTACTGAGGGACAGACACAGAATTGTTACTGAGGGACACAGAATTGTTACTGAGGGACACAGAATTGTTACTCAGGGACACAGAACTGTTACTCAGGGACACAGAACTGTTACTCAGGGACACAGAATTGTTACTCAGGGACAGACACAGAATTGTTACTGAGGGACACAGAATTGTTACTGAGGGACACAGAATTGTTACTCAGGGACAGACACAGAATTGTTACTCAGGGACACAGAATTGTTACTGAGGGACACAGAATTGTTACTGAGGGACACAGAATTGTTACTGAGGGACACAGAATTGTTACTCAGGGACACAGAATTGTTACTCAGGGACACAGAACTGTTACTCAGGGACAGACACAGAATTGTTACTGAGGGACACAGAATTGTTACTCAGGGACACAGAACTGTTACTCAGGGACACAGAACTGTTACTCAGGGACACAGAATTGTTACTCAGGGAAAGACACAGAATTGTTACTGAGGGACACAGAATTGTTACTGAGGGACACAGAATTGTTACTCAGGGACAGACACAGAATTGTTACTGAGGGACACAGAATTGTTACTGAGGGACACAGAATTGTTACTCAGGGACACAGAATTGTTACTCAGGGACACAGAACTGTTACTCAGGGACACAGAATTGTTACTCAGGGACACAGAACTGTTACTCAGGGACACAGAATTGTTACTCAGGGACACAGAACTGTTACTCAGGGACACAGAATTGTTACTCAGGGACAGACACAGAATTGTTACTGAGGGACACAGAATTGTTACTGAGGGACACATAATTGTTACTGAGGGACACAGAATTGTTACTCAGGGACAGACACAGAATTGTTACTGAGGGACACAGAATTGTTACTCAGGGACACAGAATTGTTACTCAGGGACACAGAACTGTTACTCAGGGACACAGAATTGTTACTCAGGGACACAGAACTGTTACTCAGGGACACAGAATTGTTACTCAGGGACAGACACAGAATTGTTACTGAGGGACACAGAATTGTTAATGAGGGACACAGAATTGTTACTGAGGGACACAGAATTGTTACTGAGGGACACAGAATTGTTACTCAGGGACAGACACAGAATTGTTACTCAGGGACACAGAACTGTTACTCAGGGACACAGAATTGTTACTCAGGAACAGACACAGAATTGTTACTCAGGGACACAGAACTGTTACTCAGGGACACAGAATTGTTACTCAGGGACAGACACAGAATTGTTACTGAGGGACACAGAATTGTTACTGAGGGACACAGAATTGTTACTGAGGGACAGACACAGAATTGTTACTGAGGGACACAGAATTGTTACTGAGGGACACAGAATTGTTACTGAGGGACACAGAATTGTTACTGAGGGACACAGAATTGTTACTCAGGGACACAGAATTGTTACTCAGGGACACAGAATTGTTACTCAGGGACACAGAACTGTTACTCAGGGACACAGAATCGTTACTCAGGGACACAGAATCGTTGAATTAAAGAGTATGTCAGACAACACGCAGAGGAGTGTCAGAGGAGGCCATGTTTTAGGAGCGAGCAGACGTGGCAGCAGAGGAAGGGGTCGAGGCAGCACTAGTTGCAGCCAGAGGCCAGTGCTCCCGGTGTCATCCAGCGGTCGTGTCTCCACCGACAACCCTGCCGTCATCGATTGGTTGGCTCGGTCGTCTTCCTCTTCCCAGGTCACCTCTGACACCTACAGCCAACGGTCGGTGGGTACGTCAGACACAACCGTTAGTTGGCATGGCCCGGGAGCAAGCCCACTGAAATCACGTGTCCTCTACCTGCCCCTGTCCTTTGGTGTTCCCTCACCAAGCGAAGTATCGCATGCTGTGGGCTCAGCCCCACTGTACAGTGAGGAAGAGCTAACAGAGGGCGGTCAGGAACGGGGGGAGACATCCGCCTCTTCAGCAGCCAGGCGAAGAAGTACTGGCGAGGAGAGTGGCTCGGTAGCCGGTCTAGAGACAGGTCTGTCTCCTGACCCACACGCAGCCGAGGGGGCTAGTAGTGAGGCGGAGACCCTAATTGATGATGATGAGGCTGATCGCACTTGGCAGCCTCGTCGTCATCAGGCTATTTCTTCCGCATCATCAGGAGAAGAGGGTGCCAGCTTGGCAGCGAGCAAAACAGTCGGTGGGTTGCCCAGGAGGGAGCAGGGTCGCAGCAGTGTCAGTGGAGGCAAATGGCCACGGAGTAGAGCACCAGCTCCACTGCAGCCTACCACCACGGCCAGTAGTGGTGCCGGTGTGCACGGAGGAAGTAGCAGTCAGCCAGTGAGGAGTAGCGGGGGCAAAGTTTCCTACTCGGCAGTGTGGCAATTTTTCGTCAAGCCGCCCGAGGAAGTAAACGTAGCCGTATGTCGACTATGTGGCCAGAAAGTCAAGCGTGACCAGGGGGCCCATGTTGGGACTACAGCGTTGCGTCAGCATATGCAGCGTCGCCATTCGGTGGCCTGGGAAAACCGTGATAAAGATACGGCGGTTCTGCCTGCCCCAGCCCCCGCTCCATCACCCGCTCCGTTACTTGCTCCGTCACCCGACGTCAATCGCCCTCTATCAGCCAGTCAATGCTCCAACACCTCTGCTGAGGGGAGTTGTCGCTCGTTGGCATCTTCCGCTCGTTCAGATGCTCCTTCTCCTGCTACTCCTCTTCACGGATTCCGTCAGCAGTCTTTCTTGGAATCCGTTTCCAAGAGACAACAGTTTGCGAGCACGCACCCGACGGTGCAGAAGCTGAACGTCCTCCTGTCCAAGTTGCTGGTGCTGCAGTCCCTCCCTTTCCAAGTGGTGGACTCAGCACTTTTCCGAGAAATGATGGCTTGTGCCGAGCCGCGGTGGAGAGTGCCAAGCCGGCATTTCTTCGCCAAAAAGGCAGTGCCAGCCCTGCATTCACATGTAGAAGAGATGGTGGGCCAGTCTTTGAGCATGTCAGTCTCTGCCAAAGTGCACGGCAGCGCCGACGTGTGGAGCTGTAACTACGGTCAGGGACAGTACATGTCATTTACGGCCCACTGGGTGAACGTGGTGCTGGCACAGCCGCACCAGCAACTTGGACAGGTCACGCCGCTTTTGCCTCCACGTTTGCACGTCCTTGGTCCAGCAAAGATGTCCGCCTCTACCACCTCTTCTTCCGCCGTGTCCTCAGCCGCCACCCCCGTGCCAAGTCCCATTACCCGACCGGCATATCACATGTGCAGGGCGCAACGGTGTCACGCTGTGCTGCACCTGGTATGCCTTGGCGAACGTAGTCACACAGGGGAGGAACTTCTGAGTGTAATGAACAGAGAAATCGACAGATGGCTGTCTCCGCGCAAACTGAAAATCGGAACCATGTTGACCGACAACGGAAAGAACATGGTGTCTGCTCTGCGTCAAGGAAGGTTGTGCCATGCGCCATGCATGGCTCACGTGTTCAATCTGGTTGTCAAGCGGTTCCTAAAATCCACCATCCCACTGCAAGACATCCTTAAAATGTCACGTAAACTTTGCATGCATTTCAGCCATTCCTACACCGCAAAGCACACCCTCCTTGAGCTGCAGCGGCAGAACGGAATTCCACAGCATCGCCTGATCTGCGACGTTGCAACAAGGTGGAATTCAACCCTACATATGTTAGACCGCCTTTACGAACAGTGAAAGGCCATCACCGATTTCCTGATGTTACAAGCGGGTAAAGGTACTCCCCTGTGTAACTTAGATGTCAGCCATTGGCAGCTCATGCGTGACACCTGCCGCTTGCTCAAGCCCTTTGAGGAGGCCACGCTATTCGTGAGTCGGCAGGACTATGGGATGAACGACGTCATTCCTCTGTTGCACGTCCTGGAACAAATGCTGTTAACAATGGCTGGTCAGGGTGCGGTAGATGTGGCGCACAGATCTCAACGCCACATGACCCCTGTGGGGGCAGGACAGGAAGAAGAGGAGGAGGTAGAGGAGGACATTGGTGCTCAGGAATTATTGAGTGAAATGGGTGGTTTTTCCACTCAGCGGACAGGAGTGGAGGAGCAGAAGCATCTGGTAGAGGAGGAGGAGGAGACAGAGGACCCAGACGCACCGTGGCAGTATGCTGTGGAGATGGAGGCAGGGAGTCCCTCGCATTCCTTGGCACAAATGGCCCATAGCATGCTCGGTTGCTTGCGTAGCGACAGCCGAATAATAACCATCAGACAGAGGGATGACTTTTGGCTGTCCACCTTGTTGGACCCTCGCTACCGTTCAAAAATGGTTCCTTTTTCACACCTGCTGAGAGGGAGGCCAAAATAACGTACTATAAAAACCACCTATGTAGTCAGTTGGTCTCTGCCTTTCTGCGCCAACGTCCATCCTCAGACACTGTGGGCCCTGTGCGCTCGCGTTCCGCTGCCATGGCAGCAGGGGAGGGGTGGGGTGGTAGGAGCAGTGGCAGCTCCACCAGCAGCGGCTGCCTCAGTCTGCAGTCGATGATGAGTAGCTTTCTTCACCAGCGCAGTGAGGAAACTACTAACCAGCTGCAGCAGCAGCAGCATCAGGTGGACCTGGAGCAGGACCTCAAACAACAGGCTTGGGCCTACTTGGACAGCACCCTGCCAACCGAGGTAGACAATCCCCTTGACTACTGGGCAACGAAACTTGACCTTTGGCCCCAACTAGCTGAATTTGCCCTTGAAAGGCTGTCATGCCCGGCCAGTAGCGTGGCATCGGAGCGCGTGTTTAGTGCGGCAGGAGGTATTGTAACTCCGCGGAGGACACGACTGTCCACCTAAAGTGTGGAGAGACTCACGTTTGTGAAAATGAATCAGGCGTGGATTAGTCTGGATTTCAAACCACCAGTTCCTGACACAACTGACTAAATCCGCCATGAATCATGCCCCAAACATGTTAACTCTGCCATGTGCCACTTTCAAGTCTCCTCACACTGCTGGTGGGTTCCATTTTGTCATAGGGTGCTGGCAGATTACGGGCCTCCCATTGCTGCTGCCAGGCCCGTAATCTGTCATGGGCCCCTGTACCGCCTCCTCATGCTGCTGCCAGGCCCGTAATCTGTCATGGGTCCCTGTACGGCCTCCCATTGCTGCTGTCTCCATCGCCACACTCTGCCATGTGCCACTTTCAGGTCTCCTCACACTGCTGGTGGGTTCCATTTTGTCATAGGGTGCTGGCAGATTACGGGCCTCCCATTGCTGCTGCCAGGCCCGTAATCTGTCATGGGCCCCTGTACCGCCTCCTCATGCTGCTGCCAGGCCCGTAATCTGTCATGGGTCCCTGTACGGCCTCCCATTGCTGCTGTCTCCATCGCCACACTCTGCCATGTGCCACTTTCAGGTCTCCTCACACTGCTGGTGTGTTCTATTTTGTCATAGGGTGCTGGCAGATTACGGGCCTCCCATTGCTGCTGCCAGGCCCGTAATCTGTCATGGGCCCCCGTACCGCCTCCTCATGCTGCTGCCAGGTCCAGAGTCTCTCATGGGTCCCTGTACGGCCTCCCATTGCTGCTGTCTCCATCGCCACACTCTGCCATGTGACACTTTCAGGTCTCCTCACACTGCTGGTGGGTTCCATTTTGTCATAGGGTGCTGGCAGATTACGGGCCTCCCATTGCTGCTGCCAGGCCCGTAATCTGCCATGGGCCCCCGTACCGCCTCCTCATGCTGCTGTCAGGTCCAGAGTCTCTCATGGGTCCCTGTACGGCCTCCCATTGCTGCTGTCTCCATCGCCACACTCTGCCATGTGCCACTTTCAGGTCTCCTCACACTGCTGGTGTGTTCCATTTTGTCATAGGGTGCTGGCAGATTACGGGCCTCCCATTGCTGCTGCCAGGCCCGTAATCTGCCATGGGCCCCCGTACCGCCTCCTCATGCTGCTGCCAGGTCCAGAGTCTCTCATGGGTCCCTGTACGGCCTCCCATTGCTGCTGTCTCCATCGCCACACTCTGCCATGTGCCACTTTCAGGTCTCCTCACACTGCTGGTGTGTTCCATTTTGTCATAGGGTGCTGGCAGATTACGGGCCTCCCATTGCTGCTGCCAGGCCCGTAATCTGTCATGGGCCCCTGTACCACCTCCTCATGCTGCTGCCAGGTCCAGAGTCTCTCATGGGTCCCTGTACGGCCTCCCATTGCTGCTGTCTCCATCGCCACACTCTGCCATGTGCCACTTTCAGGTCTCCTCACACTGCTGGTGGGTTCCATTTTGTCATAGGGTGCTGGCAGATTACGGGCCTCCCATTGCTGCTGCCAGGCCCGTAATCTGTCATGGGCCCCTGTACCGCCTCCTCATGCTGCTGCCAGGCCCGTAATCTGTCATGGGTCCCTGTACGGCCTCCCATTGCTGCTGTCTCCATCGCCACACTCTGCCATGTGCCACTTTCAGGTCTCCTCACACTGCTGGTGGGTTCCATTTTGTCATAGGGTGCTGGCAGATTACGGGCCTCCCATTGCTGCTGCCAGGCCCGTAATCTGTCATGGGCCCCTGTACCGCCTCCTCATGCTGCTGCCAGGCCCGTAATCTGTCATGGGTCCCTGTACGGCCTCCCATTGCTGCTGTCTCCATCGCCACACTCTGCCATGTGCCACTTTCAGGTCTCCTCACACTGCTGGTGGGTTCCATTTTGTCATAGGGTTCTGGCAGATTACGGGCCTCCCATTGCTGCTGCCAGGCCCGTAATCTGCCATGGGCCCCCGTACCGACTCCTCATGCTGTGACGTTGCAACAAGGTGGAATTCAACCCTACATATGTTAGACTGCCTTTACGAACAGCGAAAGGCCAGCACCGATTTCCTGATGTTTCAAGCGGATAAAGGTACTCCCCTGTGTAACTTAGATGTCAGCCATTGGCAGCTCATGCGTGACACCTGCCGCTTGCTCAGGCCCTTTGAGGAGGCCACGCTATTCGTGAGTCGGCAGGACTATGGGATGAATGACGTCATTCCTCTGTTGCACGTCCTGGAACAAATGCTGTTAACAATGGCTGGTCAGGGTGCGGTAGACGTGGCGCACAGATCTCAACGCCACATGACCCCTGTGGGGGCAGGACAGGAAGAAGAGCAGGAGGTAGAGGAGGACATTGGTGCTCAGGAATTATTGAGTGAAATGGGTGGTTTTTCCACTCAGCGGACAGGAGTGGAGGAGCAGGAGCATCTGGTAGAGGAGGAGGAGGAGACAGAGGACCCAGACGCACCGTGGCAGTATGCTGTGGAGATGGAGGCAGGGAGTCCCTCGCATTCCTTGGCACAAATGGCCCATAGCATGCTCGGTTGCTTGCGTAGCGACAGCCGAATAATAACCATCAGACAGAGGGATGACTTTTGACTGTCCACCTTGTTGGACCCTCGCTACCGTTCAAAAATGGTTCCTTTTTCACACCTGCTGAGAGGGAGGCCAAAATAACGTACTATAAAAACCACCTATGTAGTCAGTTGGTCTCTGCCTTTCTGCGCCAACGTCCATCCTCAGACACTGTGGGCCCTGTGCGCTCGCGTTCCGCTGCCATGGCAGCAGGGGAGGGGTGGGGTGGTAGGAGCAGTGGCAGCTCCACCAGCAGCGGCTGCCTCAGTCTGCAGTCGATGATGAGTAGCTTTCTTCACCAGCGCAGTGAGGAAACTACTAACCAGCCGTAGCAGCAGCAGCATCAGGTGGACCTGGAGCAGGACCTCAAACAACAGGCTTGGGCCTACTTGGACAGCACCCTGCCAACCGAGGTAGACAATCCCCTTGACTACTGGGCAACGAAACTTGACCTTTGGCCCCAACTAGCTGAATTTGCCCTTGAAAGGCTGTCATGCCCGGCCAGTAGCGTGGCATCGGAGCGCGTGTTTAGTGCGGCAGGAGGTATTGTAACTCCGCGGAGGACACGACTGTCCACCCAAAGTGTGGAGAGACTCACGTTTGTGAAAATGAATCAGGCGTGGATTAGTCTGGATTTCAAACCACCAGTTCCTGACACAACTGACTAAATCCGCCATGAATCATTGCTGGTGGGTTCCATTTTGTCATAGGGTGCTGGCAGATTACGGCCCTCCCATTGCTGCTGCCAGGCTCGTAATCTGCCGTGGGCCCCCGTACCGACTCCTCATGCTGCTGCCAGGCCCGTAATCTGTCATGGGCCCCTGTACCGCCTCCTCATGCTGCTGCCAGGTCCAGAGTGTGTCATGGGTCCCTGTACGGCCTCCCATTGCTGCTGTCTCCATCGCCACACTCTGCCATGTGCCACTTTCAGGTCTCCTCACACTGCTGGTGGGTTCCATTTTGTCATAGGGTGCTGTATGGCCTCCCATTGCTGCTGCCTCCACCGCCACACTGTGGCTCCACACTCTGGTTTTGGCCCCGTGACTGCCCAAATGAGTGAAGTGTGCGGTGATTCTAAGATCGACGGCACTCATCTGCATGTCATACTGACTGACAGTATTATTTCTCTTCCCCAGCAGACTCCAAGGGCATTTAAATTAAAGGTACAGTGTTCTGCACTAATATAAAGGCTCTCTGAAGCCTAGAAACACCCTTTTTAAAGTTAAATTTGCAGCGAATATATTCGCCTCGAATCGAATTTATTCCTCGAAATCGCCGAATCAGCCGAATCGAATTTTTGAATACTTCGCTCATCTCTAGTCAGGATGTAAGAAAACACTACACTTCCTCCAACTATTGTAGCTCTGTATAGGAGGTATTGACTCCACAATGACATCACGTCTTCCTGCACAAAGTTGAATAGGAATTAGATTTGGTTTGTGCATGCTATTGGAGAGAACTCCCTCTGCTTTGCACTTCATCTTCTAAGCAAGTTGATCATTCACAGAGGAAATTGTTGAGTTTGCCAAGTGCAAAAAGCATTTTATAGGGTGAGAACACAAGGTTTTCAAGATTTTTCTGTATTAATTTTTATGTAATTGATGAAGCAAGCTAGTAATTGTGTTTGATTCCATCAAACTTTGTTTTCAATCTGTGTGTGTTTGTGTGTGTGTTTTATTTAGATATGCCTTGTGCTTGTTTTAGTATGGTTGATGCCCCTTGACACTCAATGCACTGTTTAATTGGGAGCTATGTGGCAAATGAGGTTTAATGTTGATAAATGTAAGGTTATTGTCAGGACTCCTGGTATGACCAGATGTGTGGACTTACACAGGGAAACACAGACTTTAGGCATAGCGTGTAAAACAATATAATTTATTTAAGGGCAACACAAACATAAACGCAGTGCAACAAACCAAACCCAAAGCTAACACAAATATGTACAACAAGGTGCAACAAACCCGAACCTTAAGTGATATATATATATATATATATATATATATATATATATATAAATAAATATGGAGCACAACATAGTCAGGCGGGCCGGGTCGGTAGCTAACAGGCAGACAAGGTACTAGGAGTAGGCAGAAGATTGATCAGGAGTAGCCGAGGTCGGTGCAGGCAGAGTTCAAGCAGAGTCAGGATCAAGCAGAGTCAGGATCAGGCAGGAAGCAGACAGGATGCAGGTACAGGGGCTCATGGGAACAATACACCAAGGCCCTGACTGCAGGCCTGGCCATTCCTTAAATACACCTCCTGAAATCAGCCTCAGGTGATGGCTTGATTGCAGGAGTGAGCTTCTGGCTGCTGAGAGTACCCACTGGCCAGCTCTGGTACTGCAGCCCACAAGGCAGGTGAGTCCCACCACCATTGGCGAGTCCATTCCTGACAGTTATGCACTTGGGGGCTAAGACTATGCATGCATCATACATACTAGGGGGAGTACAACTGGGGGAAACAATGATGGAGAAAGATCTGTGAGTTCTGGTAGATCACAAGCTTAATAATGGAATGCAATGCCAAGCTGTGGTTTCCAATACGAGCAAAATCCTCTCTTGTATTAAGAGGTATAGACTCCAGAGAGAGAGATATAATTTTACCCCTGTACAAATCATTAGTAAGACCTCATCTGGAATATGCAGTTCAGTTTTGGGCACAAAAAGAACATTGGGGAACTGGAGAAAGTGCAGAGAAGGGCAACCAAAAAGATAAGAGGCATGGAGGAGCTCAGCTCTGAATTTATTCTCTCTTATGAAGAGGAGATTAACCACCTGCCCTCCAGAGGATTCACCCCCCTCCTGACCAGGCCATTTTTTGTGTTACGGCGCTGCATTGATTTAGCTGACAATTGCGCGGTCATGCAACGCTGCACCCAAATGAAATTTACGTTCTTTTTTCCCACAAATTGAGCTCTCTTTTGTTGGCATTTGATCGTCTGCGCATTTTTATTTTTTGCGCTTGACACTAAGGGGACCTGACTTGGGGCTCCAGAAGACATCTTTGATGACAAAACACGTTGGACGGAGCCTCCATCTGATGTCATCGCACTGTCGGCCATCTTTGGAAGCCGTTTTTTTAACTGTTTTTACTATTCCTAAGCCTGTAAGTAGGATTTTATTTACGCAAATAAAAGGTACATTTAACATATTGCAGCATGAGAGGCATGCTTTATTTTCCATTACACTATTTTCATATCGCAATGTGGATGACTTACTGATGCCTGTGGATTCTGTGTCCTGACATGATTTGAGAGATCTTGGGTCTGGACATGTTATGGAAATCGGGATGGTATTTTATCTACAGAAAGTTGGAAATGAGCCCCTATAGTTAAGGGGTCTTTTCATCTGGTAAGCCTCCATTTATTCACATCGTGGTGGTTTGCACACGTTGGTGATTATTTGGATGAAAAAGAATTCACGTTAACAACACCACATTTATGGAACAGGAAATTAGTTACACAAATTGATTGCGGAGCCCATTATTTATGTGGATTTGATTGTCTTTCATATGGACTATATATGTCACTTTTTATTCATATTAATTTGATCACTTATCGTGTTTATGGTTGTTTTCACATTTATTATGTATAATTTATTTTATGGAATTTTCCATATATAGCTCAACATTTATATTTTTTAATGTATATAAATATATGTGATTTTGCGCACCCGTGCTGCCCTGTAGCAGTATATAAAGGGGGATATGATCGACATGTAAAAATACATCAGTGGTTCATAAAGTGAACTCGGTGTAGAGTTATTCACCTCTGGAGGAAAAGAGATTTTATCTGGCTCTGGCCAGTTTAATAGATGCTTTAAAAAGGCCTGGATTCTTTCCTAAATGCACATAATATAACTGGAAAGTACCATTTATAGGTAAAGTTGATCCAGGGAATATTCAATTGCTTCTTGGAGAATCAGGAGCAAATTGGATCACGTTTTGCTTAGGGTTTTCTTTTGCCTTCCTCTGGATCAACTGTTGGTATAGGATTGTGTAGATGGATTTTTTTTTAGCCAGACTGACTATGTAACAAATCAGAAAAAAATGATAAATGATTAATACTTAACCTAGTCTAAAACAATTGTAAATGATGGATTACGTCACATGAAAAACTCAATTTCAAAGTTTGCCTTCACTCCTTTTATTTGCAACAAAGACACAAGACATTTATTATCTACTTTTAAGAAAAGGTTTACTATTTGACAGTAATCACTTGGTGGCAGAGATGGATTTCAGAAGAGCCATCATAAGCTGTGACCTAGGGCAGCAGATCTGTCAGGGGAAGCACACAGCTAACTGCACATCATGTTGCTGCTTGTTAATGTCACATTCCCAGGTATAATAAAAGGTTCCAAAGTGCATTGCTGCTTGCCATTCCAATCTGGTAGGGTCTTCATTGCCTTCATTGTTGCTGTCAGTGCACAGTGTGCTATTTTAGTGGAAGAGTGTACACTCTAATTACAATTTATAAAGGTTTTGGGCCTTATCCTGGATAAGCGAGGAATAAGGGGTTCTAGGCTTTACTGTAGGCTTTCTTTTCATATGATTAAACTCAAAGGACATATAGCCTTTTTTCATATGCAAAATTGAAACTTTTTGGCAATTAAAGAATATCTTAAAGAAGAACTATCAGTAAAATGTTTAAACTGTATAGTACTTGGTCTGGTTCTAATCAGTTATACTGTTGCAGATTAAAGCACTTACAGTATTTTGCTGGCTTAAGTTCACTCCATTCTGAAGCCCAATTTATGGGCATTCATGTGGGGAGACAGCCGGCACTGAGCACCCTTTCAACCTAACTCTTCTTTTACTACTATGAATAAACTATCAGCACTGCCCCACTTATTCTGTTCTATAAACTAACAAGCACAAGCAAATAATTAAATCTAAATTGTAACATTTTCTGGTGCAAAATGTAATTGTTTGTAAAATATGTAAATACCCAGGGAATCCAAGGTTTGATAGTGAACTTTGTGACGATACGCGGCGTCCGACCCCTGCCCTTCTCACCAACTCGTGACTGAAGGACCAGCCAATCTTGCACCGTGCTGTCACTTGCGTAACAATGCCACTCTCAGCTGCGCCCTGCACAAAGATTTTCCAGCTTGCGGGGCTACAATCTATGTGCCATCAGCCTGAGAGTGATTGTTACTGGGTCAGGTTAATTACGCAATTAACCCTTCACACTGCCACTACCACCTTTTTACAGAGAAGGACGAAACTCAAAAATCCTAGCAATCACACTATGATATTAGCATAAGCGTATGTAATACACACTGTCACCACAGACAGGTATATTCAGAGGATTATTACATACAGTAGCACTCTTCAAGAGACAGGGATTCTTTAGTTTGCATTAAAAGATTTAGAGACAGTTTCAACACTTTTCAAAATAGGATTTATTATTAACAAAGGTCAAAATGGTGCAATTAAAATATTTACAGAAAAAGATGATCAGAAATATTTACAGAAAAAGATGCATGATGATCGTTGGAGAACAATGCACAACCTTGCTGCCATTGTTGGCATGTCTTATGGAACAGTCCAGGCAATCGTCACATGTGATTTGAACATGCGCTGCTGTCACATTAGTCCCCAGGTTTCAATGATCTCACTTCCACACCCAGCCTACTCATCATGTTTGACTACTGCAGACTTCACCCTCTCCCTGCATATGAATATCCAGCTCAAAGGTCGCTGTTTTGACAACATTGCAGAGATCCAGCGTGAATAGCAAAAGGTCCTTGACCTACTTTCAAAAGAAGACTTCCAGGAGACATTGCAGATGTGACAGGAACGCTAGGAGAGCTGTATTGCTGTGCAAGGGAACTATTTTGAAGGTGATGTGTGTAAACATAGAAAAATAAAGTACTTTCTTGCAAACAGATCTAGTCTCAAAACATTTTTATACCACCTCTTATCTATAATGTATTGATCACTCTAATGTACTGGGAGCTACAGATACACAGTATTAATATTTAACAGAAGTTTCTTGAGACTTGGATATTATTTTTTTAATGAACATGTTTTACATCTTTCAGTTAACAAAAGGTTCAGATTACAGATAATGATACCATCACAAAGTTTTTGTATAAAGTGATGAGGCATATAAATGAGGTAAAACAAGTCCCAATTACTTACATGATAGGGGAAGGGTTGTCATTACTGTCTAATGTATGGTAAGCAGAACATAAATGGGGAGACAAGGAAACAACAAATCTCCAAAACAAAGGTATCCCCATGTTTCATATAGTGTTTGCAATTAAAAACTGGGGGGGGGGGGGGTGAAGGGAAATAAGAGCTGAAAGGGAGGTAGAAAGTGGGGGAGTTGGGGTAGGAAGTAGAGGAGGGGTAGAAATAAACAGGTGTCAAGGTCCTACCTTTCCTCAGACCTTGTGCTGCTCCATGTGCTGGCATCCATCTTAGGTGTCTGCAAAGCATTGTGGGATCCTTTATGCTTTCAGCCCTCTGCAGCTCCTCCCCCAGGAGGTGGCGGCTTATCACATATAAGTCTGATGTTTGTGGCTGTCCATTGCATTCGTGTCCTGTCTGTTGCACAACAGCAAGCTCCTGTTTAGATACTCATTGCTTTCCTGGATACCGACTCGGCTTTGGCTAAGACTCCTCCTGGCTTCTGACCCCGGCTCTGGCGACCATTCTTCCTGGCTCCTGATCCTGGCTCTGGCGACGATTCTTCCTGGCTCCTGATCCCGGCTCTGGGGACGATTCATCCTGGCTCCTGATCCCAGCTCTGGCGACTATTCTTCCTGGCTCTTAACCCCGGCTTTGGCTACGATTTCCGCTGTTGGACTTGCATAGACCCTTGTTTTATTTTTATATTAATAAACCTACCTTTAATTGCACCTCCTTGTGTGTCTGGCTCCTCGCTCCCTGACACTACACGAATGCCATGAATCCTGATGGTGCAGGTACGCCCTCGCTCCCTATGTTGGTCGCCAGACTTGATCAGCAGGATCTCTTGTTGGCTCAGTTCGCTCAGGCGTTGAAGACGCTGCTTGCACGCACAACGCACCTTGCTCCTGGTGCTATTAGGCCGGTTGTCACTCCTGTTGTCGCTCCCATAGTTGCTCTGGTTGTTTCACCTACCTCCGCATCTGCTGCCGCAGTTGCGGTGCCCAGAGGTATGAATGGTTCAGCCCCCCTTCCACAGCGCTTTGGGGGTGAACCGAGTCAGTGTCGGGGTTTCCTTAACCAAGTGGGCATATATTTTGAATTGATACCCCACGCTTTTCCTACTCAGAGGTCAAAGGTGGGCTTCCTAATCTCGCTGCTCTCGGACAAGGCCTTGGCCTGGGCAAATCCCTTATGGGAGAACAATAACCCTGTGATTCACGAGTTTGCCGGTTTTGTTGCCTCCTTCTGTACGGTATTTGATGTGCCTGCTCGCTCCGCCTCTGCTGCTAAGCTGCTCATGTTCATGCATCAGGGTTCACGAACCATTGCCGAGTACGCCATAGGATTTCGTACCCTGGTGGGTTGGAACAATGAGGCTCTGGTGGCTGCTTTCTCTCATGGTCTCTCAGATGCGTTGAAGGACGAGATTGCAGCCAAAGAACTGCCTGTGGAACTCAAAGCACTCATTTCCTTCCAAATCCTGATTGACACAAGGCTCAGGGAGAGGCCTTCACTTAAGGAGCGTCTGCGGAGGCCACTTAACTGATTGGCACCTATGTTTTCTGTCCCACCCGTTCCTCCCTCTCCTCCCACACCTCCTGGGGATGGCTTGTCTGGCGGTGAGCCCATGCAGCTGGGGTTTGCTCGCCTTTCCGAGGGGGAGCAGGCCTCTCGGTGTCGAGGGGGTCGCTGCCTATACTGTGGTCTCGGTGGGCATTTTCTGCAGTCCTGTCCGGTCCGTCCGGGAAACGCTCGCACCTGAGATCCTGTCGGGGACAGATCTTGGGTGGAGTTTCCTCATCCCTGGTTTCCCGCAAAGATAAACTGCTAATCACCGTTGTCCTCTCTTGGGCGGAAGGCTCGGTGACGGCCCAGGCGTTGGTAGACTCTGGTGCTGGCGGGTTGTTTATGGACAGTTCTTTTGCTGCCCAGTACTCCATTCCTCTGCAGGCTCGAGTTACTCCATTGGTCCTCAGGCGATAGATGGCAGGCCTCTGCAACCGCTGCAGGTTACCCACAAGACCCTGCCGGTGGAAGTAGCTATTAGGGCTGTTCACAGGGAATTGGCCTGTTTCCAGGTAATTTCTTCTCCGCACTACTCCATGGTTTTTGCTATATCTCTGGCTTCAGAAGCACAATCCGACCTTTGATTGGCGGTTGGCCGAGATTCTCTCGTGGTCTCCACAGTGTGGGGCCGGTTGCATCCGTGGACCTGTTAAGGTGTTGTGTGCCTCCTTGGACTCTGTGTTGCCCACTGACTATGGGGAGTACCTGGACGTGTTTGACAAGGTGTGCGCCGGTGCTCTGCCTCCTCATCGTCCATACGATTGTGCCATAACCTTACAACCCGGTGCCACTCCTCCGCGTGTCAGGGTGTATCCTCTTTCGGTTACGGAGAATCAGGCCTTGGATGAGTATGTTGCGGATGCGCTTTCCCGGGGGCACATTCGCAAGTCTACTTCTCCAGCAGGAGCTGGCTTTTTCTTCGTGAAAAAGAAGGGCAGTGAATTGAGGCCTTGCATTGATTTTAGGGGTCTCAATCGAATCACGATTAAGAATGCTTACCCAATTCCGTTGATAACCGAGTTGTTCGACCGCCTCAAGGGAGCAACGGTCATTACTAAACTCGACCTTAGGGCTGCGTACAACCTCATATGGATCAAGGAGGGCGACAAGTGGAAGACCGCGTTCAACACCAGAACCGGCCACTATGAATCCCTGGTTATGGCCTTCGGGTTGTGTAACGCGCCCGTGGTCTTTCAGGAGTTCATTAATGATGTCTTTCGTGACTTGTTGCAGCAGTACGTGGTGGTTTACTTGGACGACATCCTGGTTTACTCTGCATCCATGGAGTCTCATATCCAGGATGTTAAGCGAGTGCTGCAACGATTACGTGAGAACGAGCTTTTCTGTAAGCTCGAGAAGTGTGAATTTCACCGATCCCAGGTTGCCTTTTTGGGCTACATCATTTCCGCTGTGGGATTTTCCATGGACCCTCTGTAGGTTTCGGCGGTTCTGCAGTGGCCTCGTCCCAGTGGTCTTCGTTCCATTCAGCGCTTTTTTGGGATTCGCCAACTATTATCAGAAGTTTTATCAGGAACTTCTCCACGCTGGCCAAGCCTCTCTCAGATCTGACCAAGAAGGGCAGTAATCCCCACGAGTGGTCATCCGAGGCCATCTAGGCTTTCGAAGCTCTGAAATCCACCTTCGCTTCGGCTCCGATACTGTCTCATCCCAATCCTGGGTTGCCTTTTGTCCTCGAGGTTGATGCATCTGAGACGGGAGTAGGCGCCCTCCTGTCTCAGCGTCGGTCGCCCGATGGACCCCTACTTCCCTGTGGGTTCTACTCCAGGAAGCTTTCCTCCACAGAATGCAACTACCAGATTGGAGACAGGGAGTTGTTGGCCATTATTCAGGCTCTCAAGGAATGGAGGCACCTGCTCGAGGGTTCTACGGTTCCGGTTCTCATTCTCACTGACAACAAGAACCTGACGTATCTCTCGGAAGCTAAGAGGTTGACGCCCGTCAGGCCAGATGGGCTCTGTTCTTGTCGCGTTTTAACTATGTGGTCTCCTATTTGCCTGTCTCCAAGAATGTCAGGGCTGATGCCTTGTCGCGGCAATACTCTGAGCTGTCCAGGGAGGACTCTGAGCCGACCTCGGTCATACCTCCGGATCAGATCCTGGCTGCCATTCATACCAGCCTGACTTCTCCCCTTGGGGAGCAGATTTTGGTGGCTCAAACTGATGCTCTCTCTGAGAGACCGGCTGGTAGATGTTTCGTACCTGAGGGATTGCGCATCCACTTGCTGCGTACCTACCATAATTCCAAGACCGCCGGTCATCAAGGGAGGAACCAGTTGTCCTGGGTCATTTCTTGTTTATTCTGGTGGCCATCTCTCCATTCCGACATCGCCTCATATGTAGCGGCATGTTCTGTCTGTGCCCAGAATAAATCTCCTCAGCATTTTCCATTGGGCCTTCTGCAACCCATTCCCAATGGGGAGCGTCCCTGTTCACACCTGGGCATGGATTTTATTGTAGACCTCCCTGTGTCTCGAGGCCATATGGTCATTCTTATGGTCATTGATCGTTTCTCCAAGATGTGCCATTGTGTTCCGTTCAAGAAATTGCTGACTGCGCAAGAACCGGCTACGGTTTTTGCCAGGGAGATCTTTCGCTTGCATGGGTTGCCTAAGGTGATTGTCTCCGACCGTGGGAGCCAGTTTGTGTCCAGGTTCTGGCACGCCATCTGCTCCCAGTTGGGTATCAAGCTCTCCTTCTCTTCGGCCTACCACCCGCAGTCCAATAGGGCTGTGGAGCATTCCAACCAGGCCCTGGAACAATTCCTTCGCTGCTATATCTCTGACCATCAAGACAATTGGGTCGATCTCCTGCCATGGGCAGAGTTTGAGAGGAACTCGGCTGTCAACTCCTCGTCTGGGATGTCTCCCTTCATGGCCAACTATGAGTTCCAACCCGCTGTATTGCCTGAGTTGTTCTCGCCACAGTACATTCCAGCTGTGGATAACCATTTTGCTGCCCTGCGTTCCTCGTGGGGGCAGATCAAGAGGTCCTTAAAGGACTCAGCTCAGCACCAGAAGCTCCAGGCTGATCGTAGGTGGTTGCCCGCTCCTTCATACCAGGTCGAAGATCGGGTTTGGTTGTCCACTCGTAACCTCAATCTTCGGGTGCCCACACCGAAACTGGCTCCCGTTTTGTTGGTCCTTTCCGCATCCTCCGCAGGGTGAACTTGGTTGCCTATGCCCTTGCTCTTCCTCCTGGGATACGTATCTCCAATGTCTTCCACGTATTCTTGTTGAAGCCTCTGGTCTATAATTGCTTTACTGCCTCTCCGCCTCGGCCTCGTCCTATCCGGGTCAACGGTCATGAGGAGTATGAGGTGAGCCGCATCCTGGACTCTCGGTTGGTCTGCAGTCGTGTGCAGTTCCTGGTCCATTGGCGTGGATGTTCATGCTCCTGCCCTCCTCCGTGTTTTTCACGCCAGCTTTCCACAGAAGCCTTATGTTGAGCTGCGGAGGGGGAGGGCCCTTGAGGAGGAGGTACTGTCAAGGTCCTACCTTTCCTCAGACCCTGTGCTGCTCCATGTGCTGGCATCCATCTTAGGTGTCTGCAAAGCATTGTGCGATCCTTTATGCTTTCAGCCTTCTGCGGCTCCTACCCCAGGAGGTGGCGGCTTATCACATATAAGTCTGATGTTTGTGGCTGTCCATTGCATTCGTGTCCTGTCTGTTGCACAACAGCAAGCTCCTGTTTAGATACTCATTGCTTTCCTGGATACCGACTCGGCTTTGGCTAAGAATCCTTCTGGCTTCTGACCCCGGCTCTGGCGACCATTCTTCCTGGCTCCTGATCCCGGCTCTGGCGACGAATCTACTTGGCTCCTGATCCCGGCTCTGGTGACGATTCTTCCTGGCTCTTGACCAGGACTTGCATAGACTCTTGTCTTATTTTTATATTAATAAAGCTACCTTTAATTGCACCTTCTTGTGTGTCTGGTTCCTCGCTCCCTGACAGCGGGAAGAAGAAAGGGAAAAGCTGCAACATACCATATTGGAAAGTGGACTGACTGATTCCCAAGAATTTTTTTTGAGTGACTGATTTTTTCCAAAAAGCCAGTTTTTAATGATGTCAAAAGAAACGTATATTGACAAAGCAGCACGCAATTAATGCTTCAGTGGTCAGTATTTACAGTCTGCAGTCTGTGTACTCTGTTACTTTCCAGTTGTGAAAACAAGCCATAAAGGTCACAACAGGTTTGAAATTAGACTTTGCCTTACCCTGTAAGACCGTTCAGAAGATATGAATTACAAATACAATGCTTTGTAACTAGTGCATAAAGACAAGAAATTGCAAATATTCACATATGGAAAGAAAACTTTCTTCTCTACCAGATTAAATAATTCTTAGAAAATGAGAATTTCTTATCCAAATGTCGCCTACCTAATGTTAAATTAAGTAGCCCCCCCCTCCCTCGTAGGGGCCAATGGAAGATGATGGCCTCCAAAGGTTGCCCTGACCTTGCAAGCCTCCCAACACCTCTGAGACTCTGGGTTCAGACATAGTTCTCAAACGATCACAATTGCAAAGACACCAGACTATAGTAAAGCAACTTAGTATTCACTGAGGGTTCTTAAGTCAACAGTCGGAAAAGGTATGTTAATGCAGATATCTCTCAATATGTGCTTCTTAGTATACTGTGAGTATAGAACACAGATATGCAATGTCAAGGGTATTTACATTGCATGCAATGTAAAGGGTATTACAGTGAACCAAACAATGATTACCAACATGCTCTGAAAGAACCTATGACCTCAGGTATAATGGGGAAATGGAAGACTTTTCTCTGTCAAATTGCTCCCTTAATGTCCTGATGCCACAGGCATCAGCACAATTTATAAGAACTCAATATGTGAACAGTGCAACTAGCAAATTCTGAGTAAGAGGTCCCCAGATGTAATACAATGAGTCCTTTATGTGGGGGGAAAGAAGAGCTAGTACAATCTAGGCCTGGAAAGATTGCTGTGCAATGGCGACCAGCTATAGTGAATAGCATACGCAAAAGGTTTCCAGCTAAAGATTTGTGTAAAGAGGGGTAAAGGTGTCTGCATGCAGTATCTTTTGTAGAAGGTACACCGTGTGGGCTTTTGCCCATTCACCAATCCTGATGATACCCAGGCTCAGAGGAATGGGATGTCTCGGAACAGGTTTTTGAATAATCTGTGACTAGTGAAGGGTGCCTGAACCACGTACCTGTGATTCCACTGGGTCTGTGACGATGAAGATGAATGTCCCCCAATAGCCACTCAGCCAGCAGGAAGCTGGAGATGGAGGATCTGCTTGCAGGTGTATGACGCACTGAGATCACGGAGTTCTTACAGCTGCTCTGAACAGAGAGCGGTGACAGTCAGTCACTGTTGTATGCCCTGCCCCCCCCCCCCCCCATGCTCACTGGAGCACTGGGCTGTCGAGGGGGAGGGAGCGGCTGGCTCAGGCTCTCAGCAGCTTGCTGAGAGGCTGAGCCAGGTGCTGCTGCAGACTCTGGGGTGGATCCCGACCGGCTGAGTGACCAGGGTAGCTAAGCTCTTTCCCAGATCTCCAGCTCTTTCAGCTTACACATGGGAATATGTTTCCGATGTTTGTTAAAGAAATCTCTGTATAACACTGTCACTTGTGCTCCAGTGTCCAGTAAGGCTTTGTGTAAATGCCTTCCACTTGCACTGACACTATGGAGGAATGGTCTATAGGTCATTCTAGCAGGTCTGCTTGCTTTTTAGCGTGGGTTATATCCCCTTCTTTCTTTGCTAACTGCTGAAAGGACCTAACAGTTGCTTTGGGATATGGTGAAGCATTGACTCTCTGTGCCCTTCTTCCCAACTTACAGTAAGTGGCTTGGGTGAGGGTGCAGTAACCTAAAGTTTTCTATTGCCACCTCGATCTGGCTTGTATAAGGCTTTCAGCACCTTGGCAGTGAGATCTGGTTCAACCTCCTTCAACCCTCAGGACACTGGGCTTGGAAATGTCTTGATTCTCTACAATGAAAGCACTTTCTCATGTTGTTTGCGTGAACCTCCATTGCTCCATTGATAATAGAGCCTGTTGCCTCTAGTCCTCTTGTCCTGTACCTGAATGACTTGAGTCAGCAACTCAACTGGGGCTGTCTCACTGATGGATTTTATTATGGGATGGTTTGAAAATTCACCCATCTCCATTTCCTCATCACTATCCTCCACAAGGACACTCTCTTCCGCCGGAATCATCCGAGCTGATACCCTCTCCTCCCTGACGTTAGCCTGTGGTGGCTCTTTGAATCCCTGATTCTTTTCATCTAGAAAGGCTTCTTCCGCAATTACTTTTTTCACCAGCCCAGGGTAGATAGGCAATCCTTTGAGTAACAGTCTCAGTACCATCGGGTGATTAGATCTAGCACCCTACAGAATTCATTCCAAATAGACATTGTCAGCATCACGGGGGTCTAATATGGATCACTTCAGCTGCTGGGCCCTTAAGGCTCTCACTGTGTTTTCTGTCTGTCTTTTTACTGCCTCTGGAACACCCCAATCTTCCACCGCTTGTAAGGCCTGATCCATACTTTCAAACTCATCCTATCCAGCGGAGGTTGGAATCTGCCCTGAGAAGAACTGAAGCTTCCGGTATTCTTGATTGGCCGAAGCTGTATTATTCTTCACTAAGCTCTCAACCAGCTTGCTCATGTCAGTATAAAAAGAAGCAGGAGGTATACCAGGAAGTGATGTCACAATGGCTAGGCTGAACACTAAACGGAAACCAACTCAAGGCAGTCTTTGTTAGGAATGTCTCACGATGACACAGTCAGACTAGGCAGCACTGGGCTACATCTATTTTTTTAATAAGTATTTGTGATTGTGAGTGTTTTCATATGTACCTAAGATATAAAGTATAATTTATCATTTGTTATGAAATGTGAACTGTCAATATAGCTTCATAGGAACCAGACACAATTAAAATATAATTCATGTTTATTTTTAAGTGTATATTTTAACCACTTGCACTCCTGAGGATTTACCCCCCCCTTATTGACCAGGCCTCTTTTTGCTACTTGGCGCTGCACTAATTCAACTGATAATTGCGCGATCATGCAATGCTGCACCCAAACGAAATTTACGTCCTTTTTTTCACACAAATAGAGCTGTCTGTCGGTGGTATTTGATCACCTGTGCGCTTTTTTATTTTTCACGCTATAAACAAAAAAAGACCGAAAATTTTGAAGAAAAATTATATTTTTTACTTTCAGCTATAAAAAATATATAGTAAACTCAAAGTTAGTTATAAATTTAGGCCAAAATGTATTCTGCTACATGTTTTTGGTAAAAAAAAAAATCCCAATAACTGTATATTGATTGCTTTGTGTGAAAGTTATAGCGTCTACAAACTATGGTATAGATAATGGAATTTACGCCATTTGTTTTGCTATACAGCACTGTGCTAGTTTAACGGACAATTGCGCGGTCATGCAATACGGTACATAAATGAAATTTATGTCCTTTTTTCACACAAATAGAGCTTTCTTTTGGTGGTATTTGATCACCTGTGCACTTTTTATTTTTGGCACTATAAACAAAAAAGTTTTGAAGAAAAATTAAAAACAAAAAATAAATATTTTTTAATTTCGGTCATAAAAATATCCCAAAAAACTAAAATTTTGTCATAAATTTAGGCCAAAATGTATTCTGCTACATGTTTCTGGTTAAAAAAATACCAGTAATTGTATATTTATTGCTTTGTGTGAAAGTTATAGCGTCTACAAACTATGGTATAGATAATGGAATTTACACAGCTTTTACTTTCTGACTGCCCATCACATTTCTTGAGGTGCTAAAATACCAGAATAGTACAAACACCCTCAAATGACCCCTTTTTGGACAGTAGACACCCTAAGCTATCTGCTGACAGGCATATTGAGTCCATGGAAGATTTATTTTTTGTTCCACAAGTTTTTGGAAAATGACACACATTTTTTTTCCCGCAAAGTTGTCATTTAAATGATTTATTTTTTGCACAAGCCATGGGTATATGTGGAATTACACCCCAAAATACATTCTGCTACTTCTACCGAATATGGGGATACCACATGTGTGAGACATTTTGGGAGCCTAGCCACATACAGGAGTCTGAAATCCAATGACCACTTTGAAAGTCTGAAGGTGCGTAACCTCCTCATTACACTTCCTCACTACCTATCACAGTTTCAAAGGCCCTGACATGCCAGGATAGCACCAAACCCCCCCCAAATGACCCCTTTCTTGAAAGTAAACACCCCAAGGAATTTAAAAAGAGGCACGGCGAGTATTTTGAAGATCTCATTTTTTCTGACAAGGTTTAGAAATATAAAAAAAGAATAGAAAAAATGTTTTTGTTTTTTTTCTTCATTTTCCAAAAACTTGTGGCAACAAATGAGATCTGCAAAATACTTACCATTCTTCTTATCAAATTCCTTGGGGTGTCCACTTTCCAAAAAGGGGTCATTTGGGGGCCTTAGGTGCTATCCTGGCATTTCAGGGCCTCCGAAACTGTGATAGGTAGTCTGGAAGTATAATGAGGAAATAAAGTCCTTGAAAAGCCTGAAGGTGCTTATTGGATTTTGGGGTCCTGTGCTTGGCTAGACTGCCAAAACTTCTCTCATATGTGGTACCCCCATACTCGGGAGAAGTAGCAGAATGTATTTTGGGGAGTAATTCCACATATACCAATGGCATGTGTGAGCAGTAAATCATTTAAGTGACAATTTTGTGTAAAAAGAAAAAAAAAATTTTGTCATTCAACATGCCTCTCAGCAAATAGTTTGGGGTGTTTACTTTCCAAAAAGGGGTCGTTTTGGGGGGTGGGGTGTTTTATGCCCAGCATTAGATGTTTATGACACACATCACTCACTCTTCTACCAACAGAAGATCAAGCCTTTACTGACACTTTTTGTTCACATGAAAAAAATCAGTATTTTTTGCTAGGAAATTAATTTAAACCCCGAAACATTATATATTTTTTAAAGCAGACACCCTAGTGAATAAAATGGTGGCTACTACAATTTTTTATGGCACATAGTACTCGCGCAGCGATTTTTCAAAAATAATTAAAAA
Organism: Staurois parvus; assembly: GCF_062004578.1. NCBI lineage: Eukaryota > Metazoa > Chordata > Amphibia > Anura > Ranidae > Staurois > Staurois parvus. Next base: position 11,191,298 of record NW_028317883.1, read on the forward strand.
ACAAAATACACTTGTTTTACTTTTAATGCACAAAAACACAATATATTGGCCAATTATTTGGTAAGATATAAAAGATGATGGTATGCCGAGTAAATAGATACCAAACATGACATGCTTTAAAACTGCGCATGCCCCGTGCAACGGCGACAAACTGCATACATTTTTAATATCCATAGGCAACACTTTAAAAGCCTTTAAAAGCTACCATTTTAGATTTACAGAGGAGGTCTAGTGTTAGAATTACTGCCCTTGATCTGACGTTTACGGCGATACCGCACATTTATGGTGCATGTGCATACCGGCAGAGGGTCAACGCTTGTGCACACAAGTGTGCGTGCATGAGAGGGGCGAGTTTTTTTTTTTTAAAGTTATTTTGATTTTTTTAATCATTTTTACACTGTACCTTTCTTTTTTTTTTTTTTTTATCACTTTTAATGCTATCACAGGGAATGCAAATATCCCCTATAACATCAATGAGCATTGTCATACAGTCAGGTCCATAAATATTTGGACATCGACACAATTCTAACATTTTTGGCTCTATACACCACCACAATGGATTTGAAATGAAACGAACAAGATGTGCTTTAACCGCAGACTGTCAGCTTTAATTTGAGGGTATTTACATCCAAATCAGGTGAACGGTGTAGGAATTACAACAGTTTGCATATGTGCCTCCCACTTATTAAGGGACCAAAAGTAATGGGACAATTGGCTTCTCAGCTGTTCCATGGCCAGGTGTGTTATTCCCTCATTATCCCAATTACAATGGGCAGATAAAAGGTCCAGAGTTAATTTCAAGTGTGCTATTTGCATTTGGAATCTGTTGCTGTCAACTCTCAAGATGAGATCCAAAGAGCTGTCACTATCAGTGAAGCAAGCTATCATTAGGCTGAAAAAACAAAACAAACCCATCAGAGAGATAGCAAAAACATTAGGCGTGGCCAAAACAACTGTTTGGAACATTCTTAAAAAGAACGAACACACCGGTGAGCTCAGCAACACCAAAAGACCCGAAAGACCACGGAAAACAACTGTGGTGGATGACTGAAGAATTCTTTCACTGGTGAAGAAAAACACCCTTCACAACAGTTGGCCAGATCAAGAACACTCTCCAGGAGGTAGGTGTATGTGTGTCAAAGTCAACAATCAAGAGAACACTTCACCAGAGTGAATACAGAGGGTTCACCACAAGATGTAAACCATTGGTGAGCCTCAAAAAACAGGAAGGCCAGATTAGAGTTTGCCAAACGACATCTAAAAAAGCCTTCACAGTTCTGGAACAACATCCTATGGACAGATGAGATCAATATCAACTTGTACCAGAGTGATGGGAAGAGAAGAGTATGGAGAAGGAAAGGAACTGCTCATGATCCTAAGCATACCACCTCATCAGTGAAGCATGGTGGTGGTAGTGTCATGGCGTGGGCATGTATGGCTGCCAATGGAACTGGTTCTCTTGTATTTATTGATGATGTGACTGCTGACAAAAGCAGCAGGATGAATTCTGAAGTGTTTCGGGCAATATTATCTGCTCATATTCAGCCAAATGCTTCAGAACTCATTGGACGCTGCTTCACAGTGCAGATGGACAATGACCCAAAGCATACTGCAAAAGCAACCAAAGAGTTTTTTAAGGGAAAGAAGTGGAATGTTATGCAATGGCTAAGTCAATCACCTGACCTGAATCCGATTGAGCATGCATTTCACTTGCTGAAGACAAAACTGAAGGGAAAATGCCCCAAGAACAAGCAGGAACTGAAGACAGTTGCAGGAGAGGCCTGGCAGAGCATCACCAGGGATGAAACCCAGCGTCTGGTGATGTCTATGCGTTCCAGACTTCAGGCTGTAATTGACTGCAAAGGATTTGCAACCAAGTATTAAAAAGTGAAAGTTTGATTTATGATTAATATTCTGTCCCATTACTTTTGGTCCCTTAATAAGTGGGAGGCACATATGCAAACTGTTGCAATTCCTACACCGTTCACCTGATTTTTATGTAAATCCACTCAAATTAAAGCTGACAGTTTGCAGTTAAAGCGCATCTTGTTCATTTCATTTCAAATCCATTGTGGTGGTGTATAGAGCCAAAAATGTTAGAATTGTGTCGATGTCCCAATATTTATGGACCTGACTGTATATTCTTTTTTGAGAAATCTGGGGTCTATCAGGCTCTAGATATCTCCTCTGCCCTTACATTATCTAATCAAAAAAAAATCGGTGTGATCAGATGCTTTCCCAATTTATAAGTGGAGCTGTTTATATCCTGCAAAACTGAAGTGACAGAAAAAGTGTGTGGTATGCCCACCATTAGAATATTCCTCCCTGCATCCACCCACTTCTAATAGTGGGCACACATTAGGCCACACTTTGCCACATGTTCCAGTTCCAAGATTGTAAAAATTTCTAAATAGTGGCACGCTTGAATACAAATTGTCCACGTATAAGTGGTACCCCATATGGCAAAAGGATGACACCAAGTCCCAAACTATCTTGTCACTGCTCCCCATGTAGTCTGGACATCCGGGGGGCTCCACGTGACTATCTATTCCCTCGTAAATCCGAAACGTATAAATATAGCCTGTTGTCCTCTCACAGGTCTTCTACATCTTGACCCCATATCTGGCAAGCTTGCAGGGGAGAAATTGTTTGAATGCAAGGCGGCCAGAAAAATTAATCAGGGACTCATCAACAAAGATGGGGAGTATAGACATCTGCAAATTTTTGGTTAAGGTGATTTGTAAGGGGCTGAATTTTGTGGAGCCCGTCAATTTCAGGGTCACCCCGAGGATGACAGAGTGTATTGTCGTTGAATTGCATAAAACACATTATACTCTCATATCTATGCCTGGCCATGGCAACAGAGAACACAGGCATATGATGAATCGGGTCTGCAAACCAATACAACCGCAATTCATTTCTTTTAGTAATGCCCATGTTAAGGGTTAGGCCCAAAAAAAAATTCAAATTCGGAAACCGTAATGAGTTTCCATGCGACTGGTCTGGCAAGGTTTGAATTTGGGTTGGCGGCGATAAATTGTTGTGCATATAAATTGCTTTGATCCACAATCAACGCATAAAGATATTCCGTGAAAAACAGCTCCAAAAATCAAGGAGGTATGTGAAAGACCAAGATGTACAAGACCGCTGGTACTCACCAGTTCACCAAAAGGTAGCGCGGCACTAGTACTGGCACTTTGCTGCATATGAGAGTCATCAAAATTTACCGGTAAGTGCAAACAGAGATCAGGCCTGATTCTGCGAACACTGCGGTTTTGTGTGTAATATATCAAGTGACAGTAACCTACTGACACTGCACTTGCTGGGGGAGAAGGGGGGTGGTAAGCGTAGGGGCTAAACGCAGGTGCCGGGGCTGATTCCACTAACGCTGCATTTTTGGGGACGCTATACTAATGTTAATGCTGGTATAGTGCTGATCTGATCAAAGATATTGTTCTGTTCAGACACTATACTAGCAATGGAGGTTTATTGTACATGAGCGGTTTGTGTTACGTCGATGCGTTACTTTAACTGACAAATGCGTGGTCATGCAACACTGCACCCAAATTAAATTTACATCCTTTTTTTCCATAAATTGAGTTTTCTTTCGGTGGTATTTAATCGCCTGTGCATTTTTTTTATTTTTTGCGCTATAAAAACAAAAAGGCTGACAATTTTGATAAAAAAAAACAATATTTTGAACTTTTTGCTATAAAACATGTCCAGTAAAAAAATTTAAAAATCAAATTTCGTCATAAATTTCGGCCAAAATGTATTCTGAGACATGTCTTTGCTAAACAAAATCTCAATACGTGTAAATGAATTGGTTTATGTGAAAGTTATAGCGTCTACAAATGGCGGTAAAGATACTGGGATTTTTTTTTCTATATAATAATAATGGCGGCGATCAGCGACTTATGGCGGTGATCAGCGATTTATGACAGTGATCAGCGACTTATGGCAGGACTGCGGCAGACATTTTGGCACTGGGGGGGAACTGACTTGAGGTCACTGGCATCCCCAGTGACACCAATACAGTGATCAGTGCAAAAAAAAACACTGACACTAATGGCACTGGGGAGGAAGGGGTTAACTTTTTTTAGGCAATGAAAGGGTTAACTGTGTGAGGGGAGTGTTTTACTAGGGGGCGGGGGTGTGTGCTTCACAGAAACAAGTTGAGCCCGAGAGATAAACTCCTCGCTCAGAATCAGTGTGTTAGGAACTGACAAGGAGCAGAGCTGCATTGCAAACAATGCAGCTGTGCTCTGTGTCACTGTTTGCCGGCAATCGCCAGGACCAGGTGGGTAATGACCGGCTAGGAACCCGGTGATTGACACCCGTGGCCACGATCGGCGGCACGGGTAGGGCGGTCGCGCGCCTCGGGCATGCCCCCTACCCAGGGGTGGACTGATCATTTGCAAACTTGGGCACTGCCCGGGGGCCTGGGGTCAGTAGGGGGCCCCATGAGATGCCCCTGGTACCTTTTTCATAGGCTTTTTTGAGTTTGGGCAAGGACACAGGGGCCCCATGATCCCCTATTGCCCGGGGGCCCCATGAGTTGTCAGTCCGCCCCTGCCCCTACCTGTTTTGCAATATCACGTTTTAAAACGTGACTACGCCCAGCGGTGCCACCTTGTGGCTGTTTTTCTACAGTTGATGGATGGCAAGCAGTTAGTTGGAATGGTAAGTGTTATTTCGGGCCTATTGACAATTGGGAATGGAGGCCTATAGCTGTCTCAAATTCTTTTTAATAACTTAAAAGTGAACCTTTTTTTTCCCATGCAAAGCAACTTTTTGTTTTTAAGTGGTCCTTATACGGAGTAAGCATATATAGAATAGCAGTGCCCTATGAAGAAAGCAGCATTATACTTTCCTGTCCAGTGACCCACTGTGTGGCAGAGCTCCCAGCATTGATTCTATTTGACTCTTTGGGTTGGTTAAAAAGTGGGTCCCTGTTGGCCTCTGTGGTTCCTCTTCCTGACCCCTAACCACTGCAAGACACGTTAGTGATGTAAGGGTGGGGGGAGGAATCAAAGCATACAGCTGAGGACACACTATTTCTCAATCTTTTTCCAGTTAAGGCACCATTTAAAATTATGGAGAATCTCAAGGCACCCCATTCTAAAATGTAAAAAAATTCAGCAAATAGTTTTTTATATTGCAGCAGCATCCAGAAGCATTGAGCACCAAACATTAGAGGTGATTTATAATTTCAATACAAATACACTTTTGCCCACTGTTACTACTATACCAGCATTTCTTCTTCATCATTTTCTATAGCCTAAGCAACTAATGTGACCCCAGTGCTAACGGAGTGAGGCAAGCACAAACAAGGTTGCTGTGCAGGTGCCCGATGTCCTCCTTATTAACCAATGATGTCAGCGACTGTTATGATGCTGACTGGCCTGCACAGTGTCCAAGGTTGTAATGTTGAAACAATGAAATAATGTTATGTAATGTTAATGTAAAACAATGAAAACCTGACTTTGTGTAAAAAAAAAAAAAAAAAAAAGCAGGTTTGATGCACCTGCTGGTTAATACACAATTATTACACAATTTTTGGGCAATTTGGGGCAGTTTTTAGGCATTTTGCTAAGGCACCCCTGAAGGTCCTAGAAGGCACCTCAGGGTGTCTAGGCACCTTGGTTGAAAAAGGTTGTTCTACACAACCATAATTGTGGAAAAGGATCAGTGCCAGTGTCAGTGAAGTTTCAGCAAACAGGCCACAGGATGGGTAAGTGTAATTCTGCTTTCTTCAAAGGGTACTGACATTTTCATTTTACTAACTATCTAATAAGTATGTAAAAAAATAGCTAATGGACTTTTTAGGCACATAAACTCTACACAAAGAATAAAAGCAATTGTTACTTTATTAACATATCACATCTAAAACATATCTTGCGTGCATTGCACATTGAATCACAACATGTTTCCCCCATCAACCAAGCTGTGCAGTGGAATATGCCCATGATTCCTGTATGGTGTCGCTGTCTGCTCATTGCCTAATTGATGCGCCCCCACACCCGTCAGCGAGGTTCCTGCTTTGGTGGGGGGACATGGTTTGCTGCATTGAGGAGTTGGGCTTTTTCTACACAGCTTGGACATTCCCCTCTTTTTGAAAGAAGTAAATTATGTCTAAAATCTCTACCAAATTTCCATTGGAACAGCCTATTAATTTTCTGGTTGATGGTGGGAAACATGCTGTCATTCAATGTGCAATGCAATTTTAAATACAGACAAGATATGTTTTAGATGTGATATGCTAATAAAGTAGCAATTGCTTTTATTCTTTGTGTACTGAGTTTATGTGCCTAAAAAGTCCATTAGCTGTTTTTTTTTACATATTTATCCTTCAATTGGGACATAGCACTATGACATTTTCCTGGGTGTGACCTCTAGCCACCCAATGGTCGCCCAACTTCCTCTGCTTAACTATCTAATAAGGTCATTTTCCCAATAAGCAGTTGCAGTTCTCAAAAAAAACTGACTGCTTCCAGCACAGCTGAAAGCTAAAGTAACTGAATATGTCAGTGGTCGGCAAGCCGCGGCTCGCGAGCCACATGCGGCTCTTTACAAGCTTAAATGCGGCTCTTCTGTGTGCCGGGCGCCCGCTCCCCTCCCTCCCCTCCCTCCTCTCCCTCCCCTCCCTCCCCTCCCTCCTCTCGGACGGGCGTGTGCCGGGCGGCCGCCCCCTCCCCTCCCCTCCCTCCTCTCGGACGGCCGCCCGCTCCCCTCCCTCCTCTCGGGCGGCCGCCCCAAAAGTCAGGACTCTGCAGCTGTCAGGATGTAGGCGGGGCAGCCAGGATGTAGGCGGGGCAGCGTGACGAACTCCTCTCCTCTCACAGTCCGCCCTGAAGACCAGAACAGCGCGGGAAGCATGGCGAGAGGAACGCGCGGAGCAAAGGTAAGTGAATTGACACAGGGGGGACTTACTATATGGGGGATGAATTACTATATGGGGGACTTACTATATGGGGGGACTTACTATATGGGGGGGGACTTACTATATGGGGGATGAATTACTATATGGGGGACTTACTATATGGGGGGGGACTTACTATATGGGGGACTTACTATATGGGGGATGAATTACTATATGGGAGATGAATTACTATGGGGGGGATGAATTACTATATGGGGGATGAACTACTATATGGGGGATGAATTACTATGGGGGATGAATTACTATGGGGGATGAATTACTATATGGGGGATGAATTACTATGGGGGATGAATTACTATGGGGGGGATGAATTACTATGGGGGGGATGAATTACTATATGGGGGATGAATTACTATGGGGGATGAATTACTATGGGGGGATGAATTACTATGGGGGGGATGAATTACTATATGGGGGATGAATTACTATGGGGGATGAATTACTATGGGGGATGAATTACTATATGGGGGATGAATTACTATGGGGGATGAATTACTATGGGGGGGATGAATTACTATATGGGGGATGAATTACTATGGGGGATGAATTACTATGGGGGGATGAATTACTATGGGGGATGAATTACTATATGGGGGATGAATTAATATGGGGGATGAATTACTATGGGGGATGAATTACTATATGGGGGATGAATTACTATATGGGGGATGAATTACTATGGGGGATGAATTACTATATGGGGGATGAATTGCTATGGGGGATGAATTGCTATATGGGGGATGAATTGCTATATGGGGGATGAATTACTATGGGGGATGAATTACTATATGGGGGATGAATTACTCTATGGGGTATGAATTACTATATGGGGGATGAATTACTATGGGGGATGAATTACTTTATGGGAGATGTATTTTCAGTTTTAAAAATGTGGCTCTCAAAATAAATTTCAATCGGGGTTTTGGCGAGATTTGGCTCAGTTGAAAAAAAAGGTTGCCCACCACTGGAATATGTGAAAAGGAGGGTAGAGGGCCATCTGCTGGCCAATAGAAAACTAAATAATATTAATATGAAATATTTCAATTTTAACTGACAAAAAAAGAAATTAATGTTATAAATATTTTATTTTAAGTTAGGACCACAATAAAAAAGTTAACATTGATAAACCAATTTATATTCACCTTAAAGGTTGCTACAGCAACATAGTATAAAGCAGAAATTACTATTGTCTTTTTATTTCCATGTTTGCTATATTGTAGCATACTAGAGAGTATTATTCTAAGTACAGTAGTTATTAGTCTTTTTTCTGGAGCTGCTGTGTCTGCATAGTCATCATATGTCCATGTACGCTCATGCAAGTGGAACATTACATCACTTACACTGAAATGATTAGACTTGACTGAGCTGTTCCACAAGTAATGTACATACAGTAAGACCTAAAGTAAATGGGAATGGGCTCTTCTGTGATATTTACTTTCAGATACAGACTGGAAGCATCACAGAGAGCAATCTAGTGTCCGCAGACATTGAAAAGACAAACTTATTTATCTTACAAGGTTGGAAAGTGATGTGGGACAAACATAATATAAAACTATCTTGACAGCCGTCTTGAAGAAAATAAAACACAAATGTAAGATAATAAAACCACATGAATAACTGAAAAAAAATTTTTGTTGTAAGAACAAATTTGTTACCCTCCACTTTTAAGTCTTACTTATTGTATATTGTACTATACCTTCATCTGGATCCACTGTAGAGCTCATGCACATATACTCATTTGGCTTTCAGATCTGTACATCGTTTTTTGTTTTTTTAATGGATCTGAATGCAGCTTTATTATAGCCAATGTGTTCATGCACATAGTGAGGCTTTTAGCTCCTAATGAACGGCAGGGCTCAGTGACTAAAGAAAAATACTAAAATCTTGTGCTTGGAGAAGAGGTCAGAGCAGACCAAGAAGTAACAGAGAGCCCAATAACACAGAAGGGTCAGACAGCAGTGTAGTCTAGACAAGCTAGGTCATAAACGAGTAGATCAGAGTACAAAATCACAGAATCACAGTAGAGAGAGCAGGGTCAGAGCAAGCCAGGCAAGTGCCTACAAGGGGTATGTTGTGCGTTAACAAGCTATATAGTCTTCCCAGGTTGGGAAGGGGTTAAGTTTTGGGATTCTGGGTTCCCAGCCTTTTGGGTCCTGCCTTCCTTTCCAGCTCATGTATAAATAGGGGGAAGGCCGGGCCCATAGGGGGCCAACACATGGGACTAATGGAGAAGGACTGTTCCATTATGTAAGCCAACAAAAACCCTGGAGGGAGATTATCAGAAATGGACGGCACCATGTACGGACCACCTGGGAGCCAGAACATAGTCAGTCAAGGTTTGAACTGCATTGTACTTGTGTTTGTACTGCCATTGAAGTTCCAGTAAAGTTTGTTAAACTGTTCCTAAGCCTGGTCTGAAGTTACTTATAGGGTTGCATGATGGTTTCTGGTGTATGGGAAGAACAGGGCCTGCAAAGCACACACACTCATATCATGAATGTCATATAGCTGCACACAGTGTATGGCTCATCTCTAAGTCGGGGTACTGCCATAATGTTTACTTGCACATGAACGAGGCCCTGCATGGTCCCAGGCATTGATGAGTGTGTACTTACACAAAATGTACCTCCAAGTGCAAAACACGGTAGGCCCTGCCTGCAGCTTGGCAAAGTCAGCAGTATACACCTACCTCATGCACCTGAAAACCATCTAAAAAGGGACCATGGCTATAGATCGTGTCAGAGGAGTAAGTGCACTGTCACCAATGTTATATGTGGCCACAAGTTGTGCACTTCCATTAGCATAGGTTCACACACTGTGGGATCGCGTACTTGCAGGATATGATAGATTCTGGCACCCATTTGCCTTTAAAAGGACAGCAACTCTGAACATTAGTTTCTGGATAATCGTCTGTGTTCCTGTGCTTCTGCCTTGTGATTATCTGACTTCCCGTTGCCGACCCAGATTGCCTCTGACCCGCTTTGTCTCTTCTCCTGGCTCTGATCCCCTTTCTTATTCTATCATCTCTGCTGCTGCTTGATTACCTGTGTATGACCGCAGCTCACCCCTCTGACCTCGCTCCTGCAGGATCTTCTGTATTTGATCCTCGGCCTGCTTCTGACCCTGCTTCTGGCTCCTGCTCCTGATTGATCACTTGTGCATGACCTCTGGCCTGACTTCAACCTTGCTTCCTGCCTTCTGCTTCAGTTCTGCCTGCTACGTCTGGAGAACATACTGGACACCTGCTGCCAAATTCTGCCTGCTACATCTGGAGAACAAACACTTGCTGCCAAGTTCTGCCTGCTACGTCTGGAGAACAAACACTTGCTGCCAAGTTCTGCCTGCTACGTCTGAAGGTCTTCAGCCCTGAAGCCACTTCTATTGATCCTACTATCTCCTGGTGATCATCATCGCAGCTCTTCAGGCTCCAACTACTGGCAACCCATTATTCTCTGGGTCGAGCATCTCCTGTTCCTACTTTTAGGTGTGTTCTACACTCATCCGCAAGGGGAGCTAAGAGCCTATAAGGACTTGAACAATGATAGTATCCAGACAAATCCAACAAATTTTGGAACTCATGTTTCCTTCTTCAGGGAATAAATATGTCAGGTCTAAAACATAACAAAACATCAAACAAATATAAATAATATAATACAGAGTATCAAATTAGGAATGTGCGAAAAAAGCTGGTTACTCATACACTTACAGATTGCACCACATCAGGTAGTAATTACAAGATGATCTTAGAAAATTAGGTGAAGGTCCTTCCTGAGGGACACGCCTGGGAAAAGGCAGGTAGGAACGCCCCAATGGCCTGTCCACCAGCAAGTACCACAGTACAGCAGCCAATAAGGGGATCTATAGGGTGTAGTAAAAACCACATAGAGTAAAGAGGATCCGACGGTTGTTATCCTCCTCAGGAGAATAGTATCATATATGGCCCAAAGGCAAAAATTAATATAAAGGCTCTACACAGATATATACCGTATTTGCCGGCGTATAAGACGACTGGGCGTATAAGACGACCCCCCTACTTTTCCTGCTAAAATGTAGTGTTTGGGCTATACTCGCCGTATAAGACTACCCCTCTTCCAATGCACACCAGTGGGAGGAATAGTGCCCCATCATTGATGTCAGTGGGAGGAATAGTGCCCCATCATTGGTATCAGTGGGAGGAATAGTGCCCCATCATTGGTATCAGTGAGGGGAATAGGTGCCCCATCATTGGTATCAGTGGCAGGAATGGTGCCCCATCATTGGCATCAGTGGGAGGAATAGTGCCCCATCATTGGTATCAGTGGGGGGAATAGGTGCCCCATCATTGGTATCAGTGGCAGGAATAGTGCCCCATCATTGGTATCAGTGGCAGGAATAGTGCCCCATCATTGGTGTCAGTGGGAGGAATGGTGTCCCATCATTGGTGTCAGTGAGGGGTGGAATAGTGCCCCATCATTGGTGTCAGTGAGGGGTGGAATAGTGCCCCATCATTGGTGTCAGTGGGGGGAGGAATAGTGCCCCATCGTTGGTGTCAGTGGGGGGGGGAATAGTGCCCCATCGTTGGTGTCAGTGGGGGGGAGGAATAGTGCCCCATTGTTGGTGTCAGTGGGAGGAATAGTGCCCCATCGTTGGTATCAGTGGGAGGAATAGTGCCCCATCATTGGTATCAGTGACACCAATGATGGGGCACTATTCCTCCCACTGAGACTTGCTGACCCTGTTCTCGTATGGTGCTGCTGCAGCCAGCATATGTGGTTGCAGCAGCACCTCTACACAGAGCACTTACCTGCTGCTCCGGCACTCAATTTTCGCGGGGCCGCTCGGCTCCGCCCCCTCGCCGGTGATTGGCCGCCTGTGTGCCTTTCCTGAGCTACAGTTCTGGCGGCCAATCACCGGTGAGGAGGCGGAGCCGCGCAGCCGCACGAACATCCAGTGGCCGAACTGAAGGAGACGCCGCGCTTCCTGGACCGGATCGTCGTGGGACTGGATCCAGGTAAGAGACGTCAGCCCCTGCAAACCCCTGTACTTAATGCCGCAGCCCCCCTAACATGTGTACCGGCGTATAAGACGACCCCCGACTTTTGAGAAGATTTTCAAGGGTCAAAAAGTCGTCTTATACGCCGGCAAATACGGTAATAGTCAATGACCTAGTAGATTAATCACAGACAAGCCAAAAGTAGCATAAAAAAAAATACAAATATATATAAGCCCACCCGAATATAAAAGAACGGTGGGAAATTGTATCTAAATAGTGATACAAAATATTCACCAATAGTAGTGTTGTGGTATCCTATAGAGCCACATCATAATCATCCAGCAAGATGTCAGAGACTGCAGAGTAGCTGGTATAAATAGTAGCAACCTGGTACTTGTAAACCAATGGCTGTTCACCAATAGTTCGCCAAATGAGTGTCAGTCTGTTTGTGTTTTGATGATCCTCCACTGCACAGAGGCAGCCACATGGCCATCAATGGTGGTCCTCTGGTCCGATGTGCAATGACATCATACACAAGTGTGCCGCCATGCGCACACAGGACCTCTGACGCGCCTAACTGGCCGCAGTCTCCACAGGGGAATAGGGCTGCAAGCCAACCCATCCACCCAGTGGCCAAGGGTGAGACACACCACACTGGCCCCTAGCGGAGAGAAGTCTAAATGCTGTTGCCCAAAAACGAGGCTAGAGAACGAGAAGCCCCCCCAGCTCTTAGTCCACTGGTCAGTTGATGTATTACAGACTGTCAGGTTATATGTATATTGTATAAAGTCAATTACTTTTAAGCCATGACTTGTACTGCAGTTCAATCCCATTGAACCCATTGATGCTTTTTATCAAAAAACATTTTGTAATAAACATTTATTGTTTTATAGTTCAGTACACACTTTTTTGCCTTATAAAGTCCCAGGGGGATATTTCCATAACTGTTTTCTGTTTCAGTATTGGGATGTTGGCAAAAACAGTTGGTGGGACAATGGTGGGACATCTCACCCAATCTCCTAGTCAGGTACATGACAGATAGGTAGAACTTGTTTAGGCTTGCCCAGCAACCTGACACGTGATCTCTGCAAGTAACTTTGGATTGGCTTCTACCTAAGGCACCACTGCCCAATTGGCTGGGACACTGATAAAGGGCGTATATAATAGACAAAACCTGGAAGCCCCTAACTACTCCACGTGGTTTGCTGGAGCAATGCCATACTCTGGCCCACAAAAACCTCCCATGGAAAGTGGCCGCCGAGTTGCAAACAGAGCCTACAGTATTTGATATGGGCCTGTCTTACCAGCCCACATCTGGACTTGCTCATTGTCGAGTTGGGGAGAGGGATGTCCTCCGGATAATGTGTCTTTATTGTTCGTCCAACTTCTCCCCGTAAGCTTGTTGCCAGGCTTGTGGAGTGCTTTTCTTCTTAAGGCTGGACTGCGCCAATGAACCCAGTGGTTTAGGGCCGAGTGGACTTTTGTTGGAGAACTACCAGTTTCTCCAACAAAGCTTGTCGGGCTTGGGACAACACCTCAAAAACCTACACTGCCTGCTCATGCTTATGATTTGTCTCCAACATCCGGGTTTGAGTAATCAGCCTATCCAACGAAGCTTGTCTAGCCTTCTTCATTTTCATGGAAAGGGTAATAAAATGCCCCCGCATGATACACTTATGCACTAGCCATTGTATCATTGGAGACGTGTCAGGGGTGTCAATGAGAGTGAAAAATTCTTGTAGAGTTTCCTTAAGCTGGGCCAAATAGGAAAGGTCACCCAGCAAAGAAGAATTCAATCGGCAGAATTTGGTTCTCCACTCCGTCTCCAGAAACTGGAGGGTCATGGTGATTGGATGGTGATCAGAAACAGAACGGCTCAATAGTAACATTAGACAAATCAGATAAATCTGCTTGAGATAAAAAGAGATAATCAATACGGGAATATTTTGCATGAATATGGGAGTAGTATGTGCAGTCCTTACTAGAGGGGCTAAACGTCCGCCAGGAATCGTGTAAAGAGAGAGAAGTCAGTTGAAGTTTGATTTGTTTGAGAGCTTTATAAGGGACAACAGAGGTCCCAGCTGATGAATCCAAAAGTGGATCCAAAGGTACGTTCAGGTCACCGAGGCAAAAGAAGTCAGCTCCTCCACAACCCTGCGCATAAAGCACACTTGCTTTATATTAGGCTATAAATGTTCGCCAGCGTAATCGGTCAGCCATACACAGACACACTAACAAAGATATATCGACCCTCAGGATCTGCCGATTGGTCCGTAAAAATAAAGGGCAAAGATTTAGCAAGGAGGATTGCCACCTCTCTCGACTTTGACTCAGAGGATGCAGCATGGTACACATGAGGATATTTGTGATTTGCAAGTTCAGGCATCGCAGAGCTTTTAAAATGTGCCTCCTGGAGAAATGCTACATGAGCCTTCTGTTTAGAAATTTCTAATAAAATCATAGAACGTTTCTCAGGGACATTAACTCCTCTAACATTCAAAGAGAAAATTTTTAGACATTTTGCGGTGATCGTAGTCCCCAACGGAGTCATATCTGTTGATCAATCTCCTCTTTGAGGAAGGGGGAGAAAAAGAAAAAAAAAGGGGGGGTGAGAGAATGGGGAGAAACAGAGAGGATTGCACAAGAGAAACAGACAAAGAGGATGAGAACAAAGGAGTGATAAGATCGAAGTCAGAAATACAAACACCAGAGGAAAGCAGAAAAAGAAAGAAAGATAAAAAGAATAAGTTTTGGGTAAAACCTGGTTACCACCGGGTACGTGGGGGCTAAATAACCCAAGTTTCACTGGGGTAACCGAAAAAAATCAGCCAGGTAGTTGCCCAGCTGCTTGGGGGAAAGTAAGTCTGAGGCGCAGGAAGAGTATACCCCTGTCCACCAGAGAATCATAATAATATTATAATTAAAGTGCAAAAAAGGAAACAAAAATTCAAATCAAAAACAGAAACAAGCTGGGCAAGGTATTCTTTGGACCAGAAGGTGTGCGCTACCACTTTACAAACCCTCGGATGAAAGCAGTCTTCACATCATCCTTAACCAGAATATTCAATAAATCTGACATATAAACAGATAGAATCTATAACATAAAGCACAGCCGAAACAAAAATAAAGTACAGTACACTAATTGTCTCAAGAGCCAAGAATCCTACTCAGGACCCAATACAAAGAATCAGCAAATCGGGGCCACAGTAAGATTCGATTTCCAAAGCCCCCTGCTACCCACCATGTGAAAAAGGTGATATATATCGTCTAGCATCCCCGGGGATCCTCACGGCACCACAGGGCGTCAGTCATACCACATCACCCCCCTGACCCCCACACACACCCCCAACAACCCATCCAAAATGGAAATAAGGAAGTGATGGAAGAGGGACCAGGGGGGAAGGAGAAAAGGATGAAAAAAAGAGACAGATAAAATCTGAAAAAAATAGCAAAACACGACCTCTCATACATAGAAACCAACCCCCTGCCCACCCCCCATAGGGAAACCATCACATGATGGGCCCAGGACACTTCAGATATCACTACGCAAAGCCCATAAGGATTACTAGAGGACACAGGTCATGAGCAAGAAAAAGCTACATGACATCTGCAACATGACAGGCAAGCGGGCCACGTGAAGGCCAAATCACCAAGCCAAATCCACAGAAATGAGCAATGTCAGACGCATCCGTCAGGCGACTTCTACGATATGGATTCAGTGTTCCTTTCCATCCAGGTGTTCGCAAGTCAGGTACCTGGAGAGATTCCTTCCATAGATCCGGTATCTGGAACACTTGGTACCATTCTGGAAGCAGGACTGGAGCGACATGCAGCCACTCAAAGAATTGTGGAAGATCTTCTGGGGTATAGATGCTGTAAGCTCTCCCTTGAAGCGTAGCTGTGAGGCCAAACGGAAATCACCACTTGTATGGAATGCGGCGTTCTCGTAAGATCTTAAGCAGTGGCCTAAGGGCCCTTCTATGTTGCATAGTTATTGAGGAAAGATCTTGAAATATTTTCACCTCCGCTCCATTAAAAAGTAAATTCTTCTCTTTCTGCTCTCTGGCTTTTTGAAAGATCTCCTCCTTCAATCAATAATCCGCAAAACAACATATAATGTCTCTGGGTGGGTCTCCCTCTCTGCCCTTAGGGCGAAGATGCCGGTTGGCACGACCCAAAACTATTGGCGAATCTGGAGGTTTGTCTTGCAAGGTGTTAAATAGAGATTAAAGGGCCTCTGGTATCTGTACATATTCCACTGACTCAGGAATTCTGCGAACCCTAAGGTTGTTTCTCCATCCCGTTATCAAGATTCTCCAGTTTCCTATTCATTTCAATAAAGTGCACATTATATCTGCTTGCATGGTGTTGTAGTTCACTTATATCCACATCATGTCTCCCCACCGCCTGCTCCACCTCCATTAGCCTGTCCAAAACACCCCTGAGTTCCTCTTTGAGATCTGTCACTGTCTCCGCTAAGGCCTTTTTGATGTCTGCTGCTATGGATTGCAGATCCAACATCTTGGGCACTTGTTTAATAATAGACAGCATTGCTTCTGTGTCCCCCTTGCAAGGACGCGGCCTGGAGCCACTAGGAAAGGCCGAGGCTTCATCGGCCTCCCTGCTTGTGGGAGGAGGTGAAGGCCCCTGTGCTTCCGTGGGCTGGGTACAGAAAATCTCCAGGAGATTTTTGCCCAAGTGGGAGTGCGATGTGTTAGTGAAAGGCAGGGACCTGCCTACCCTGCCAATTGTGCAGTCAGTGACCCGAGAAAGCAGCAAAAACTCTCCGATGGACATGGAGCTCAGGTGTTACGCTGCCATCTCCTCTGCACTCCAGGCCACACACCCCCATATTTGTAATTTTAATACAATTGTTCTAAAGTCTGCACTTAGAGGCACCTCTCCTGTTCCATTTGTTTCCTTCATTGCTAGAGCTAGCTTCTTGATCCAAGCATTAGCCTGCCCTAGTGGATGGACTTATGGGACTGTTCTTTGTTTTATTATCACTACAGTGAATTTGACGCTATAGGACTGTTTTATTTGCTACAGTGTACTGATTTTTAAAGTGTGCTGGTCCATTTGCGCCTACTTCTCTGTGGCTTCCCTTACAGGAAGTGGCACAACTGGCACAGATGGCACTGGGCAAGGATGGAATGGAACTGCTGGTACAGGGTAAGACTGAAGTGGAGCTGCTCACACAGTCTGGACCCAGGCAGTAGGCACAGGCTAAGCTGAGACTGGCTCAACCATTTTTCAGTCAAGGAACCCTTTTAAAATTATGGACAATCTCAAGACACCTTATTCTAAAATGTAAAAAATGATTCAATTAGTTTTACATAATGCGTCAACATCCACACATGTAGAACACCCAACGTTAGAGGTGATTTATTCGTCCAAATCAAATACACTTTTACACACTGGTATTGACTAGTATTCCAGTGTTTCTCTTCTCCCCCAATTTTTCTCCATCACTCTGATAATGTGATCCCAGCGCTGATGGAGAGGGACAGGGGACGGGCAAACAAGGATGCCATGCAGATGACTGACATCCTCCATATCAAGTGATGGTGTAATTGTATGTTGGGATGTTGGTGGCTAGAAGCTTGTAATGGTGCATAAAAATCCTGTGGCTTGTGTAACTAAAAAACAAGCTTGATCCACCTTCTGGCTTGTATACAATTTTTATGGGCAATTTTTAGGCATTTTGCCAAGGCACTCCTGAAGAAACCTCAAGGCACCCCAGGGTGTCTGGGCACCCTGGTTGAAAAAGGCTAGGATAGAACTTTAAAAAACTTGCATGCCTCTTACTAAATACCTTGGACTATTTATTTTCCATAAAAAAGGTCATTTGAGGGGTATTTGTACTGTACTGCCATTTTAGGACCTTAAGAAATTAGATAAGCCATCAGTACATCAAGACTGATCATTTTTCAAAAATATATATACAATAGCTTGTAGACTAGTTAATTTTCAAACAGACTAAATAATATACACTGATCTGGGCTATTTTTACCAAAGAAATGTAGTAGAATACATTTTCGCCTAAGTTTATGAATAAAAATGATATATTTTCAAAATTTTTTAACAGAAATTAACAAAAATGTGTTTATATACCAAAAAACTGGTGATTAAATACTCCCAAAAGAAAGCTCTCTCAAAAAATAACAATTTCATTTGGATACAGTGTTGCATGACATGAGTAATTCTCATTCAAAGTGAAAGCTGAAGTGCTGAAAGCTGAAAATTGGCCTGGGCAGGAAAAGGGTGAAAATGCCCAGTATAGAATTGGTAAAGACCAACTCTCTTTTGCATATAGAAAATGGCTCAGATTTTGAGAAAGTGTCGCATGTGCATTCTAAAAAGTGTCACAGCATGCACCAAAATTGAAGTACAAGTTCTAGACTGGTCCATGCATTTGGCACATTCTGTACCTATTAGAAAACATGAGAGACACTTTCACAAAATCCATCTGCACCAGTCTTTATGAATTCCAGGGATTTTGTCTAAATTCTTTGTGCCGAAAGTATGCATATATGCTGCCTAACGATGAGTGACCGTGGATGCCGAGAGGCCGTATATATGCGTACCAAAATATAAACAAACCTGTGCCAAGAGCACTCCCCCTGCAGTTACCAGCGCCTAATGGGAAGTAGCGATTGGGAGCTTTCCGATCATGTGACCACTGTGACAGCCAATAATGGAAGTTGCATGATCATAAATCCCACCTCCCAGCATCAGAAACCCCTGAAAGGGCCAAGAGGCATCGGTGTTAAGGGGTTAATGTCTATAATAAGGCACTGTTAGGGGATATTTAGTTGTAAAGGAGCACCGGCGCTTGTGCTCTGAAGGAATGCTACACAGTTACATAGTTATTCTGGCTGAAAAAAGATAATAGTCCATCCAGTTCAACCATTAAAAAAAGTTATAATCCTATACCAACAGTTGATCCAAAGGAGTTGATTCAGAGCTGTGTGCCATAAAAATTGACTCCCACGCGCATGTGTGTGAGTGACGTCATAGCGGCAGAGGGACCGGGTAAAGATGGAAGCCCTGTCAGCGGTAAAAGCGTGCTGCTGGAGGGCTTTGTTTTAGGGTAAGTTTCACATAATGTGCTAGTATGCGATGGATGCTAGCACATTATGCCATTGTCTTGCAGGTTTTTTGTTTTGTTTTTTTTAAAGTCGCAGTTTATTACCGCTTTAAGTAATTACATCAATTAACATTTGCTAGTCCAAGCTACCAACCTATTAGGCAAGGTTTATTGCTCTATCATAAAATAGTTTAGCATGAAGAAAACAGAATACACATACCTGGCTGAATCTATCCCCATTGAATCAAAATGTAAATGTGCGTTCATAACTCTTGAGATGATAACATTACATTAAGAATAAGAACATATTCACAGGTATCAACTAATTACAAACATTTTAAGATAAAAACACCTGTATTTGAAGTTAACACAGACAGATTAAGCACATTCCATCACCTATAGTAGGTGATATAGGCATCTGATACTTATCAGTATTCATTTAAAAAGTAATCCTATCACTTTAGCCAGTAACACACCTCAGGTCTTAGGGTGACAACATTCACAACTCCCCGACACGTTTCATCACTAGTCACCTGACTTTATCAATGGATACCTTCGTTAAAGTCACGTGACTAGTGATGAAACGCATCGGGCAGGAGTGTGCAGATGATGTCCCAATGTTGCCATACATTGGGATAGCGGCTTGTAGTACTCTACAAATGGCTCTTAAAACGACATTACAGCAGGCAATAGCATTCAGTAAGTGTGCCCGTGCTTTGCCTTGCATTGTATTACAGATGGTGTCTCTTTTGAGCTTGTACATGACTCTGCTGCTGACATGATACTGCCATCTTGTGTTTAATCAGTACATCACTGGATCTTCATCATACCTGGTGCAAAATACACCTCCGGAATGTGAGTGCATTTCATATGTTTTAATTGATGAATAAAAGTTTAAAAGGATAAAGCATGTCGAGTTCTTTTTAATGAGGAATACGGCTGATACAAAGACGCTTATCAGGACGGAGCTTACTTTGGAGTCTTCATTCAGCAAGCTAATCTTCTGAGTCCATGTCAAGGTCCTACCTTTCTTCAGAGCTTGTGCATCTCCATGCTGGCATCCATCTTGGATTTCTGCAAAGCATGGTGGGAACCTTTATGCCTTCAGGCTTCTGCGGCTCCTCCTCAGAAGGGTGTGGTTGAGCACATTTAAACCTCCTGTCTGCAAGTGCTCGCTGCACTCGTGTCCTGTATGTTTCCTTGTTGCAAGCTCTTGTGTTGTTCCTGTTGCTCTCCTGGTAACCAACTCAGCTTGGACAAGGCTATTCTTTGCGTTAACCCTTTACCTGACCTCCCATTGCTGAACCCGGCCCGTGACCTGAGTATTCTTTGCCTACCGTCTAGTACTGCCTGCTCCGTTGTTATTGACCCGGCCTGTCTGACTACTCTACTCGTGTTCCCATCTAGCTCCCACCAGCTGTACGCCATTGGCAGCAGTTGTTACCGCAGCTGGGATCACTCGGGGGCCACGACCTGGTCTCAGGCTGCGTCAAGCCCATCCCCACCATCAGGGGCCCTGGTGAAGGGTAGCCTGGGGCTTAGACTCCGCACCCTGAGGGACTCTGGTCTGTGGGTTCCTCCCACGCCTCCTGGGGATGGCTCGTCTGGTAGTGAGCCCATACAGCTGGGGTTTGCTTGCCTTTCAAATGGGGAGCGGGCCTCTCGACGTCGGGAGGGTCGCTGCCTGTACTGTGGACTCGGGGGCCATTTTCGGCAGTCCTGTCCGGTCCGTCCGGGAAACGCTCGCACCTGAGATCCTGTCGGGGGCAGATCTTGGGTGGAGTTTCCTCGTCCCCGGTTTCCCGTAAAGATAAACGCTTATCACCGTCTTTCTCTCTTGGGCAGGAGGCTCGGTGACGGCCCAGGCGTTGGTAGACTCTGGGGCGTGCGGTTTGTTTATGGACAGCTCATTTGCTGTCCAGTACTCCTTTCACCTGCAGGCTCGAGTTACTCCATTGGTCCTCGAGGCGATAGATGGCAGGCCCTTGCAGCCGTCACAGGTTACCCACGAGACCTTGCCGGTGGAGGTAGCTATTGGGCTGTTCACAGGGAATTAGCCTGTTTCCAGGTAATTTCTTCCCCGCACTACTCTGTGGTTTTGGGCTATCCCTGGCTTCAGAGGCACAATCCGACCTTTGATTGGCGATCGGCCGAGATTCTCTCATGGTCACCACAGTGTGGGGCCGGTTGCATCCGTGGTCCTGTTAAGGTGTTGTGCACCTCCTCGGACTCTGTGCTGCTCACTGAATATTAGGAGTACCTGGACGTGTTTGACAAGGTGCACGCCGGTTCTCTGCCTCGTCATCATCCATACAATTGCGCCATAACCTTACAAACCGTTGCCACTCCTTTGCGTGGCAGGGTGTATCCTCTTTCGGTGGCAGAGAATCAGGCCATGGAGGAATACGTTGCGGATGCGCTTTCCCAGGGGCACATTCGCAAGTCTACTTCTCCAGCAGGAGCTGGGGTTTTTTCCGTGAAAAAGAAGGGCGGTGAGATTAGACCCTGCATTGATTTTAGGGGTCTCAATCGAATCATGATTAAAAATGCTTATCCTATTCCGTTGATCACCGAGTTGTTTGACCGCCTCAAGGGAGCAACGGTCTTTACTAAACTCGACCTTAGGGCTGCCTACAACCTCTTACGGATCAAGGAGGGCGACGAGTGGAAGACCGCGTTCAACACCAGAACCGGCCACTATGAATACCTGGTTATGCCCTTCGGGTTGTGTAACGCACCCGCGGTCTTTCAGGAGTTTATTAATGATGTCTTGCGTGACTTGTTGCAGGCAGCAGTGCGTGGTGGTTTACCTGGATGACATCCTGGTTTACTCTGCATCTATGGAGTCTCATATCCAGGATGTTAAGCGGGTGCTGCAACGGTTACGTGAGAACAAGCTTTTCTGTAAGCTCGAGAAGTGTGAATTTCACCGATCCCAGGTTGCCTTTTTGGGCTACATCATTTCCCCGGTGGGTTTTTCCATGGACCCTGAGAAGGTTTCGGCGGTTCTGCAGTCGCCTCGCCCCAGTGGTCTTCGGTCCATTCAGCGCTTTTTGGGATTCGCTAACTATTACCGGAAGTTTATCAGGAACTTCTCCACTCTGTCCAAACCGCTCTCAAATCTGACCAAGAAGGGCAGTAATCCTCACGAGTGGCCACCCGAGGCCATCTCAGCTTTCGAGGCTCTGAAATCCGCCTTCGCTTTGGCCCCGATTCTGTCTCATCCCAATCCTGGGTTGCCTTTTATCCTCGAGGTTGATGCATCTGAGACAGGAGTAGGCGCCCTCTTGTCTCAGCATCGGTCACCCGAGGGACCCCTACTTCCTTGTGGGTTCTACTCCAAGAAGCTTTCATCCGCAGAGTGCAACTACCAGATTGGAGACAGGGAGTTGTTGGCCATTATTCTGGCTCTCAAGGAGTGGAGGTACCTGCTCAAGGGTTCGGTGGTTCCGGTCCTAGTTCTCACTGACCACAAAAACCTTACATATCTCTCGGAGGCTAAGAGGTTGACGCCCCGTCAGGCCAGATGGGCCCTGTTTTTGTCACGTTTTAACTATGTGGTCTCTTACTTGCCAGGTTCCAAGAATGTCAGGGCTGATGCCTTGTCGCGGCAATACTCCGAGCTGTCCAGGTAGGACTCTGAGCCGACCTTGGTCATTCCCCCAAACCAGATCCTGGCTGCCATTCATACCAACCTGACTTCTCTCCTTGGGGAGCAGATTTTGGCAGCTCAAAGTAACGCTCCTCCTGAGAGACCGGCTGGAAGATGTTTCGTACCTGAGGGATTGCGTACCCGCTTGCTACATACCTACCATATATCCAAGACTCCAGGTCATCCTGATAAGAACCAATTGTCCTGGGTCGTTTCTGGGTTATTCTGGTGGCCATCTCTCCGTTCTGACATCGCCTCATATGTAGCAGCTTGTTCAGTCTGTGCCCAGAATAAATCTCCTCAGCATCTTCCATTGGGCCTTCTGCAACCCATTCCCAATGGGGAGCGTCCCTGGTCACACCTGGGCATGGATTTTATTGTGGACCTTCCAGCGTCTCAAGGTCACACGGTCATTCTTATGGTGATCGATCGTTTTTCCAAGATGTGCCATTGCATTCCATTCAAGAAATTGCCGACTGCGCAAGAACTGGCTACGGTTTTCGCCAAGGAGATCTTTCGCTTGCATGGGTTGCCCAAGGTGATTGTCTCGAACCGAGGGAGCCAGTTTGTGTCCAGATTCTGGTGCACCTTCTGCTCCCAGTTGGGCATCGAGCTTTCCTTCTCTTCGGCCTACCACCCGCAGTCCAATGGGGCTGCGGAGCGTTCCAACCAGGCCCTGGAACAGTTCCTTCGTTGCTATATATCGGATCATCAGGACAATTGGGTCTATCTCCTGCCATGGGCAGAGTTTGCAAGGAACTCGCCGGTCAACTCCCCCTCCGGAATGTCCCCCTTCATGGCCAACTATGGGTTCCAACCCTCTGTATTGCCTGAGTTGTTCTCTCCACAGGACATTCCGGCTGTGGATAACCACCTGGCTGCCCTGCGCTCCTCGTGGGGGAAGATCCAGAAGTCCTTGAAGGACTCAGCACAGCGCCAGAAGCTCCAGGCTGATCGTAGAAGGTTGCCCGCTCCTTCATACCAGGTCGGAGATCGGGTGTGGTTGTCCACTCGCAACCTCAATCTTCGGGTGCCCGCACCAAAACTGGCCTCCCATTTTGTTGGTCCTTTCCGCATTCTCCGCAGGGTGAACCCAGTTGCCTATGCCCTTGCTCTTCCTCCTGGGATGCGTATCTCCAATGTCTTCCACGTATCCCTGTTAAAACCTCTGGTCTGTAATCGCTTTACTGCCTCTCCGCCTCGGCCTCGTCCTATCTGGGTTGACGGTCATGAGGAGTATGAGGTGAGCCACATCTTGGATTCTCAGTTGGTCTGCGGTCGGGTACAGTTTCTGGTCCATTGGCGTGGTTATGGCCCTGAGGAACGTTCCTGGGTTCCCTTCGCGGATGTTCATGCTCCTGCCCTCCTCCGCGCTTTTCACGCCCGATTTCCTCAGAAACCTTTTGTTGAGCCGCGGAGGGGGAGGGGTCCTTGAGGAGGAGGTACTGTCAAGGTCCTACCTTTCTTCAGAGCTTGTGCATCTCCATGCTGGCATCCATCTTGGATTTCTGCAAAGCATGGTGGGAACCTTTATGCCTTCAGGCTTCTGTGGCTCCTCCTCAGAAGGGTGTGGTTGAGCACATTTAAACCTCCTGTCTGCAAGTGCTCACTGCACTCGTGTCCTGTATGTTTCCTTGTTGCAAGCTCTTGTGTTGTTCCTGTTTCTCTCCTGGTAACCGACTCGGCTTGGACAAGACTATTCTTTGCGTTAACCCTTTACCTGACCTCCCGTTGCTGAACCCGGCCCGTGACCTGAGTATTCTTTGCCTACCGTCTAGTACTGTCTGCTCCGTTGTTATTGACCCGGCCTGTCTGACTACTCTACTCGTGTTCCCATCTAGCTCCCACCAGCTGTACGCCATTGGCGGCAGTCGTTACCGCAGCTGGGATCACTCGAGGGCCGCGACCTGGTCTCAGGCTGCGTCAAGTCCATCCCCACCATCAGGGGCCCTGGTGAAGGGTAGCCTGGGGCTTAGACTCCGCACCCTGAGGGACTCTGGTCTGTGGGTAGTGGCTGTCGTCAGTCGCAGCGTGACCGTGCATAGGCCTGCCTGCCCATTCCAGCGCTCCTGCCCTGACAGTCCATAAGGGACCAAAAGTGCAGTCAGTTAGACCGTAACATTGTATAATATGAGGTCACACTACGTGAGGTGAGCAGATATGGAGGATGTCTTTGCATGGGAATTGATGACAGATGCACATGTTTTCGTTTTCCAAAGGAGGGTTCACGGAATGAACACTTTATTGATTGAACTTGATTTTTTTAATGACTTTTATTTAATTCATACTTACAATATTCTTTATTTTTCGTGTGTTTTATATATATATATATATATATTCATATATTTATATTTTTATTTCAATATTAAAAAATTTTCTACAATTTTTTCTTCTAATATATATTTATTTCTTCACTTTGTTTTTTGGTTATATAATGGTTTGTACCATTGTTTCATGTAGCGCAGCGTTTTTTCACTTTATGATTGTATAATTTGCTCCACTGAGACATGGGTTGTGTACACTAGCGGCTACAGCACTTATTGGTAATTTTTTGTTTTTATTTCACCATAGTTAGCGCTTGAGTTATTCAATTTATTTTCATTGTAAAGTGCAGTCATGAAATATGAACAAATCATTGCCTTTTATAGTGTGTATTTGTCTCAGTTTAGAGCAGTAAGTTTAATTTCTGTCCGCTGCCTTGTTCATCTGCTATCAGCATGAATTACTTCTGACAAGTGTTCCAGACACTAACAGGTGACAGGGGAGGGCCCTCCAACACATAGCCTTTGATTGACAGCCTTGACTCTGTGCCTGTGTGAAAGGGGGGGGGGGTGGCATTTTGCTCCAATCAGCTCTCAGAGCTTTTGGTACTGAGATCTGCAGACTGTAACTTCAGGTCTTCACCCCCTGCTTTCTGAAGGTTAAAACAAGCTGTAGAAATTCTGTTCAATGGCTGTAGAGAGGAAATGGCCGCAGATAAACAGGTACAACTTATTTAGGAGGATTTGTTTCTTCTCAGTGTATCACTTGAGGCCTTCGCTGGGTATATGGAAGGGTTCACAACCACTTTAAAGTAAAATTATATGCAAAACTTTTTCTCACTTTCAATAGGTGTTTATTAAAGCTTTGGAGGATACATAGCATGACCTGTACAAATGTTCAAATGTAATCAACATTGTAAAAAGGTACAGAGTGCAGCTGTGAGTCTGCAAAATTTTGTCATTTTGGATAGAGTAGGGGAGGGTTACAACCCCTGTCAGTTTTTTGCCATCTATATCCCATTAAGGAGCTTTAACCTCAGTTCCTGCCCCATAACCAAAACAGGAAGTGAGAGAAAATCCCTGCAAATTAAGGAATTCTTTTGGGGCTCCCAGGTCATCACAACTAGCACCCCCCATTGGAAGAGTATCCCCTGTATTACTGTTGTAGGGACAAACCCAAAATTTGGGATTTTCTTTTAATCTAATTTTCAATGATATCGATAAACAGGAAAAATAGAGAGCATAGCTCTTCTGACTAACAGGGGGGCAGACAGCAGTATAAACCTGACAGGTGTTCTAATCTCTCTCCACTCTGTTCAAAACTAAACATTTTAAAAAAATTAAAAAAAGTTTTGCCTTTAGTTATACTTGAAATACTTTAATTATTGATTTTGTTTACAGCATTTTACATATTAAACAATATTTTTAACATTGTAAAAATTATCACTAATGCACTAAACCACAATTTAATGTGATTATAAAGGTTAATGTTTTAAAATAATAAACATGTTATGCAATGGTTTTGCACAAACTCTTCTGGAGTCCCCTGCTGGTGCTTTGGGCTCCTCTTACTTTCCAAGTGCCCCCATAGCAAGCTGCTTGCTATGGGGGGTGCTCATGTAGTCTCAATCCCGAGCAGCAAAGTCTACATCTATTGACACACACAGAGCAGCTGTGACAGTGTCATTGTCATATGTTCGTGACAGCGTAGTGAGAGTTTATACTGAGTTCATCATAACTATAGTTTGAGAAAACTGTTCCAGCTTTATCTTGCTTGGCATAGAAGCTGACAATCTTTTGCCACTTTGAAGCTGTCCCTACTAAATCCAAAATCCAAACGATAAAAGACCTTGTTCTTTGGGAGGTTTATATTAAAATTGAAGAATACAGTTACATCCAGTGACAAACAATTAAGGTTTTAGCTATTGGGTGTAGCTGTATTTATTTGATTAATAAGTGTTTCATGCAGAAAGGCTTTTGGTGTGTGAAAGTGGATTCTTTTATCTAGTTATTGAAAATGCGACTAACACTACATGAAAGCATTATTTAAAAATGTGCCTGGTTTCTACAAGGTAGCAACTTTCACTTGCTTCAATTTGTTTGGGAACCAATTAACATAAAAGTATATTTTGGGACGTGGGAGGAAGCTCAAAGACCCAAATTGTATTGTATATTAAATTATACATGTCTCACAGATGTCCCTCTTCATGTAGAGTGACTCCTTCATTTTAAAACAACAAAGTTCTCCTTCGGTCCTATATATATATATATATATATATATATATATATATATATATATATATATATACACACAGGGTTTTTTTTCTATGAGAACAGGTACAGGTACTCCCTCTTTCCCAGTCATCCCTTGTCTCTGCCCCTATCCACTTTCAAGCACCGTCCCTTGGTTCCACCCCCTACCCACCTCCCAATACTCCCCCTTTTAGAGAATGCAGAGCCAAGCATCATTTTATGGTGTTAAGTAATTTGTATAGAACGTGTTAATGATAATAAGAAAAGCAGTAAAATAATTCCCTGCAGCCACAATAATAGCCCCCCCCCAGCAACGAAAAACCCTCTGCAATAAAATACCTCCTAGCAACAGCAGATTCTCCCCAGGAACAAGAGACCCCCCAGTAGCATCAATAGATCTCCCAGCAGCTGGCATTCATAGACCCCCCAGCAGCCAGAAATATACCCCTCCCTCAACAGTATGTCCCTCTCAGCAACAATTGACCCCTTCCTCAACAATAGATCCCCCAGCAACAATGGATTACCCAGCATTAATGGACTCTCTAGCACAGCCTAGCATCCCTTGCTGTTACATACATTCAGTGTTGGAGGTGCCAGAACTGCGTTCCCCCACATTCTTGCAGAAAAAAAAGCCCTGTATATATAGTAAATATAAATATACAGTATATACAGGGGTGCACCTACATGGGTCACAGGGGTCGCAATTGCGACCCAACCCAATGGCGCATGGGGGCCCGTGCAGCTCCCCTGTATGCTTGGATAAAAAGAGCGATGGAGATGGCTGCATATAGAGGAATCGATCTCTCCATTTTCCTCCTGGAGCCACTGAATGAGGGAGAAGAGGAGAAGCGTGCATTTAGCGGCTGCATGAGGAAAATGGAGAGATCAGTTCCTCTATATGCAGCTGCCTCCACAGCTCCTCTTATCCAGCTTCTTTCTGCTGCCCGCTCTGTGCTCTCCTGACCTTCCCCGTGCCTTTTCACAGCCCCCCTCGCCCCCTCCATCTGTCAGGATGGAGAGCAGAGAAGGGGCCGGTAAATTACACATTTACAGGTCCCTTCCTTTTCTGAATGGAGAGTCAGTGATCCATACCAATCACTGACCCTGTTCATTCCTAACTAAGACATAGTAAACTGTGTTTACTGTGCTTTATTGTGTGAATGAATGGGGCGCTAAACTGTGTTTACTGTGCTTTTAGTGTGTGAATGAATGGGGCGCTAAACTGTGTTTACTGTGCTTTAGTGTGTGAATGAATGGGACGCTATCACTCCCAATGACAAAGGCAGGTAGACTTAGTACACAATGGACTCCACCAGGAATGCGTAGCTGGTGCAGCCCTCCTCAGATGGGGGAATCCCTTAGTAACTTCAAAAAGAACAAAAAGGAGGGCGCAAACACCTAGTGCATTACCAGCGATTTATTCTTCATAAAACAAAATTAAAGTGGATACTCACAAAAGCTCCATGGAGTTGCATGTTAACACGTGACTCCCACACACTGTGGCATCTTGTGGTTTTAAAGCTATTTTCTCTTCACAAAAGAGTATCCATGTGGCATTAATTGTTTGTGCCTTTCTGTTTGTTCTTTTTGTAGTTTAATGGGACTCTCGGTACAGAGCTATTCCTGTCCATTCATTCTGTGCAGCTGAGGCTGCAGAGAGATTGAGGGATGTGTCCTCAATCTCCTTTGTCTGTCCCAAAGGTGAAACATCAGATGTCTGTTTAGACCCCTGATATTTCACCAAAGTCCCCCCAACGGGGCTTCTAAAAAAATTTTAAAAAATAATAAAGAATAATATTGTAAAAAAAAAAAAATTAGCAAAAACCTAAAAAATAAAATAACAATAATAAAAAAAACTACTGACAAAAGGGGAGGAACTACCAGGGTCACAAAGGCCGCACTTGCGACCGAGCCCTAGCGCTCCACTACCGGGCTCGGAGGAGGTCAGGGACCCTGAAGATGTGTGTGTATGTATGTATGTATATATATATATATATATATATATATATATATATATATAAAGCCACATAAAACAGATAAAATTAACTACAAATCCTTCAAGCTCTGCATAACTGAGCGTATAGCTGGAGAAGAAGCTTTGCATATATACAAATTTGCCTCTTTTTCCTGTCTCACAAAGTTAGAAGTAGTATGTATAGGAAATGGTATATTTAAAACAATGGCCCTATTTTTCTTCAAATGTACAATCAGAAGCAGAACATATGTAAATATCGGCAAAATAAATAATGACCTGTGTCCTGCATTTTGTCAGTAACGTTAGCACGGAAGTTTTTTTGTTTTTCTGAGCCCCTCCATCATAAAGTTATATAACTTGTTGATCCTGCTATGAGATCCATTATTTCCAGTTCCTGTAAAGGGTGACAATGCTGTTCAATCCACAGTGAAATCACACAGCAGTGTTGTCGTTCTATGGGACAAGGTAGTCTTAGGTAGGTATGTAGTTTTGAATGTGACAAACAAATTTAAGCTCAACCCAAGTTAAGAATTTTTGAGAAATAGCATCAGGTAATAGTACATCAGATATAGTGCGACCCAGAGAGAGAGAATGGACATAGGGTAGGCATGACTAAAGGGAGGAACAGGTCCTAGAGGGGTTAAAATCTGTGTAGTTTAGTAGTGAAGAGGCGTAGTTCTTACCTGACTGGAGGCCTAAGTTTGGATGGGTGGTTCATGCAAGGGATGCTGATTATTCATTCCGAAAAGTTCTGGCGAAGAGGAAACTTCCCCTCCCTCCTAACCTATATTCCGGGTGCCTGGTATTGTTGGGGTTGTGGGGTATTATTTTGTGTGTGCGTGTTTATAAGCAGGTGATTATACCAAAATAAACAAACCAAATAAGGGGGACACTATCACAGCAGTTTAGCGGGTCATGGTGTCCTTGTGGGGGTCAGTGTGTAACTATATTGTTCCAAAAAAACTGGGGGCCCATCTAGTGTATGGCGCTTCCACCTGGTTGGTTATTGGTGGTTATCCCAAGAGCTAGGTACCCTGGGGGAAAATTGTAAGAATGTGTGAGGTTGTAATGTCTTTGAGCCGGTCGGGGTGCGGCTGAGGACATGGGTGATTACAGTGATAAAGTGTGCCTTAAAGACACCCAAAGACCCCTTCTTGGTTGCATTGTTGTATTTGAATGATGACTTTTTTTAATTGATGTTTATTTGTTTGTTAATTAAAGGTCTGCTGTGGCCATTTAAACCCATGTCATGCAGTTTGTGTCTTCATTGTAAAGGTTGAAAGACCGAGGTTGACTAATCTTTTAGTTAAGTGTCCTGACAGACCAATCCTATAGGAGACAGTTGGAATAGCAGATGAACAATGTTGCATTTATCAGTTAACACTTTTTAAGCAGATTCAGCAACAGGATTTTTTTCTTTTGAAAAAAAAAAAAAGATTTAGGTCATGAGAATAAAAACTGACCATTGTAAACACCCTGTAAGTAGTAAAGCAGAAATATACCCATTGATTTAAGATTAAACACTTACCTTTCCAGCATTCCAGGATTGCCAACGGACATTTCGTTGTGCTCTCAAACTGTAAAGCCATCAAATGGTTGGTGTCATAAATGATCACATGTGCAGCATCATGGCAGTTGCAGATCAAACAGATCGCAGCTTCCTTGGCTGAAAAGGATAGGAGTGTTTAGTTCCACTTTAGGACCCTGGTGTAACTTTGCGTGTGATTTGCCATGCAACTTTCAAATCACATGGCAAGTCGCACCCTATTGTCCACAATTAAAGCGGTCATATTGGTGCGATTCTGATTTGGTTGGAGCTGGCAGTGTCCTGATGTGCCAAGATGGCAGTGTCCTGCAAATTAAGTGGCACTCACATTCTGCAGAGCAGCATCATGGACCTTGTATGCTGAATGGCAGGACTTTGCTGGGGGAGCAGTGTATCAGAGGACTACTTTTCCCAGAAGTGCTGGCATGTGGGTGGGGAGCAGATATATACAGAAGCCCGGGAGAATGTACAGGCAGTGATAGGGGAGAGAGCTGGAGAGAAGAAGCAGAGAGAGAGAGTTGTGCCGACTGCCTGAGAATCGGACCAGGCTGCAGAGTTAGAGAGAGGAGAAGTAAGGAGGAGCCACTAACCACTGATCTTGCCACCTTGTTCAATGAGACAGTCTGCCAGCAGGTGACGCAGTGTGCAGTGATGGCCAGGACCTGCTGAAAGCCACCAATCAGGTGAGAGAGTCCCATACACCAGTTAAGCAAGAGAACACTGTCATTCTCCTCATACCTGCTACTTTCCTTGCACACAATTGTGGACATTGCGTTCTGTTAACGTGTTGCGGCCTAGTTCATATAGCCTCTACTGTTGAACACATTTACAGTAGTCAGTTCATCAGAGCTGACCACAGTGAACACCTCATGCAGGCCAGATCACTTCAGTGCTACCTGAACCATTGGCCTATCCTCCTAAAGGAACTTCTACCACCATTGCTATTGGTCACCGCATCTCAGAGTGGAGTTGCCGTTTTGCAAACAAGCCCATTTGCCAGTTATCACTTTATTTGCCTAAAAATTGCTCTTTTCCCAGCACATTAAAGGCAGCAACACCCAAGTCAAGTGTCACTGAAAAGGAATGCCCTTGTTCTTTCTTGTGCCTCCCCTTTATATCAATCCTGTTAGGAACTATCACCTACACCACCTGCATCATTTTCTGCTTGTGCCAACTGGGCCCCAGCGAGTACGCAAAATAATTTATAGGGACATTGACTACCCTGGTCAAAGAGCTTTTTTACTTCAGATTTAAACCTTGCTGTCAGATTCTGAGGGCCCAAAGTGAGCTAGTCTCATTGTTACTAGCCCTGGTTGCTCACTGGAATTAACACCATCTCAGATTGGAGGCATTTTGTTAATTTCTGAAAAGCAGGCCTGCTAACATTGATTGAGCTTCGGCTATATGTGTTGCTTCTTTGCTTAGAGTTGCGAAGAGTAATAATTGCCATTCCAAGTATCAATGCCAGTTTGTATTGCTCAACCAAGTTTACATTGAAGTTTAATATAAACCTAGTATCAGTTTACTTTAATCTATGTATGCTTCTACTTTCTGGTATTAATTTACTCTGGTCAAAGGATTTGTGTGGTGTCAGTAGGGGTTGGGATGTCAGAGAGGGGGTCCAGAATGGGAGCCCCAAAAATAACTCAGCAACTTCTAAGGGGGTAGTGCGAGGGGCACAAGGTAAACAAGGCATTTGCTTTGGGTGGCATTTTTCAGGGGGGCAGTACTGCCCCCCCAGAAGAAGGGAAGGAAGAAGGCACACACACAACATGGAGACCAGGTGGGATCTGAGAGAGGTTGTGGGCTGCTTCACAGTGTATGCAGAGCCTGACTCTCAATCCCAGGGATGTCCGGAGCTGTAAAGATGAGTGTCTTCTCTCTCGCGATGGAGGGCGGGGGAGGGGGGTGGCCAGTGTATAGGGGGGCGGTGGCAGTGGAAAGCTCTCTTGGGTGGGGGGGAGTGGTAAATTTGGTACATGACAGGCTCTCTCTGCGGGGGGGGGGTGTTGATTGGTGTCAGGTGGAAAGCGGCGGGGGGGGGGGGGGGTTGGGATGCCAATATTGGTGTTGCCTAGGGCAGCACAAAACTTAAATACACCACTGGGTAGTGCTACGCATGCATGTACAGCTCAGAGTACTTTTACAGCAAGGCTTTGTGCATGCCATGCACAGAAGTGACATCGTCCCAGCCCCTCCAGTCAAGCAGCTGAAGAATCTGAACTTGGAAGGGAGACCTGGAAAAGATGGATGACAAACAGAAGAATGGGATCTCTTCCAAGGTAAGTCAGCCCTAATGTGCTAATATACTGTGCATACTAGTACATTAAAGTGGGCAGCACAGTGGCTAAATGGTTAGCACTTCCGCCTGGCAGCACTAGGGTTGTTGGTTCAAATCCCAGCCACAGCACCACCTGCCTGGAGTTTGCATGTTCTCCCTGTGCCTGCGTGGGTCTCCTCTTGGTACTCCAGTTTCCTCCCACACGCCTAAGACATGCTGGTAGGTGAATTGGCTCCTGTCTAAATTGGCCCTAGTATGTGTATGTATGAATGTGAGTTAGGGACCTTAGATTGTACACCCCTTGAGGGTTAGGGACTGATGTGAATGTACAATATTATATATGTATAAGCACTGCATAAATTTACAGCGCTATATAAGTACCGGAAATAAATAAATAAAAGTGGAACTAAAGTCAAGAATAAAAAAAAACTAAGCAGGCAGTCTCTTTACGCAATGTCTCTTCTGCAATAAAATAGACCTACGTGCCTGCTCGCAGTATTCTGTAGAATGTACACGGTGCTGTCCATGTGCAGCTCAGTTTACATTCCAGCACAATGTCTCATGTGACATCATCCTACACCAGCCAATCAATATGACTGAACACTGGAGAAGATGCTGGTGGCAGTGCAGGACCTCATTGGCATGACCGTTGAAGCAGCTGTAAGTATTAAAAAATAAAAAAAAGAAAATTAGGACCACAGTCCATGGACTTTACCAGCAGCACACCAATCTTTATTAACGCACATTTAAAAAAAACTTTAAAACCGTAT
Organism: Staurois parvus; assembly: GCF_062004578.1. Taxonomy (NCBI): domain Eukaryota; kingdom Metazoa; phylum Chordata; class Amphibia; order Anura; family Ranidae; genus Staurois; species Staurois parvus. The sequence continues at coordinate 11,225,041 of NW_028317883.1, forward strand.
TAAAAACATAACACACAGTAGCATTTTGCACCCTTATGTTGTTTATGGAGGTGGCCCCAGACTATTGAAAATTCAGATATAATGCCCTATTTACAGGTATCAGACAGTCACCCTCCAGTAGAAATATATAGCATGGGGGTGCCAGCATCCATTCACATAAAACGTGACATGTTTTGCGTTCTTGTCCCACTTCTTCAGGAGTATGAAGGTGCACAAAATATAATGCTGCAAACGACTTCAGCAGTGATATCTGTCCCATTAGGGATGCACCACACAGACCAACACAAAAACCTGTAGAGGGATTCCAGATGCAATGGTGACATATCACAGACCCTTGTGGACTAGCTGTTTTTGGGTCTTGTCCCTGAACCTAAGCGCTTGTATTGATGGGCCCCCGGTTTTCTTTGGATAATTATTAGTGATCGTGTTACTCACCCTTTAGAGCCATCTAATGGAAAGCAGGAGATATCCTTTGATTTAGTGGTTTATACATATATGGAGAGATACCCTTACCTATTAGCACAGATTGAACATACTTTTTCTTGGTACTGTTTCTTGATGATTGAGAGAAACATTTGAAAAAGGTCTTTGCGTTGATCCTTGTGGCACATCTCTAATGGGACCTTTGTAGCATTATAATTTGCGCACCTTCCACTCCTGAAGAAGCAGAGCAAGACCACAAAACATGTCAAGCTATGTGTGAATGGATGGTGGCACCCCCGTGTTATACATATCTACTGGAGCAGGGGTGGGCAACTGTGACCCTCCAGCTGTTGGTGAACTACAAGTCCCATCATGCCTCTGCCTTTGGGAGTCATGCTTGTAACTGTCAGTTTTGCAATGCCTCATGGGACTGGGACTTGTAGTTCTACAACAGCTAGAGGGCCACAGTTGCCCACCCCTGTACTGGAGGATGATTGTCTGATACCTGGAAATAGAGCATTATATTAGACTTTTCAGTAGTGTGGTGCCACCACCATAATCAACATAAGGGTGCAAAATACTATTGTGTGTTGTTTTAATAAGATTTTAACCACTAGCCTACAGGGCACTTATACCCCCTTCCTGCCCAGGCCAATCTCCAGCTTTCAGCTCTGTTGCACTTTGAATGACAATTGCGTGGTGATGCAACACTGTACCCATATGAAATTTTTATACTTTTTTTGTGACAGATAGAGCTTTATTTTGGTGGTATTTAATCATCTCTGGGTTTTTTTTATTTTTTCTTAAACAAACCAAAAACCACTGAAAATTTAGAAAAAAAAAACGATTTTTCTTAGTTTTTGTTATAAAATTTTGTAAATAAGTGATGTTTCTTTTTCACTGATGTGCGCTAATGAGGCTGCAGTGATGGGCACTGATAGGCTGCACTGATGGACACTGATAGGTGGCACTGATGAGGAGGCACTGGTAGGTGGCACTGATGGGCATTGACAGGCATCACTGATGGGCACTGAAAGGCAGCACTCATATATGGCACTGATAGGCATCACTGACTGGCACGGATAGACGGCACTGATGCACACTGATAGGCGGCACTGACTGGTACTGATAGGTGGCACTGACTGGCACTGATAGGTGGTACTGATTGGCAGCACTGATAGGTGGCACTGATTGGCATTGATAGGTGGCACTGACTGGCACTGATGGGTGACACTGAAAGGCAGCTCAGATGGCCACTGATATGTGGCACTGATGGGCACTGAAATGTGGAACTGATGGGCACTGGCAGGGGGCATGGATGAGCACAGAGAGCTGGAACTGATGGACACTGACAGGTTGCGCTGCTGGGGCTACACAGATTATCAGGGCACACTGATCATCAGTGCTCTGATGATCTGTGTACATGTCCCCTCCGCGGAATGCCAATTACCGGCTCTTCTCTCCTCACGAGCTGTCTACGTGACAACTCGTGGGGAGAGAAATGCCAATAACCGACATTTCCCTGTTTACATGTGATCAGCTGTGATTGGACACAGCTGATCACATGACCGAGCCGACATCTTCGGCTCTTTCCATGGATTGGCGATCCGCTGTGTGCACGGTTAGAATGGGAGGACGTCATACGACGTCCTCCCAGAACGAGAGAACAACCTTGCATCTGTCATATTACTATATGGCGGGCGGGAGATGGTTAAAGGTTTTTTTTTTAAAATGCGCATTATTAAAGATTGTATAATTTTTTTAGAACTTGGTGTGGTGCCCATGAAGTCCATGGACTGCGGTCCTAATTTTATTTATTGAGCTTAATTGGGGATGTGGCACTAGCTTATCATTGAGGTAAGGAGCATTTGCTTTTCTACCCAGCATGGTCTCGTAATGTCTATTCTCTTTATATGTAATTCAGATGTAAGAATTACTTTAGTTCTACTTCACGGCTAAAAGTCACTGGGAAACACAATTTTAACATTTTTTGCAGAGATGTAATTCTACTCTAAAAAAAGTAGAAACAAACATTTTTATTTTGCCCATAGTTACAGTTTTTAGGTTTACTGAAAAATCTATAATATAATGGATTTTATAAAAATCTATAACTCTATATATGTGAAGTTCCTTGCCACTGCTAGATGTAGAATGCTGTGAACTGTACAGACTGGGACTTCTAGAAGACAGTTGCTGGCAGTTAGTCATCTACCTACACCCTCACATGTTGTAGATTAGTCCTATTTAAACAGCTTTGTGATTTCTGTGATGATTTGCTGATTTCCTACAGAGACAATCAAAGGACGGCATATGAGGGAAAAGTTCTGAGCACAATCCTAGGGGAGGATACACCTGTATATATTTTCTCATAAAACAACACTTCAAAGTGCAACTTCCTAATCCTGTACCTGGAACACAGACACTGCCAGGTCTCTGTCTGGCCTGAACTTCAGAGAGAGCAGCCAGTGCAGGTCTGGTCCCATCATTGTAATGAATGCGTATGCACATCATCTGTGTTAAGTAAACACAAGGTTTTACCAGGCTTCAGAGGGATGCAGAACGCAGGCGGAAAATCGAGATGTTTGCTTGATGAGTTGGTTTGGCAACCTGATCCAGGGGATTCAAAGCAAAACAAAATTAAATATTTCCAAAAGGTTATCTTGTGTGCGCTGAGAGGGAGATTAGTGAAATGGAATGTTAACCAAGCCCCATGTGAAATCTTAACATACTAGTGTAAAGGAAACTCAACTTCCTTTAAAAAGGAAAATACAAAAAATGATATAATTGCTGCAAATGCCATCCTGTAATTTGGTGCTTGGTGTAATTTAGTGGTATTAAAAATTCATTCAATCTGGCTAGTAAGTCTGTTATTTTGTAGCTTCCTTTAAAAGACCAAGCTGTCCAGCAAGAATGGTCAGTAGAGGGTTGAAAAAAAAACATTTACAACTGATAGGAATGTTTACAACAATCAACTTTTATTTAGGTAAAGCAAAATGCCCCCACCCACCACCTGTAATTGCTTGCTAAGTGTTAGGCCTCATTTACACCTCCACGCTGTATGAATAAATTGGTAACGGCACCCCAGACATAGCGAGCAAATGCTGCAAATGGAGCCTTAGCTGGAGTTTGGCTTTAATTTGTTAGTCAAACCCATCTAAATCTGCTAGTGCTTATAACACTGCCCTCTCCAACAGATTAATAAATGTTGATGCCCAAAGGTGTCTCCATTGTTCTTCCATCCGGAATGGGTACAACCTAAGGGCTAGTTTACACTAGCATTCACCCTCCAAAGGGCAATCCACACTGGGTTGCTTTTCAGAAGGTGTTTCAAATTCTAAAAGCCTACACATATTTGTGGAATAGTTGTGGTGTGACCCTACTAAGTTGAATGAGTGGCATTCAGCAGGTGGTATTGCCTGTTGCATGTGACCGGGGTTTGATTCTTGCTGTGACATGTTTACACCTCTGTTTGCTGCCTTTGCAGCTTAAGGGGGAGTGTTAAAAAATATAACTCAAAGGCATGTCTTTACCACCACTGCAACCACGAGTGTAAACAAGCTCTAAGACGAGAAGTGTTTAGCGCTCATCCCTGGGCCTGCTGTTTGGATCCAAAGATTCTTTCCTGGTAGGTGCACTAGCAATAATAGATAAATATAAATGGCGCCTCAGAAAAGATCTTAATCTTAATAAACAAAAATATATAATCTACGAAGCTCTGTGAGGACTTGATGACGAAACGCGTAGGGAGGGGCCTGATTGATGTGACGTCACTACGTTTCCCAGTGGTCTACAGCGCATGTGCTAAGCTCCTGGGTTTGTTTTTATTGTATCTGACATGCTGTTGCAGCTGGTATCCGCTAGGACACTGATTGTTGTAAGTGCGATGTGTGCATATTAAACAAATTGTTTTTAAAAAGGTACTGCACTATGAGCTTTTGTTCTTTCCCGGAGTGCCTGGTCTAATGCCCTGTGGAGATGGTGGTGTCTATGAGAAGTGGATTCTTCTATTGCTACATCTGATTGCTGATTATTGCTCCCAGGATATCGAGGTGCACTAGCAGCCAGGCACACCACCACAGTCTCTCTTTAGCTCAGTTTTTAGAGTAGGGGTAATTCTTTTATGCTTTATTAAAAAAATCTTGAACACGGATGGGTGCAGGGTAACCGTGGGATACTCTAATAACACTAAGTAGTAACTTGAGGACACCTATCTACCTTCTAGAGATTCTAAGCACAGTTCTTACCGCAGCAAATAGTGGGCTGATGTACGCAAGGACATCAAGGACAGTGTCCACTTTAAGGACAAACTGACTCTAATACAAGAGGGATAGCAGCAACACACAGCCACTGGGATCTCGCACACCAGTCTGTACTCATTGATGTCCTTGATGATTGGATGCCTCCTTCCAATAACTTTCAGAAACCTTTCCTGTGAATTCTTCAGACCAGTTCCCAAAAAAGAAGTCAGTGCCAGTAAAGTTTAGCAGAACAGACCCCCAGCTAGTATGGGGGGGGGGGGGCTCCATGAGCAGTAGAAACACAGCTGGACTGCCCAGAAGGGCGGTCTTGAGATCTTCAGGCTGAGATCTCCTCCTCCTGGAACCCCTCTGCTCCAGGCCTCAGGCTACTTATCAAAGTATTGTTAGAAGAGCGCCACACCCTAAAAAGCTAAAGCAGCAAATTCCCACTTCAAAAAATTCATATAAATTTTTTGACCAAATAAATGAAATTAAAGGAATGCACTAAATGAACATATCACTAAATAAATAACAAAGAAAAAAATATGTGAAAAAGTGTTGATAAATAAATAAATAAATATCCAAAAAATAAACGTCCAAAAAATATATCTCCAAAAAATATTTTGCAAATTAAGTAGTGTCCACACCGTGTCAAATCCACCACCAAAGAAGTTGGATCACTTACCAGAACTCAATGCTGATCAACAATTGGACCAGCAAAAAACACTTTTGCTCTGGGAGCAGTAGATATCAATTAAGTTGTAACTTGAGGACACCTATCTACCTTCTACTCTACTCTGCAAACAACCGATATCCTATAGGATGAGTCGTCACCATTCAAAGCTATGGATAATTTCCAGGAGTATATATCATCTCTAAATCGTATATCTCCGTATCATTGGGACCATGTTCAAAAGTAAAAGGAAGAGATCATAGTGCAGCAAGCTTCAAATCGTTTAAAAGCTTTAATGTATAAATAACACTCACATTTTAAGGTGTCTACACCGACACCAGTTTCATGGGCATTGATTCGAGCAACAGTATATAGGCACACCACCGTACACCACGGATCCTCTACTTGTAGACCCAGCGCTTATTCCCAGACGTCGGCATCCAGTAGGCCACGCCCTACGCATTTCTTCACCAACGACGTCCTCACGGGGCGGTCTGGATGCAGACGTCAGTTCAGTGTAAATTATACCGCTCACATTCTGCATCGCGGTACGGCTCAGCCAATCACAGTAATGTGCCAGGTGGTGTGTCAAATGCAATCACAGATAGAAATAAAGTATTCAGCCATCCCAAGTATGACTGAACACTCCGTATCCAGTATACAATAAACAATAAAAAAGCAACAATTAAATATCATTCTATAAACATAGCAGACATATAATAAATATCGCACAGTGTCTTTTTAAAGGCAACAATGCTACTTATGCTTCCTCCCAGCCACCTTCTGGGCCCTCTTCCAGGGATTGTCTGGAGCCACATAAATATTCATACTGTCAATTTGACTCTCCCAACTGACTATATTCCAGAGCTCACTACCTTCCTGTGAAACTCAGAGCACACCAAAGCAATAACAGGCAGTGCAGATGATTACAGGGAGCCAAGAACTAAAATTTACCTAAACCTAGCACCTATCTAGGCTGGTGCTACAGGTGTGTTACTGACTAGATCACCAGGGGAAAATAAAGGAAATAAAGCCTAAAAAAGGAAAACTAATGCACCCACCACATCTAAAGATTACATTTAGTGAGTTACTTTTACAGGGATAAATTGGCAGAGGAAAAGACGAGGAAGCAAATGCGCTAATGTGCAATATGGCCACGCCAATTCATGCAAAGAAGTGCACATGTGCATAGGCAGATGACACGTAATAAAGCATTCCTGTGCACGAAAACACACCAGCACACACAGCGTGCACTAATTGCTGACACTCAGTGGCCTTTATAAGGACTGCAGCTCTGCTTAGTGGTTGCTGGATTATTGTCAGCCCCTCCCGTTCCTCTGGAGAAACTCCTCCTGCAACTGGAGCACCCACGGGTTCCATCTCATCAGACATTTCCAAGCAACAACACCATTGGCAACCCATGCTTCTTTGCGCACTGCACCTCCTGTTTCCACCTCCAGGGGCGCACTGCACTTAGCCGTAAGGGGAGCCCTCTCTCTATTGCAGCCTCCGGTCAGGTACATGACATAAATGGGATGTTCGGACTGCCATGTGTACTGTAAAACAATGATGCTGATCATAATGTTTTAGTTGGGACTCCCAGCTTAGCAGTCAATTTTAGAAACTAATGATGCTGTCCTCACAACACCTATAGTACAGAATCAAGTAGAAAATATTCATTAAAGAATGTTTAAAGAAGTACAGCCAAAGCTTGCCTGGCTGTACTTCTCCTTTGGATCACAGGAGTGCAGTTCGTTCTGCACTCCTGTGACCCGTTTTCAGCCAACAGCGGGCTGAAGCCTGCTGTCAGCTGTCATCACTCAGCTGGTCTAGTCTGGGGAAAGATCCCAACTTTAAATTCGGGATCCACCCCATAGTCTGGAGCAGCACCTGTCTAAACCTCTCAGTGAGCCCCTGAGAATCTAAACAAGCCCAGTTCACAGCCCAGCACTCCAAGGGACGGAGCTGAGAACAGTGACTGATAATCCAGCTCTCTACTCAATGCGGCTGTGAGAACTCATCCAAATAGAGAAGAATGATTTTAAAATCACTGCAGTATTTACAAATAACCTGGAGGGTTACAATGTCTTTGAAAAGAGATTTTCAAGGTTTCTACTTAGCCACTAAAAAGGAGCAGTAAATAAACTGTGTCAGCCTGCCAGAGCTCAGAACAGATATAAAAAAACTGTAAAAGATGTAAAGAAAATAATATTCTGTTCCGTACAAACTGTACTGTGAACATCTATAGACCTGTCATAATGGCTTGTAGACTACATGTATAAATGAATATGATGCTAATTATTCCTGAAAGAGAGAAAATCCTCACCTCCCATGACAAAATAGCAGCTTCAAACCGAGCTGTCAGTCATAGGAAAGCAATAAATACAGACACAGACAAGCCGTTTTCATCGGCTATTAGTAATGGTAATGAAAGTACATGAACATTGAGTTCAGTATTCTCAGTGACCCCTTGTTTTACATTATCATCCTTATTTTTATTTAGGCTTGAGCTCTTAAATGAAGAATAATCACATAATAGAACACTGCTGGGTTATTCTGAAGAAAAAAATATATTTCCTGTAAATGATTAACTTTGTATTGTTCAATGTAAATGATTAGGAAGACTTAGGAGGAATGAAATTTGCAGGAGGTATTTGGTTCAATCAGTCATCCAGGTTATAAGATGGAACCTTCCAGCAAAGACAGAATATATATTCTTATTAATGGAGTAGTAGAATATTGGAATGTGTAAGCCATCGATTGATGTACAAAATTTAGAGTTTTAGGTTCATAATTATCTATTGAGAGCTTTAGGTGGGCTATCAGGGGCAGTACAGCCACGGCTCAAGTACCTGTTTTTAATTCAATCCCCCCCCCCGTCACCAATGTGAAAGAGGCCTAAGTGATACCCTTTTGGCTAACCTAAAGTGGTTCTAAAGGATCTTTTTTTTTCTCCAAAATAAAAGACATATGTAGCCCTCTTTTGGGGGATTATGAGAAATGTGTGAGCAGGCTTCCTGTACTGCAGATGGCAATGGACTGGAGTGGTGCTGCAGAGGAAGTCAGGAGAAACCTTGCTTCTCCATGGTTTCCCAGGCAATTGGGGCAGCAATCCAGTTGGCCTAGTGGCCATTTTGGGTCAACAGAGCCTATTTAGGTCCCTGCCCCCCAGGTTTTGGTGCACATTTGCGAAGTGGAGAGGGTAGGGAAAGCGAACCCGTCAATCGGGGAAAGTGATTAGCAGCTGGGAGATGTTCTGGCCGAGTAGGGACAGGCTAGGAACATGTCATCCTTTTTGGAAGCCTCTGCATTGGGGCCAGATTGGCCAGGCCACATTCATCCCTCTGAGATAGATGCTGTTGGTGCATCTGTACCTGCTGTATTGCCAAGCTGTGAGTGTTTTCTGGTGTGGTGTCCTGGCATGGTGGGCTGTTTGTAAAGTTTTTGTTATCTGCAATGGGACTTATTATATGAATTACTATACCATACCACACTGCACCTACCCACAAATGGACCTCTGCAAACAGGATATTGCACCAAACCTGTAGATAAATAGGAGAACCAGAACCTTTGCTAAGTGGAAGAGTGAGTTTGATAATAAAGTTGGCAGTAACTCCATTCCACACAGGTCCTCTGTGAACAGTGGGGATTCCCTTCCTGGGAAATTACCCAGTAATCTTATCAAAGTAATTAGAAGCAGAAGAATTAATGCAACCAACATATAACATTAACCATACGTATATAGATGCACACCAGTATAGAAATAATACAGGCTTTATATAAGAGATTAATAACAGTATATACTGTACATCCAATATACAAACAAGTATTATCAGCAAGATCTGTGGTGATGAGGAGACCATCCAGCTGTTACCTGACCAGTCTGGAATGCAGGATCTTTCTCAACAACCACCCAGTCAGGGAAGTTCACATACATAATTTTACATTACAGTGTGATACTAGCAGCTGACAGTAGAGGGCAGTGGATCCCTACACATGTAATGTCAATAAAATGTTAATGTAAATAAAAATTATATTGTACAGAGCAGCCCGTCACTTGCTCTTCTGGTGTCCCCCTCCTGAAGCTCTCTGAGCTCTCTCTCCTTTTCTCTGAGTGCCCCCTCAGCAAGCCCTGTGTGAGAAGCACTCCTGTGGGCATGCTCCTGAGCTGGGCTGTGTGCGTCCATAAACAAACACAGTGTGGCTCAGCCCCGCTCCCATCCCCAGCTCCATCCTTGCAGGTTTTCAAAGAATCAGCTAACTTTAAGGGGTTCATTTTACTTAAGGCAAACTGTTCACTTTGCAAGGGAATCTTCCCCAGTGTGTGGTATGATTTCACTTTGGAAAGCATCTCCAGTCTGGTGCAAGGAAAGTAAACAAATCAGCATTTTTGCTTGAAAATGATTGGATTATGGAAGTTAGCTGACTTCACCTCATTCCCTAAGCTCTGGGGAAAATGTAAAATTACCTTGCAAAGTGCAATTCCCTTGCTTAGTGTCCTATTTTCCTTGAGCAAATCAACCCCATAGACTACACTATGAATAGGAGCAGTAGAAAAGTAGATCCTACATATGCAGAGAGCAAATGTGGCCACCTCTCTAATACATATTGTAAGATTATTTAGAACAAGCTTTTTTATTCTAAAGATAATATATTTACTTTAAAAATAGTTTAGGTATACTTTTAATACTATTACTTTTAAATATATATATATGTATGACAGGTTACTGAAGGTATCTGGGGCTCATCAGCAGGCTGATGGCTCACCCAGCAATAACATTCGTGTATGACATCACGCTAGTGACCCGTAAATGTTCTCATAACATTCACTCTAATAAGCTAAGTAGATCTGAGTGTGTGGTCCCTTTAGAGAAATCTCCCTGTCCATAGTCTTCCTTTACTGACGTCAGTAACATTTCACAAGAGACGAACTGGAATTCTAATCATTTTTCATCTGTTTCAAGGTAAATACTAATTGATTCCTTGCTTGTGGTGAATGATTTCTGCCAGTGACCTCAGATGTCTTCATGGCAAGTATTCTCATTCAAGTGAGAATGTGCAAGCATCTTCAGTCTACCAGAGGGTCTCTGTTAAGAGTGGATGATCTTGTCCAATTCATGTATTCTTTTCTAAGCAAGGCTAACAAGCTAAAAAAGCATAAATTATTGTTGGAATCTATGGCAAAGGTTTCAGTAAGTATACTATTGATAAATACATTTCAGGAGTTTCTAAGAACTTAAGAAATAATTCTCACTTCTCACCCAACATTTTTATTTCAGAATTTTGCCTAAAATGCTCCTTATCAGACTTTTAGTCTATATATGTCCACCTTTAGGCTATCTTTGAAAACTCACCTATTCAGGGAAGCCTTTCCACCTCCACCTAAGAACTGTGATTGAATCACCTCCACCAGATCATCCTCCGCAGCTGTGATAGGAGTCACTTTGGGTGGGGGGCCCATGAAACCCAGCTCACTTTAGAGGGGTGGGGAGACCCCTGTCTCAGCTCCCCATATCCCTATTATGTGTAAGTCACCCTGTGCCTGTAGGGGTACAGGGTGATCTGTCCAAATATTATGTAGACATGTCTAGGAGATAGGTGGGTGGGGGTTGTGGATTGTTTGGCGTTATGTGGTTGCATCCCATTGTTTTATTGTTTGTCTTGCTTGGGAGCAAACTATTATGGGATGTATGTGTTTATGTGTGTTGGCTTGGTGGGGGGTTCTCTCCAGCAGCCCTCCCTCCTGATGGGACTCTCTGCTGGAGTGAAGTTTGAATACCTGTGTGTCTCTTGTTACTAAATGTAGATTGCCCCGCCCTGTGACATTATGCAGGGAGGGGGGATTTGTCCCTTGAGTGTATCTTGTATCTGTGTTCAAATAAACTAGCCTACTTTCTGGCTTACTTCAAATCTGTGGTGTCTGTGGTTGGTGTTTGGACGGGGAAGCGGTATTATAACGGAAGTACCCAAGTGCAGACTGGGTCAGTTCCATTACAGCAGCTATCACCTTTTGTATTACCTCCCCTTTCCTTTAGATTGTAAGCTCCATGAGCAGGGCCCTCCTATTCCTTATGTATTGAATAATAATAATAATAATATATGTTAGACGGCATTGCAGGTCAAACCTAGACAAATATAAAAACATTATTTAAAGCTGCCCAACTCCAGACTCCAGGTGTTCCCACCTATCACCTTCCCCTATAGATGTTGTAGTGGAGCCCCCTGGGGGTAGGTCCATGATGCCCTACACTTACTGAATGCCCTCTGTCTTTACGCATCATTCAATCTGGAAGTTTGAGGATATTGGGTGGCGGAAAGGAATATCTGCAAGACACAGTGCCAGAAATGAGGTAAGGACTCCGACTGCAGCTTTTTTTCTTTCTGTTTCAATACATTTTTGTTCAACAAGTTTGAGTACAAAAGTGTAGATACATTTTAATCATATAAGGATAAAATCCTGACATGTTGAGTATGAAACAAAGTACATTGTACATATATGATAACAATATATGTAACCTCAGTTACAAAAAAAGTGGTGAGTGCTTCTTTTAATGAAGGTCAATGAAGATCTAGCACCCTCCTAAAATAGGTTGCTGGAGAGGTTAAGGTAAATTCAGTCTTTTTAGCTCCTCTGTAATCAGTGAAGCAGTGTGTGATTATTTTTGGCTTTGCTCGGTCTTGCTGGCTACAGGCTCAACTACTTTCCCCTGACTTCTAGTGGATTCTAGAATACAGTGGCTGGAAGCAGACCATGGGCCAGAAAATTGATGTGCTCTCAGCTAGTCCCTAGGGGGGAGAATGTCCAGTAGATGGCTAAGGAGTGCATAAATAGTCTGGCCTGGAACAGCAGGAGAAGCCCCAGCCTGAAGGGCTGCTGCCTTCTGGGCAGATTAGCTGAAGTCTGCTGGAGTTCATCAAGGTCCAAGCTCATTGAGAGCTGGGGGCTTATTTTCTGAGAGAAGTTGGAGCCAATTCAGAAGGGATTCACTGAGGATCTGGCCCGGAGGCTCACAGGAGAAGTGTCTGGCTGGTAATGAACAGAGGCATTCATGTACAAGTGACATTATTCGTATAGGCAAGAGTGAGACATCCTAGTGACTGTTGCTGCTTAATCATTTGAGTATCTGCTCCAGAGTTTCTGACTTAGGACTGCTCCTGTGCTTGGAGTCCCCTGAGTTGTTGTTCGCTTATTACTAGTCCAGAAGGGGAGTACCCTGAAGAGTCTAGTTAAGCCAAATAGTGTCCTCTGCTACTTTGAGGACTGAATTTGGAGTATTCCTTTCACCCCAAGTTCAACAAGCATTAAACCTGTCTGCGGACAGGATACAGGAGTCTGCGGACAGGATACAGGAGTCTGTGGGGGAGGAGCTGAAGCATGGCGCTGTGAGGCAGCGTGGCAGATGAGCTCCGGACGCCCGCCTGAGCTCCATATGCCCGAAGCCTTAGCCTACCTGGGTCCTTGTGTGGAGCGGATGGGAGGCCGAGTGGTCTGGAGATCCAATGGCCAGTCGCTTCGCCGGCGGCCGGTGCGGCGGAGGTCCCCGGGAGGTGTCTGCAGCCAGTCTGTGAGCGTGCCGATGCCTTGTGTGTGGCAGATGGGGACTGGGGGCTGAATGCCGAAGAGGTCCAGTGATTATGGTTGCTGAGAGAGGAGAGAGGAGGAGAGGATAGCTGGAGGACGGAAGGGCGACGGTGGTGCCAGTGGAGCTGCCTGAATGGTGGAGGTGCAGAGCCCAGAAGTAATGGGGGAGTAGTTGGAGAGAGAGCTGGTGGCTCATATAGAAGAAACACCCAGCTTCCCCGCACCACAATATAATATATTGCTCTTGTCCCCGGGAGCCACCCCAGATGCACCAAGACTTCTGACTCGGGGGCGGGGGGGCCCTCCATGGTGAACCCTGGCTGGGAGAGTGGATTCGAAGAAGGAGTAAGCAGGGATGAAACAGCAGTGCATACGTGGCATGCAAGTGGAAGGTGAGTTACCGCAGGTAGTGGTTAAAACTCTTCTAAGAACTGTTGTTTTCTGCAGTAAATTGGTACAGGTGTTGACCACTGTGGAGAAAGAGAAGATTATGAGTGGAGGGCCCCAGTGGTCTTGGGGGTCCTCTTATTATAAAGTATAAAGGGACTTTCTGGGACTTATTAGCAGAAGGAAACAAGGGCTACTCTGGGGTCAGTATTTCTGATATACAGGAACAGAGGATAATGAATTGTAACGCTCCAGAAATGAAGAGTAGATCAACTAAAGGGGGGGGACCCAAAACCCCCCCAACCAAGCGTAAATGCAAGCACCATAGGAAAGTATATGCCCCCACAGGAATAAAGCCCTGAGACTCAAACCTGGGAGAATCATTATAAAAAATTTGACGGAGATCAATCCAGACTTTCAATCGTGATATTGGAAGAAAACCAATGTAAAGAACCTATAACAGAGAAAGTGCAGGAAATATGGAACAGCAAGGACTCATGTCACAATCACTTCTAAAAAATGAGTTGGCGGAAACGTTTGCGAAACTAGAGATGTCCATGAAAAATTAGATCGGGACTCTCCACACTGATCTGGGTCAGATATTAACCCGAATTGAAGAAGTTGAGGGGAAAATGGAGGGATATGCACAACAAATCAATAAATTGGAATTGCAGGTAGAGGAGATGCTGAAAGAACAGAGAAAGTTATTATTTATGGTAGAAGATCAGGAGAACCGCAATAGAAGAAACAACTTAAGGATTAGAGGTCTACCAGATGAAATGGGACAGGAAGAAGATCTACAGGAGAAAATGGAGAGAATCTGTAATCCAATTATGGGAAAACCAGTGACAGAAATATTGAAAACTTAGAGAGTGCACAGGGTTAGACGGCCAAAGGGAACATCTGCCGAAAGTCCCAGAGATGTGATCATCTGGTTCCATCACTTTGGAGATAGGGAACAAATATGGAAAGGGTTGTGGGACTGCACTGAAATAAAATATGATGAAACAACCCTGCATATTTTTGCGGACATCTGCCCAGAGACATTGGCTAGAAGAAGATCTTTGAAACCACTGCTGGACCATATGACAGATAAAAAAGTTCGATATAACTGGGGCTTTCCTGCATGTCTAATCGGGTGGAAAGATGGAAGATCGGCAAGGCTGAGATTTCCAGAAGAATTTAATGACTTTTGTGAGAAATTAGACTTACAGAAAATGGATTTTGAAGGATGGCCAGAGGGGTCTAGAAAGAGGGGAGGGCAGTGTAGCAATAGCTCATCCAGCTGGAAGCAGAGTTCTCCTTTATCTTGTTGTATTTGAGGTATTCCTTGAATCATTCCTCACATCCCCCCCCCCTTTGCATTCCTGTGGGGCAGACTTTATCTCCTGGCAGATGATGTGGAACAACCAGGCTAAGACATGAGAAGTGGAGCCAGCCTGTCTGCGGACGTGTCACTTTGGTCACCCAAAGCTATGTAAGCCCCACACCTTATCAAACTGACCAGAGTGCACAGTCCTCAGGTCAACTGTATGGTTCATATCATGGGATATGAAGCTGGTAATTTAGTGTAGAGTTTCCCAATGACCACTCCCAAAACGTGTAGTCAGAGCCCCCCCTCCCCTTTGAGAGGGACCTTTAAGAGAGTCAAGTGAGTTAGTCGGGGAGACACACAAGACTCACACAGAGAGATCTCCCAGTAACATCGTAACAAGAGGAGATCAAAGAAATCACCCTGCTCACAACTTGGACTGCAAACCCAGGCATATGGGCAAGTAACTCAACCCTGTAATCTTCTTCCTAATTATCTCCTTGCTATGTCTTTATATAGATATATATATATATTTTTGTGACATCTCTTTGCAAATATGTATTTGCATCTGACGCTTTTAGTAATAAATCTTTCTTTCTGAAAGTGTTAAACTGTTTCTAAGCGCTTACTTGCAATTCACGAACCCCTGCCTTTGAAGAGACGCTACTGTTGGTTATAACTCTGTATAGTAGGTCCGCGGGCCGTGCTATATAGATCAATATTTCAATCATTATAGTGTATATTTGATAACGGGAGTTTCGCAGTCTCCGACAAAAGTGGTGGTGGCTGTAGAGGGTTAGTTGCGTAATTAACTCGACCCAGTAACAAGCGCATTCAGGCTGCAGGCACCGATTGTAGTCCATTAGCTGGGCAATCGCTGTGTAGGGTGCAGCTGGGTGGGGCCTTGTTACGCGCGTCACACCGCGGTTTTAGATCGGCCGGCCCTTCGGTCACGACTTTGGTGAGAAGGTCTGGGGTCTGACGCCGTGGGCGTGACGTATTACCGTTAGTCGCGGCTGTGCGATTGTCTCCTGTTGGTGGCGGCGACCGCGGGTCGTGACAGGCAGGGCTCAGGAGGGTGGCAATGTGTATCTAGGAAGAAGAAGCAGGGGGACGTGGCAAGGCGAGGGGGATAGTGGAAATACCTTTTTTTTTTTCTCTCTCTCCCTGGCTCTTCTAGGCTGGGTCATGATTCCCATATTTCCTTCCTCTCTTTCCCCTGAGATCAGGTCAACAGGGGAAGAGATGGAAGGGATGTGGAGATTGTTGAGCAAGCAGGTCGCCCTGAGGTCAGTCCAGGAGAGGGGCTGGCATACGCGTTTTAAGTTTCACCCCAAATTAGGAATCGTCAGTGGGGAGTCCCCACGTCAGATACCAAGGCAAAATATAGACCAGGAGGGTTGGAGGGGGGGGGGGGGTGGAGGAGAAGAGGGAGGGGAAGAGGCAATGGTAGAAGGGAGATAGGCCACATTCTAAATTTTCTGTGTCTGTTTTCTTTTCTTGGTGAAAGCAATTCTAGTAGGGCAGGAAAATAACAGCTAAAATTAATATCATGATGTTTATGACTTATAATGTGAAAGGGTCTAACTCCCCCAATAAAAGACATAAGATACTTAGGGAAATTTTGTCAATACTCCATAGATGTAGTGTTTTTCCAAGAGACACATTTAACTCACGATACAAATGTGAAAATATATTCGAAGCAATATGTAACATGGTACTATGCAGATTCACCAGTCAAAAGGGCCAAAGGGGTCATGATAGGGCTGTCAAAGAATGTGAGCTTTATATTGGAGGGAAAAAAGGAGGATCCAGAGGGCTGATTTCTATTCTTGAGGGGGAAACTACAAGGAGCTGAATATACATTGGCTAATATTTATTGTCCAAACAAAAAGCCAGCAACATTCCTGGAGGGAGTGTTAAGAGAACTTGCCGAATTTAGAAAGGTGAGTCTACTTGTGGCTGGGGACTTAAATCTGTGCATGGATCCTCAGTTGCATACGTTGTCTTGTACGAGGAGAGAGGGGGAGAAGAATTTAAAATCATTAAAGAAACTACTTTATCAAGGGCAGCTTATGGATACTTGGTGAGTTAAACATCCAAAAGAAAAAGACTATACCTTCTTCTCTCCCGTACATGGATCGTGTTCAAGACTGGACTACATAATGATCGAACATAGACAATTGGAGTTGTTGGTGCCAATATAGAGGATATGTCTATCTCAGATCATGCTCCAGTCACAATGAGGCTTCAAGTGGGTGAGGACAAAGATAAAATACCATGGTGGGGATTAAATGAGATGCTTATTCAAGACCTCAAATTAGGAAAAAGGTTAAGGGGCGAGATAGGGCAATTTTTTGAGTTTAATGAGACGGAGGATATATCAGCAGCCACAGTCCGAGACTCACATAAAGCCTATATTAGAGGAATGCTGATCTCAATGGGAGCAGAAAAAAAAGAGAGAATGAGGGAAAAAAATAAAGACTGAAGAGCTCTCTAATTTAGAATAGTTGCATAAAAAGAAGATAGGTACAGACGTGTATCAGAAGTTAATTATTAAAAGGGAAAAATTAAAAGATCTGATGTAACAGGAGTCAAGAAGGGTATCTCAAAAGAAAGATATTGGTGGGGGAACAGACCAGGAAAAGATCTGATGAGGAAATTAAAGGAAAATAAATCAAAACATTTTATAAAAAAAATGAAGGATGATAAAGGAGAAATGGTATATTCCACCACCAATATCGCTAACAAGTTCCAAAAATATTATAGCCGTCTGTATGATGTGAGTCCTAGACATCAGAAAAAAAGAGGAGGAAATAAAGGAAAAGAGACTAGAATATCTAAATGAAATGGAACTGAATAGCAGGAGAAAAACTAGAGGCCGTAGAGAGATTTAATACCCTAGAGGAAATTAATCTGGCCTTAGAAAATACAGCTAAAGGAAAGAGCCCGGGATATACGGTGGGGTATTACAAAAAATTCAGTGATCTTTTGGTCCCCAAAATGTGTAGCTATATGAATCCATAGGGGAAGGGCTGGAAATGAGAGAGGAGTCATTGCAGGCCCATATAACGATCATACTCAAAGAAGGGAAAGATAGTACACAGTGTGCTAGTTATAGGCCAATATCCTTATTAAACGTTGATACTAAACTGTATGCTAAAGTGTTGGCAACTAGATTAAAGGATTTGATGCTGGCGTGGATACACCTGGATCAGGTAGGATTCATTCCTGGAAGAGAAAGTAGGGATAATGGCCTGAGAACACGGTTCCTCTTACAAAAGGTAAAAAGAGAAAAAGCGCTGGCATTACTGTCAATAGATGTCGGAAAAGCTTTTGATAGGGTTAATTGGGGCTTTATGATGGATACGTTAGAGAAACTGGGTCTAGGCCTAAAATGTTGAAGTGGGTAAAAGGACTTTATAGCACCCCGTCAGCTGCGGTCAAGGTTAATGGGTCCCTCTCTCAATTCTTTAAAATGTATAATGTAACCAGACAGGGTTGCCCACTCTCCCTCTCATTGTTTGTTATATACTTAGAGCCTGTATTGGCAAAGGTAAGGAAATATGTGGATATAGCAGGAATAAAGGTTGGAAAGTTGTGCATAAAGTGGCAGCATATGTGGATGATGTGTTATTACATATAGTAAAGTCTAGAATAACGTTACCTAATTTAATGAAATTATTAAAACAATATGAGGAGATGGCCAGATCTAGGGGGTGCTGGGGTAGGCTGCACCCCCCAGATTTCTGTTGTGTACCTCCTGGCTGACAGCTGATGCCTGAGTATCTTCCCCCATTCCCACACTCAGGGCCAGCCTGGGACGTGAGTACACAGCCTAGTGCAGTGATCTGTGTTCAGGAGAGAGGCTGTGCTGTGCCCTCTCCCACACATAGGATCGCTAGCTCGGACTGCACACAGTTTAATTACCTGCACACATTTCCTTTTGCCAGGACTTGGAGGAGGCAGGGTGCAGGTAATAAAACTGTGTGCAGTCCGAACTAGCAATCCTGTATGTGTGGGAGGGGGGGCTGTGTGAAAATAATTTGTTTGAGATTAGAGGTGGAGGGATTAGTGACTATTTGCATTGGGGAGAGATATTTGCTAGGAGGGGAATTGGAGGGGAATATGTGCAAGAAGGAGGGATTGGGGTGGGGGGTGATATCTGTAAGGAGGAGGATTAGGGGGGATATGTGCAAGGAGGAGGGATTGGGGGGGTGATATGTGCAAGGAGGAGGGATTAGGGGGGATATGTGCAAGGAGGAGGAATGGGGGGTGATATGTGCAAGGAGGAGGATTGGGGGGGTGATATGTGCAAGCAGGAGGGATTGGAGGGGATATGTGCAAGGAGGAGGGATGGGGGGTGATATGTGCAAGGAGGAGGATTAGGGGGGATATGTGAAAGGAGGACAGATTGGGGGGTGATATGTGCAAGGAGGCGGATTAGGGGGGATATGTGCAAGGAGGAGGGATTAGGGGGGATATGTGCAAGGAGGAGGATTAGGGGGGATATGTGCAAGGAGGAGGGATTAGGGGGGATATGTGCAAGGAGCAGGGATTAAGGGGTGATATGTGCAAGGAGGAGGGATTGGGGGGTGATATGTGCAAGGAGGAGGGATTAGGGGTGATATGTGCAAGGAGGAGGAATGGGGGGTGATATGTGCAAGGAGGAGGATTGGGGGATGATATGTGTAAGGAGGAGGGATTGGAGGGGATATGTGCAAGGAGAAGGGATGGGGGGGTGATATGTGCAAGGAGGAGGAATGGGGTGAGGTGATATGTACAAGGAGGAGGGATGGGGGTGTGATATGTGCAAGGAGGATTAGGGGGGATATGTGAAAGGAGGAGGGATTGGGGGGTGATATGTGCAAAGAGGAGGATTAGGGGGGATATGTGAAAGGAGGACAGATTGGGGGGTGATATGTGCAAGGAGGCGGATTAGGGGGGATATGTGCAAGGAGATGGATTAGGGGGGATATGTGCAAGGAGGAGGGATTAGGGGGGATATGTGCAAGGAGGAGGGATTAGGGGGGATATGTGCAAGGAGGAGGATTAGGGGGGATATGTGCAAGGAGCAGGGATTAGGGGGGATATGTGCAAGGAGGAGGATTAGGGGGGATATGTGCAAAGAGGAGGGATTAGGGGGGATATGTGCAAGGAGCAGCAGTTGGGGGGGTGATATGTGCAAGGAGGAGGGATTAGGGGGGATATGTGCAAGGAGAAGGGATTAGGGGGGATATGTGCAAGGAGGAAGGATTGGGGGGGATATGTGCAAGGAGGAAGGATTGGGGGGATACATACAAGGAGGAGGATTTGGGGGGATATGTGAAAGGAGGAGGGATTGGGGGGTGATATGTGCAAGGAGGAGGATTAGGGGGGATATGTGCAAGGAGGAGGGATTGGGGGGGGGGTATATGTGCAAGGAGGAGGATTAGGGGGGATATGTGCAAGGTTGAGGGATTGGGGGGGGGGGTGATATGTGCAAGGAGGAGGGAATATGGGGGATATGTGCAAGATGAAGGGATTAGGGGGGATATGTGCAAAGAGGAAGGATTGGGGGGGATGTGTGCTAAGGGTACTTTCACACCTTCCCTATGCTTAAACATTCTATTATAGTGTAAGGACCATTGTCAGTTTTGCCGGGTAGTAAGAGGTAGGTGCACATCGCTGTTTCAAGGCATTGCACTGTTTACATTTTTTGTGACTTTATTGTATAAAGTGTACACTTCAGTTAGGTCTTCACGCAGCAGCTCGCTGGGTCACGTGATGACCTTCGGCTGCCACACAAATCTGCATTTTTCTGTACTGCACCACACATCACACCAGTGTTGTAGTGTGAATGGGGCACATAAAAAACAAACAAAACTGATGTTGATCCAGTGTAGAAAAACATTCACCGCACAAGGTCTGAACAGCTTCTTAGAATTAGCTTTATCTGATTACCATCAATATATTTCCATAATCCCCTGCACACCAGAACTAAGACTGAGAACTATGATGGAGAGCCAGCACTGTTAGCCAATCAGATTGCATTACACATTGCTGTCAGTCTAATATGTTTTCTGGCACTAGTGGGAAGAGCAGAGGGACTAGCTCGCTGAAATGGTGATGTTTCTTTACTATGAATTCAGCAGGCTGGGGCAGGGGGTGCACAATTTTACTCTTCTGTAAAATGGGGTCACCCACCTGATTATGCAGTGTAGCAGGGGGTATATAAAAATGGCTTAACAGAATTATACTTATTTTACAGGTTTGGCAGTTCAGACACAGTTAAAAAAAACACATAACAATCAAGGTGATAGGTAAATCCCACAAATGAACAGACTTTAAAGTGACCTTTTAATTGCAGTAAAATGCTAGGACTGCTTATTACACCAGGACCTCCTTTCCCTGTAGAAACTTCCATATTATACAAGGGCAAGAGTGTTTCTTTACACTGAATAAATATGAATTGGAATAAATATATAAACATATATACATGAAAACAGTCAAATTAATATCTATAATAGAACACTGATAGCATATTGTGTGTTTACTGAGAAAGAGAAGAGTTAACAAACATTTACTTGTTATTTGAACTCACAAATGGGATAAATATCTCGCAAGATTACTGGCAATTACAGTGAATAATTGAATATAACAGCTGATTATAAATCTGCCTTTAGAAGCAAAATCAATTTACATGTCATGATATATGTAGCTACCCACAACAGAGAGAAAGGAAAAACATTTATTGTAGCCATGCTTTGGCATCTGAGTAATCATTTATGCATAACAGTCAAATGACAGTTTATTGTCATTACTCTGCCATCATACTGCTTTTATTACCATTTTAAAGATCAGTCACGATCGGCATTATGCAGAGTTTGAAATATTAATTCGTAAATTATTATAATTGTGTTGGCTTTCTTGAAGCCTAATTCTGGGCTGGGTTTAAGAATTAAATTTTGTCACCTACCCCTCCCCCCTTCCCAACTACTACCAGAAGATTAAGAATATATTGTTGATGATTTAAAATAATTAGCTGGGCCCGCAGTTTTCCTCCCTGATGATTCCAGTTGTGACGACCTGTCTCCTAAAGCCTCTCTTTTTCCATCCCTCTCTTTGTCCATCACCACTGGTCCTGCATTTTATGTGATGACACAGAGGACCATTTATATTCCAGAGGTGGAAAAAAGAGCATTAGAATATTGGAACCTTGGGTTTAGGTAAAACTGGCATAATATCATAGGTTCGGGAGGGTGGCAAGTTTTATTTAAATTTTTTTCTGTAGACGAGAGTTCCGCTTTAGAAAACTATACATTAGCCCCTGATCTCATGTTGATAGCATACGCTGTCTTCCAGATCTATAAAATAAATGGACAATTCTTCTTTTCTTCTATTCCAAAATCAATGAATTAAGCTGCCAGCACGTCCGTGAACTTCTCATGCAGAAAAGTGTTATAATCACAATAAGTGCAGCTCTTATTATCCATAATAATACAACTTCAGCTCCTGGAGAAACTCATAGCATTGTGCCTCCCAGAATAATTTCTCAAATACAACGACTGATTGTCCCAAGTCACCCACAGCCTTCCAGTGAGTGTTCAAACCAGCATCCACAAATTGTACTCATCAGACACTGAAAAGAGCTAGTGGTGGACCACTCACCTCTGTGTCCTGGCCCATACCTCCAGGACATATCAGTAGGATACACAAGATGTCTTCTAACTAACCTTCAGCCTTCTCTAAGAAGGAAGAGCCACAAGGGTTGTAGTTGAAATGAAAATAATAATAATTAAAAAAATAAAATGACTTTCAACAATAACATGACTGTAAATCCTTTTACAACCGTATCAATACACCTCAGGAAGAATCCCAAGTCTAGGCCAGTCTCTAGTTCCATGACTTTGATCCATATTTTGGAGATAATATGTGACTCCTTACTACCTGCCCTAGCTGGAGGCAACCCCACTTCCCCAAACTGGAGCCCAAATGCCAAAGAACCTACATTTTTTGCAGTGAAGTCTCTCAAATTGGAATTCCTCCTTAAACTGGTCCTCCACTGCACAACTCAACCCTGGCTCCTAACACACTGAATATATAACCTCTATCCAGATATGATGAGTGGTAATATGATGGTGTATGGTGCACTGACCTATCTTTTTGCTCTCTCGTGATCAAAACTGCAGAAATGTATACACTGCTTGCAAAAATGTCCCTTAAATTATCATAACAGCTCTTTAAAACCCCTCCAAATATCATATTGTTATCTTCTCTGCATCTCTGGTCTGACTATATCCTATGTCCCAGTCCCTCTGGCCATAATTCCCAGACTTTGGGACTAATGGCAATTTTAGAACTAAGAGTGGGGTCTTGGTGAACCCTGGACAAAAACTCAACCTGTCTCTTGAACAAAGGAAGCAATGCTTGTTAATCCTCACTATATTCCCTCTACTTGCTGTCCAGTTACACTTTTCTTATCTCCTGTATAAGGTCTTGTATGCTTGAGGGTTATTGTGACAGGGAGTTTGACCCCCCCAGAGGTTAGAAGCCAATAAAGTAGCACTCCACACTAAGACATTTAAAAGGGAAGCATGGACAGCACTTGTTTGGTCATACTTCTCCTGTGGATCACAGAAGCACACTTAGTTTTACACTCCTGTAACCCAGAATCAGCTGACAGCAGGCTGAAGTTCGCTGTCAGGCTGATGTTACAGGGCCAATCCAGTCTCTAAATGTATCCTGACAATAATGTTGGGATCCACCCAGATGGCTGACCGGCAACTGACCCAGCCCCTCCCATCCTGTTCTCTCACCCTGTGCCCTGTCGCTGTCAGGGAAGGTAGCAACGACCTGGGTTGACTAGGAGGAATAGTCTGGGGGGGGGCCAATGACCCAGCGCAACACTAGGGATATACAGTATATTAAAACATCAGTAAAGTCTACTATTTTTTTTAAATGGGCCCTTACAGGTTTATGCCATAATGTGTTATTATGCACCACTTACAAGCACATTAATTCAGACTTACTTTTTTTACTACAGTCGTCCAACACTTTGCTGTTACTGCTCCAAGTGCTTCCATCTTCATCCGGTCTTCCTTCCAGGTTCACATTGTCCATCCCTTTGAATGGTTATGTCGTGATGATGTCACTCTGTGTACTGTGCATACACCGATAACATCATCAGCTACAGCCAATTTGAATATCTTCTAAATAGTGCAAGCTTAGAATATATTCACAGTACCTACATATACACCTTATTATAAGCTTACCTGTAGGTATAGGGTTATAATAAGAGTTTACTACCACTTTAATTGGTTCAGCTGAATCAGTATATGTCCTTCATAACTTGCTGATTCTCTTCAAGGTGCCTTAATTTGCTCTGTGCACTTGTAAAGGGCCTTAGGACCCATCACCAAGTCTTGAATGGTCACTATTCATGTGCATCCTAAACTTCAATACTGTGAGCAGGTATCTCTGTTTCATAAACTGGTCTCTGGTCAGCAGGTAAGCAGAATCTAATGTAAATCTTTTTTCTTGCAGAGGGTGCAGGGAATATTCCACGCACTGGAATACCCCATTCTGTGGGATGTCAATTACCTAAGACAAATGCACCATACTTGTTTGCTACAGCAGTACCCACTAGTTTGGTATTTCTTTTCTAGGTTTTTGACATCACATAGCATAAGGAGTCATTTATGAAAACCCCTGGCACCTACAGCATTTATCTTTCAATATTTTTATTGAAAAATTGGTATACACAGAAATAGTAACATTGCCTATCTACATGGTGAGATGGGGTGAATAAACATATTCTTAAAAATATATAGGCACATGAAAAAACATTAGTCAATGATGTTGTAAACAGGAAACACCATCTCCACAGGGTAGCAAATGTTCCATCAGTCAGTAAACATAGGCAGTTCCATATAGATTTACCAACAATAAGAAAACCAAAAAAGAAGAAAGGATTAAAAATAGAACAATCAAAAGAAAAGATCCAGGATAAGTCAGAAAAGAAGGGGAGAGAAGAGAGAAAAAAAAAAGGTAGAGAGAGAGGGTCAGCCATAGTACTATTAAGTCACCTACAGCATTTAAATAAAAGTGGGATCTCAATTGGCTTTCACTCATTTGCAACTAGTGTTCATAAAGTGAGGGGCTGGGAGTTCACACTTTGTAATGGCACGTGGCCTCCTTGTGTGACCTAGTAACCAGTCCATTAATCTCCTTTACTAGTTCCATATATCCGGACCGGCCATGGGGCACACCGGGCACTTGGTGAGATGCCAGGGATCTGTTTAGACCACTGATATTTCACCAAAGCCCCCAACAGGGCTCCTAAATAAATTGTAAATAAATAAAATGGTAAAAAAATAATACCACTCTAAAATTCCTGGTCCTAATTTTTGTCCCAGTCTGGGCCTGAATATCACCCTCTGTTCTGCCAACTTCCTAATGTAACCGAATTTGTTCTGTTCATTTACTACAAATCAATTTATAAAGTATATTCCAAGGTCCATCAAACCTACCCTGTGCTTTGCCCATACAGGATATTGAAGTGAAATTAAGAAAATACCCAATACTTCGAAGTATAGAGTAGCATGATGATGATGACAATGCTGGTGTTTGGTGAATAAACAATTAGTGTCACAGGGGCAGAGAAAGTCCTCAACCCTGCGTAGGCTCTGACTAGAGTGACTCTGTAAACTTACACAGGACTGTATTTTTTGCTCCTCGTGGTTGATGGAAGAAGCAGGGAAATGAACAAAGGTGAGTATGCTAAGGTGGGTATTAAAGCCAAACTAAACTTTTGTTTAAATCTGCCAAATACTTTCCAAGACCATTAAAACTAAGGTATGCAAAGTGTTAGGGCTAACCCTCTCCCTTAACAGGTTGTTTTCTTTCTAAACAGGTATAGATGAATCAGAGTGACTTGCTAGCCACAGGTGTGATAATTACTAGAGGATCGCAAACATGAAACACATAAATACAACTGTGTTGGAAATATCTACAAATATATGTTGCGCTCCTAAATACTTCTCAATAAATAATAATTAAATTATTACCATTAAATGAATTCAAATTATGATACAAATAACTAGTAAAAGTGTATAAATACCAAAAAATATTTAAATAGATAGTTTCAACTAATCAATCTCCTCCAAATAAATATCAAAATAATTCCACATGAAATACTCCTCTAAAAAAATATTTTACCAAGTGCTCATAAATCATCTATTAGTGACATGATGTACTTACTAATACCCTCAATTTCATTTATATTCATAATACCCTCATTTAATATAATAAAAATAGTAAACCAACTAATAACCCTCAACTAAAACGCATTTAAATGATCCCCCATAAATAAAAATAACCAAATGCTCATAAATAATTAGTAGTGATTAGTATGAATCCAAATATCATCAAAATAATAGTCCCATTGAATAAACAATTGTTTATATATAGTGACTTGGTGCTTGTTGTTCTTCAATTTGTGACTTTTGTGAATCCTTCAAATAGTGAAGATGTGCGCTCAGCTCCTTTGATGCCTGCAATTAGGCTATACACGCTTTCGGTTCACTTTCCCTGGAACCTGCTAGACATATACTTTTGCTGGTAAAATTGGTAGATCCTTCCTTTAGGGGTAATGGATGTATCCTCTGGTGGCTGATTATCCCCTCAGGGATTACACACTCCTTTTGTTATCCCAGACCTCCTAATTATCCTCTCCTTGTGTTACTCTGCATGCAGGAAGAAATAGAGGACATAGTGCTTTACCTTTTAAAACTTTTTATTCCCACCATCCAAGTATTAAACTCACATTAGACAGGTTTAACCATTTCAATACCGGGCAATTTTACACCTTCCTGCCCAGGCCAGTTTTCACGTTTCAGCGCTCTCACACTTTGAATGACAATTGCGCGGTCATACAACACTGTACCCAAACTAAAATTTTATCATTTTCTTCACACAACTAGAGCTTTCTTTTGGTGGTATTTAATCACCGCTGGGGTTTTTATTTTTTGCTAAATTAACAAAAAAAGACCAAAAATTTTGGAAAAAAAACACGTTTTTCTTTGTTTCTGTTATAAAAGTTTACAAATAAATAATTGTTCTTCATAAATTTAGGGTGAGATGTATTCTGCTACATGTCTTTGGTGAAAATAACCCAAATTAGGATGTATTTTTTAGTTTGTAGGAAAGTTATAGAGTTCCCAAACTATCGTATAGATCTGAATATTGATCAATCCTGAAGTACTGACGGCCAATCTAATTTCTTGAGGTCCAAGAATGTCAGAATAGTACAGATATCCCCAAATGACCCTTTTTGCAGAGTAGACAGTCCGACGTACTTCATAAGAGGAATGGCGAGTTTTTTGAAGTTGTATTTTTTTTGTCATAATTTTTCGGAAAATTAAAAAATTAAAAAAATTTTCACAATTTTCTTTTTACATACTGTCACCAGTGCAGTACAGCGTCATCATATAACTGGAATGGCGGTGAACAGGTACACTGACTGGTGACAGTATGAAAAAAAAATATATATATATTTTTTTTTTTATTTTTTTTTTTATTATTATTTTTAATTTTTTATTACATTTTTTTAGTTTTTTAAGATTTGTTTTTCATATTTTACTATGACCAAAGTATTACAATGTTACCATAGTAACATTGTACTACTTTGGGGAAGTGATCAGTATTTTTTTTATTTTTTATTTTTTACACAATTTGCTTATAGCAAGGAATTACTTTGCTATAAGCAAGCATTTACCAGAATATAAATCTCTATAATCACACTTTATTGTTGCTATTAACAGCAGAGCCAGTAGATGGAGTGTTTGCATTATTTTATTCCACATTTGTCTGTGCGGAATTTACAGCGCCTATGTATTTGTAAGTATCTGTTTAACAATGATATCAATATAATTGCCTTATGCAAGCAGAAGTAGTAAACACATATTTTGTGCTCCCAATGAAGCTGAGGAAACAGCAAATTGGTTTGTGTGCCCTATTTTTCTGTTGCTATGGAAACAACAAGTTGATGTGCTAAGAGGTGAATGAAACTTATCTATAATGTTGCATTGAGATTTATTCCATCCACACCCTAAGAGTGTGCTATTTTATTGGAATTTATAAATGTGATTTAGTGTAGCAATATTTTTGAAGGTTTTAGCTAGTTTTAAAAACAGGGAATACAAATTTAAAGATGTATCACATTATTTGTGTAAATTGCAATTTTCGGGTGTTTATTTTGCAAATCTGTTTATTTCGCTCTGGTACTGAGCACAATAACATTTTCTATGAGCAGGCCTTTTTTCCACTTCACATGTTATTATAGAGCCAAGGAAACTGCTGACTTTGCAAAAAAAGGTGCAGCTGAAGTCACTTTAAACTACAATTGTTATTGTGCTTACATTCAGCTAACCATTATATGCATCGAAAACGGTCCCATAATATAACTGCACGGTAATTTTATAAAAAACTGCATCAGCACGGTGTGGGAAGGGGGGAGCAGGCACATGAACAATGTTTGAGGATGTCAGAATCAGGCCAGTGTGCTTCCATTGTACGGAAAGCAGACAAAAATGTTCTTATATTTTATCATTTCAGCAGTTTCTTGCTTAAAGGCAGCATATAGTTTCTCAGTGAAGTTCACCTTTACTAAAATCTTAAATCATAAATTCCTCTATGCAATTTTGTATCTAATGAATAGTACATACCAGAGCTCCTCTTGCTAGAAATGGTGAAGGTCCTTTTACTACAGATGCAGGTTTTGGGGGTCTTTCCCGAAAACCTGCTGCCCCAATGAGGCCCCTCTTTCCTGTTTTTTGCACTGGAGTGCGTTCCTGAAGAAGCTGCCATTATTAAGCTGATCCTTTCCCCCAAATTCTAGAGCAGACACAGCCAGGCACACAACATTTTCTGGTCCACAGTGGCTCAGTGACAGTCTAGGGAGTGTCTTTTGAGTTTTTATTGCAGGTTTGAACTTGGATGGGGTGAAGGGGACATGAGATACACCAGGAAACTGAATAGACCAAGGACACTTATCTTCACACTGATCTGACTAAGAGTTCCCACAAGATTCACTACTGGCTGTGAAATGGCTAGCACTTCCTTTCCAAGAACTGAGAACTGCACACAGTCACTAGGGCAAAGAATTTAGGTTGGTAGTCACAAAGCCACAGGGATATCTGTTGCCGCCTTCCAATATCCACCAGGTGATCCTTAGTGAGGGAGACACAGACTCACAATACAACAGAACAGCTGGACACGCTTCCCCAACTTCCACTAGACTTTGAAAAAAGATCTCCCAGCTATTTACACCTAGGACCCCAATGACTCCCAAACAACATTCCAGAAGACTGCCCTAAGGGGTAGAGCCCCTTAGACAGTGGACTCCTCTTGTAGGAACTGGACTGAGGACCTACTACTCCTCTGCTCCAGGCCTCAGACTATTTATGGGCTCCCTAACCACCTACTGGACCTACCTCCCCAGGGATTGGCTGGGTCTTCGTAAATATTCAAGCTGTCCCTCTGTTTTTTCTCACACTGTGATTCTAAAATCTTCTAGAATGCAGGGGAAAATAACCAGATCAAGAGCCTGTGAAACATTGAGCAGACTAAAGCAATAACTGCTCCTCTAGCTACAGAGGAGCTAAACTAAATTTTCCTAGCAACTCACACTAAGTAGGAGGGTGCAACAGGATAGGCTAAATATCACAATAATGCTTTCCCTAGTGGCCACTTCGGGCCATTCAAACTGCATGTATGTGCATACTCACACAGCTTCAGATCCGTTTATTAGCCCCTATTCCAGGCCGTTTGTACTGTGCACATGCGCAGTCTCTTTCTTAGGTGAGCTCAGCCAGAGAAGACCACACACTGTACACGCGCAAAGATTGAATGACCCCGAGCAGCCACTAGGGGTGCATTATTGTAAAATTGAGCTCATCCTACAAATGGCAGCGCACAGGAGAATAAGGGTGCAGCAGTTTTTCTGGAGAGGCCCTTCTACACCTGCATCTGTAATGGGAGGACCTTCGCTATTTACAACAGCAGGAGTTCTGGTGTTTACAATTGACTGAATGCAGACTTTTAGAAAATCTGGTCATGTTTTGTGGTAAGAGGCTGAGAGTGTTGATGGTGGAGGATCTTTTCTTGTCTTTTTTGGCACAGTTTCTTCCCACGGATATGAGTCAGGGTGCCATTGTCTAGCCTGTAGAGGTCTGTGCATCCCTCCATGGATGTGCCTCCCCAGACAATCAGAGCCTGATTAATCTAACAACATATATGTGAAAGGGTTAAATTCTCCTACTAACAGGCAGAAGATACTTAGAGAAATTCATCAACTTTCCACTGATGTAGTGTTTATACAAGAGACACATCTATCATGATACTAATCTTAAATTATACTCAAGGTATTGTCCAACTTGGTATTACGCGGACTCACCAATAAAGAGGGCCAAAGGTATAGCAATTGGGTTATCAAAAAATGTGGGTTTTGATTTGGAGGAGAAACTAGTGGATCCAGAGGGCCAGTTTTTTTGTTTAAGAAGGAAATTGTGGGGACAAAACTATACACTGACTAATATTTATTGTCCAAATCAAAATCCAGAAGTATTTCTGTGTGAAGTGTTGGGTAAAATCATGGATTTTAAGAGGGGTAGTCTTGTCTTGGCAGGAGATTTTAATTTTTGTTTGGATCCATGGATGGATGCGTCTTCAAATGCGCAGAGAGGAGGAGGTAAAAAACTAAGAATGTTGAAAAAGAAGTTACGTCAAAGTCTACTTATAGATACATGGAGGGTGAAACATCCCAGAGGAAGAGATTATACCTTCTCCTCTATGGCGCATAGGTTGTATTCAAGGTTGGACTATATAATGGTCGAACATAGACAATTGGACCTATTGGTTAATATAGAGGTTACTGTATGTCTATCTCAGATCATGCTCCTGTCACAACAAGACTAAAGGCGGGAGGAGATTTGAATGAAAGGGCTATGTGGAGATTAAACGTGATGCTTAAACAGGACCCTGAAGTGGAAAGAAGGTAGAGGGAGGAAATAGAGTAATTTTTTCTGTTAAAAGAAGCCAAAGAAGTTTCTGTAGCCACTATTTGGGAGACACATACGGCGTATATTAAGGGAAATTTGATAGCCATAGGAGCCAAAAGAAAGAACGGGAGAGAAAAATAAACGACATGACAGAGGAGTTATATAGTTTAGAGCAGGCACATAAAAAGAAACAGGATAAGGAGATACACTCGAAGATTATACTTAAAAGATAAGAGCTAAAAGACCTATTAGAACACTAAACAAGGAAGATATTTAACAGGGTTTCAAAGGAAAGATACCGGAGGGGGAATAAGCCAGGAAAATACCTGATGAAAAGACTTAAGGAAAAAAAAGATGAAAAACGAGAACTGGTTAATTCCACCACCGATATCGCTAATGTGTTCCAAAAATATTATAGCAGACTGTATGTGAATTCTAAGAATCAGGAAGGTACAGAGGAAGTAAAGGGAGAGAAAATGCAGGATTATTTAGAGGCTGCAGACCTGCCAAAAATATCAGAAGAAAAATGAGTGTCTCTGGAACAACCGATATTCCAAGATGAAATGAACATGGTCCTGAATAATACAAATAGGAGGGAACAGCCCAGGACCCGATGGGTATACGGTGGGGTATTATAAGAAATTTAAAGAATTATTGGTCTCATATATGAATGCTTTAGAAGAGGGAATGGGAATAACAGAGGAATCGCTGCAAGTGTATATAACAATTAAAGATGATAGAGCGAGCGCTTCAGAATATAGCATCAAAAAGCAGCTTGCATAAGATTAACCCCTAAAATCCTAAACATAAATAATATAAAAGATGCAGCGCTCTTAATATATAATATAGTGAAATAGTGACATATAATATGCAATCTTATGCGTTAATGGGTGAACATATAAGTGATGTCTTTAATGAAGATAGTATTAAATAAAATGTGACATCATCTCATAATGACATATCAAACAGCAACAAACTGAATATGTATGAAAGTCCTTGAAATATTCAATCAAGATGCGCTGATTTTCCCGGACATTTGTGCACGTGACTTCAGTGATATGAAGGAAAAAAAGGTGTGCTTGCACTCACCAGACGTATGATAATATTACACATGTAATATAAGGGCACTAGTAGTCATCTGGGACCCGGTAGGCAAAAGGCACTCCAATGGTACTGGGTACAACCTGGGGAAGACCTCCAGACCTCTCGGTGGAGCTTTTCTCAGTACTCTGAATATTTTTTTACATTGACTCTGATCACTGTTGAGCCATGCTTTTCATACAAACCAAGCGTATGGTTCTTAATGCACTGGTCTTCGTCAAACCACAGACCTCAGTTTTAAAACTTTGTGAGAAAAGTTAAATAGAGCTCTGCTTGAATGAAATTGTGCTCGCTGGTATGTCCTGGTACTGCAACCAGCGAGCACAAATACAGATACAAATTTGTTTGAAAAAGTCCTAGCTACTAAGTTAAAAGGGTTGATGTGGAATGGATACATTTAGATCAAGTTGGATTTGTCCCAGGTAGGGAAGGGAGGGATAATGATTTAAGAACACTGCTCCTTCTTCAAAAAGTGAAGAGAGAAAAATCACCGACAATTTTATTGCTGATTGATGCCGAAAAAGCTTTTGACAGGGTAGACTGGGGGTTCATGATAAATACTCTAGAGGCCTTAGGAATAGGAACTAAGATGTTAAAGTGGATAAAGGAGCTTTATAATAGTCCATAAGCAGTGGTTAAGGTAAATGGTTCCCTCTCAGGGTTTTTTAAGATGTACAATGGCACCAGACAGGGATGTCCATTATACCCGTTGTTATTTGTTATATCCCTGGAACCTCTGTTGGCGATGGTAAGAGAGTGTAGATATCAGAGGAATTAAGATAGGAGAGATAGATCACAAGGTTTATACATATGCAGATGATATGCTGTTTTATATTGTGAACCCTGGATTAACGTTACCCAACTTAATGAGTTTGCTAAAACAATATGGAGAGCTATCAAATCTGAAGATAAACCCCTCAAAGTCAGAGATCTTGAATATTAATGTTACTAGGAAAGAGAGGCAGGCACTACAAAATGATTTCCCATTCACATGGAGGGAGAATGAATTGGGCTACTTAGGAATAAAGCTAACCCCTTCTATTAAGAACATATACCAGATAAATTATATTCCATTAATAAATGAAATAAAGGATGAGCTGAGAAGACTCTCAAGGGGTAGGGTCTCCTGGATTGGGTGTAAAAACTTGGTTAAGATGGTGATAGTCCCAAAATGTTTGTATAAATTCCATATACTTCCAGTTCACATTCCAGGATCCTTTTTTGGGAT
Organism: Staurois parvus; assembly: GCF_062004578.1. Lineage (NCBI taxonomy): Eukaryota > Metazoa > Chordata > Amphibia > Anura > Ranidae > Staurois > Staurois parvus. Next base: position 11,258,025 of record NW_028317883.1, read on the forward strand.
AATAAAAAAACTAATACTTAAATATATATGGGCTAATAAGAAATCGAGAATTAGGGGAGGTGGGGAGAAGGCAGTGGAAAATCTAGGTGAAATGTTTGGTTTTTGTATGAATATGCTATATTGTTGAGTCTTCCTTATTTTTTCTTTTGTAATGAAAAATGTATTAAAAGATTTAAACAAAAAGAAAAAAAAGAATAGCTGTTCACTTTGGATTTAAATTTGTACTTTACAAGAGAATTTTCCCAAAGCCTAGTGATCGTGTAAAAAGTTTAGTTTGCAAAGTATACCCAATCACGTGCGAGGAAAATAAGGAAAACAGCATTTTTGCTAGCACATGATTGAATGATGGTAATTAGCAGTGCTTCATCTAATCCACTAAACTCTTATAAAAATTCCCTTGCAAAGTGAACAATCTATTTTCCTTGAGATCAAACCCCCCCCCACTGTCACTTTACTATTCATGCAAGGTACAGTGCCTTGAAAAGGTATTCATACCCTTGAAATTTTCCAAATTTTGTCATGTTACAACCAAAAACATAAATGTGTTTATTAGGATTTTATGTGATAGACCAACACAAGTGGCACATAAGTGTGAAGTGGAAGGAAAATTATAAATGGTTTTCAGCATTTTTTACAAATAAATATCTGAAAAGTGTGGTGTGCATTTGTATTCAGCCCCCCTGAGTCAATACTTTGTAGAACCCCCTTTCGCTACAATTACAGCTGCAAGTCTTTTTGGGATGTCTCTACAAACTTTGCACATCTACAGAGAGAAAATTTTGCCAATTCTTCTTTGCAAAATAGCTCAAGCTCTGTCAGATTGGATGGAGAGCAACTGTGAACAACAATTTTCAAGTCTTGCCACAGATTCTCAATTGAATTTAGGTCTGGACTTTGCCTGGGCCATTCTAACACATGAATATGCTTTGATCTAAACCATTCCATTGTAGCTCTGGCTGTATGTTTAGGGTCGTTGTCCTGCTGAAAGGTGAACCTCGGCCCCAGTCTCAAGTCTTTTGCAGACTCTAACAGGTTTTCTTATTGCCTTGTATTTGGCACAGTTCATCTTCCCATCAACTCTGACCAGCTTCCCTGTCCCTGCTGAAGAAACGCATCCCCACAACATGATGCTGCCACCACCATGTTTCACAGTGGGGATGGTATGTTCAGGGTGATGTGCATTGTTAGTTTTCTGCCACACGTAACGTTTTGCTTGTAGGCCAAAACGTTACATTTTGTTCTCACCTGACCAGAGCATGTTTGCTGTGTCCCCCACATGGCTTCTCTCAAACTGCAAACAGGACTTCTTATGGCTTTCTTTCAACAATGGCTTTCTTCTTGCCACTCTTCCATAAAGACCAGATTTGTGGAGTGCACGACTAATAGGTGTCTTGTGGACAGTTGTGTATCTCTGCAGCTCCTCCAGAGTTACCATGGGCCTCTTGTCTGCTTCTCTGATTAATGCTCTCCTTGCCTGTCAGTTTAGGTGGACGGCCATGTCTTGGTAGGTTTACAGTTGTGCTATGCTCTTTATATTTTTGGATGATGGATTGAACAGTGCTCTGTGAGATGTTAAAAGCTTGGGATTTTTTTTTATAACCTAACTCTGCTTTAGTCTTCTCCAACTTTATCCCTGACCTGTCTGGTGTTTTCCTTGGCCTTCATGATGCTGTTTGTCCACTAATGTTTTCTAACAAACCTCTGAGGACTTCACAGAACAGCTGTATTTGTACTGAGATTAAATTACACACAGGTGGACTCTATTTACTAATTAGCTGACTTCTAAAGGCAGTTGTTTCCACTAGATTTTAGTTAGGGGTATCAGAGTAAAGGGGGCTGAATACAAATGCAATCCACACTTCTCAGATATTTATTTGTAAATAATGTTGAAAACTATTTATCATTTTCCTTCCAGTTCACAATTATGTGCCACTTTGTGTTGGTCTATCACATAAAATCCCAATACAATACATTTATGTTTTTGGGTGTAACATGACAAAATGTGGAAAATTTCAAGGAGTGTGAATACTTTTTAAAGGCACTGTAACAGTATCTTTTTAAACAAGCTTTTAGCTACTTCAGCCTGCAAAATGTAGCACATATAGTTACCTAGTTACATACTTAGTCTGGCTGAAAAATACAAAAGTCCATCCAGTTCAACCATAAAAAAAAAGTTAGGATCCTACACCCACAGTTGATCCAGAGAAAGGCAAAAAAACAGCAAAGCATGACCCAATTTGCTCCTGCAGGGGAAAAAAATTCCTTCCTGATTTCCCGAGAGGCAATCGGATATTCCCTGGATCAACTTTACCTATAAATGTTAGTATCCAGTTATATTCTGTGTATCCAAGAAATAATCCAGGCCTTTTTTAAAGCAATCCACTGAGCTGGCAAGAACCAACTCTTGAGGGAGTCTATTCCACATTTTCACAGCTCTTACTGTGAAGAAACCTTTTCCGTGTTTGGAGATTATATTTCTTTTTTTTTTGTAATTTAAATATTTATTGATTTTTCAAATTAACAGATTATACAAACATGTCCCTTATAAAACATGAACACAGTATCAAAAAAAAATTACTCTTTTCATCTTATCCCCCCCCAAACCCTCCACTCCTACCTGTGCACCACCCATCCCCCCCCCCTCCCCCTCCAACTCTTCTCCCCCTCCCCTCTGCAATTTCCTATTCCTTTCTGGAGATCTAAATCACAACAAAGGAAAGGAAGTACACCCATATTCTTCTATATTAATCCCCCATAGACTAGATTTAGCTTTGATTTTTTAAATTATCCCATTTGTTCCATCTTATATGGTGACTCTCCATCTGATCTTCATTCCTATGTTAAAGTTCCTCCAATCTACATATTAGATCTACCTTGTCCGCCCAATCTTTTATTCTCTGCACCTCCTGTCTCCTTCAGAACTTGGGTATCAATCCTTTTGCTGCATTCAGATAATACAATACTCCAGACTTTTTATATTTTTTGACTGAATGCTTGGTACCATGAAAAAGGCAAGTCTCTGGGTTTTCTTTTAATACCTCAACCTCTGAGATTTTTTGAATCAAACTTACTATTTTCTCCCAATACTCTTGGAATTTTGGACACTCCCACCATATATGACACATTGTGCCTCTACCTCCACATCCACGCCAACATAAAGGTGAATTATCTCCATTTAATCTATGTGCCACACATGGTGTAATATACCATCTTGCCAAACACTTATAATTCATTTCTACCTCCTGCACATTTCCATTTCCATGTATTATTCTATATATTTTCCTCAGTTTTTCCATATCCAATATTATTCCTATATCCCTTTCCCATTTTTCTATAAATGGAGGCCTTATATCAGTGTTTATTTCAGTGACAATCTTATATATTTTAGAGGTTCTGTGTTTCCCATCTCCCCGTGTATCTAACAAATGCTCAAACAGGTTCCATTCCTCTCTTGTTCTTAAAGGCTTTGGAAGCTTTCCTATAAAGTGTTTCAATTGAAAATAATCCATCATCCATTTTCGTGAAAACTTCTTCCTTTTTTCCAGTTCCTTAAGTGATTCTATTGCCTTCCCCACCATTACATCCCTTAATTGTGCATCTTCCTTCTTTATCCACCTCGGTCACGTTCCTGATGGGAGACTGAAATGACGAGGTCGGAGCTGAAGACCAGTCAGCACTAAACATGAGAAGAGGCACTCCTTAAATAGGCCATCTGGCACCAATCTTCGCCGTGCGTGTGTGTACTCTTCATCTCCCTCAACCTGCAGTGGAGCAGGCTCCTCCCGATCTCGATTGGGAAACCCACTTGGGATATGCGGTTTTAACAAGGAGCAATGAAACACCGGATGAATCTTCATATTAGCAGGTAGTTTCAATTCAAAAGCCACAGGGTTAACCTTTCTCTTGATAGTAAATGGTCCCAGGTATCTTGGACCAAGCTTTCTTGAAGGATAACTTAATTTTATATTTGCCGTGGATAACCAGACTTTATCCCCTTGTTTCAGTTTTAAGTTGCCCCTTTTCCTTCTGTCAAAAAATTTTTTATTACTCACCTGAGCTTCGGAAATAGTTTTCTTCAATAATTTGCCGTTCCTCCTGAGGAACTCCATCCTTCCTTGTACTGCTGGGATAGCGGGTTCCACTGGTATTTACGGAAGGAAGGAGGGATGATATCCATAGTTGGAGTAAAAGGGGGATTGCTTGGTAGCCGAATGAATGGAATTATTGTACGCGAACTCTGCTAACGGAAGGAGAGATACCCAGTCATCCTGTGAATATGAGGAGAAACATCGGAGGTATTGCTCCAGAGTTTGGTTCGTTCTTTCCGTTTGTCCATTAGTTTGTGGGTGATATGCAGAGGAAAAGCGTAACTCGATCTCTAATGCCTCACACAGAGCTTTCCAAAACTTGGATGTAAATTGTACTCCTCTGTCAGATACAATATTAATAGGAACGCCATGCAGTCTTATGATCTCCTTGATAAAAGCAGAAGCAGTTTCCGTGGCGGAAGGAGTCCCTTTCAAGGGAACGAAGTGAGCCATCTTTGACAGGCGGTCAACCACTACAAAAATAGTGGTGAATCCCTCCGATGGGGGAAGTTCCACAATAAAGTCCATGGAGATCATACTCCTAAGTTTTTCCGGTATGGGCAAAGATTCCAACAGGCCTCAGGTCTTGGCTTTGTCAGACTTGTTTCTAAGGCAGACTGTACAAGATCTCACATAGTCCTGGCAATCCTATATTGCGTTTGGCCACCAGAAGGAGCGAGAGACCAAATTTGAAGTCTTGTGAATCCCAAAGTGACCTGCTAAGGGGTGATCATGACATCTTTTGAGGATAAGAGTCCTGAGTTCTTCGGGCACAAAGATTTGTTCCTTCTGAAAATACAGACCGTCCTTTAACTGCAGATGCATATCTATGGGAGGTGGATGATTATCCACTACTCTTATTTGTGTTACGAGGTCTGTCTGGCGAAATAAGAAATTCTTGGCTGGCAAAATCGTGTCAGGTTCAGACTGTACAATTGGGTCGGGAAACATACGGAAGAGTGCGTCAGTTTTACCGTTTTTTGATCCAGGACGGTACATCAAATGGAAGACAAAGCGGGAGAAAAATAGTGCCCATCTTGCTTGTCATGGCTTGAGGCGTTTTGCTGTTTTCAGCTACTCAAGGTTTTTATGGTCTGTGAAGATGAAAATAGGGTGGGATGCTCCCTCCAGTAAGTAGCGCCATTCTTCCAGTGCTGCCTTGATGGTTAGCAACTCTCTGTCTCCCATATCATAGTTCCTTTCAGAGACATTTAATTTCCTGGAGAAAAATGCAACAGGGTGCAGAAGGGATTTGAGTCCCTGTCTTTGTGAAAAGATGGCTCCTACAGCATTCTCTGAAGCGTCCACTTCGAGGACAAAGACTAGAGCAAGGTCTGTATGCTTCAGGATAGGTGCGGAAGTGAACAAGGTCTTTAATTGTTCAAAGGCTGCTTGGGCCTCGGGAGTCCACTTGAAGGAAATATGCTGCCTGGTGAGCTGTGTTACTGGTGCGATAATCCCAGAGATGTTTTTGATAAATTTCCTGTAGAAATTTGCGAATCCTACAAAGCGCTGCACTGCTTTCCTGTCTCCTGGAATGGGCCATTCTAAGATGGAGGACACCTTTAGGGGATCCATAGAGATGCCCTCGGGGGTGATTACAAGTCCCAGGAACTGGATAGATTGTCTCTCAAATTCACATTTCTCGGCCTTTGCGTAAAGGCGATGTTGGCGTAATCTATCCAGAGTCTTCTTTACGTGATCCCGATGTCTTTCTATTGAACTGGAGAAAACTAAGATGTCATCCAGGTAAATGATTAGGAATAGATCAGGATAGTCCCAAAATATATCGTTTACAAGGTGTTGGAAGGTTGCTGGGGCATTACAGAGACCAAAAAGCAAATGCCCAAATTGGGTTCGATAGGCCGTCTTCCATTCGTCACCTTCACGAATTCTCACTAGATTGTAAGTGCCCTTCAGATCCAATTTTGAGAAGAAACATGCTCCTCGCAGCCTTTGGAACAACTCGGGAATTAGAGGAAGGGGATAACGATTCTTGAACGTTATCTTGTTTAGGTCATGGTAGTCCACACAAGGTCTAAGGGTGTGATCCTTCTTCTCAACAAAGAAGATGCCAGCTCCTGCTGGTGATGTAGAAGGCCGAATAAACCCTTTTTCCAGACTCTCATCAAAATAACCCCGGAGGACCTCTAATTCGACTTTGGATAGGGGGTAAATTCGTCCGAAAGGAATTTCGGCGCCGGGCAGGAGCTCAATCGGACAGTCATAGAAACGATGAGGAGGAAGAGTATTGGCACTCTTTTTATTGAATACGTCCAGATACTCGTGGTACACCACAGGAACGAGTTTCATGGTCTCGGGATCAGAGTGAATACTGAAAAGAGGGATTGCTGCACTTGTTTCTTTAGGGATGCAGTGATTCAGACAGTATTCCAAAGGGAAGTGGATCTCTCCAGACAATCAATTGATGGTTGGGTTGTGTGCTCTTAGCCAGGGCATGCCGAGAATAACTTGAAAAATTGGGGAGGTAATGATATCCAGACATAGAAATTCCTGGTGTCCTGAGGGGGAGTAGCATAACATTGGCATGGTTTCTTGTGTCACAGGGCCAGAACTGATACCGAACCCGTCTGCAAGATGAACTGCAAGTTTTTGTGCCTTGGTAAGGAGCGGAATCTTATTCTGGGTAGCGAAGTTTGCATCCATAAAACAACTACAAGCACCCGAGTCTAAAATGGCCGGGACCGTGATTGTCTTTTCGGCCAGTTGTAGTTGAAGATGGAAGGAGAGATGCGTTCGGCTTGTTCCTTGGGGGTGCATCATATACAACTAGTTGGGAGATGGCTTATGAGGTTTTATTGGGCATGACGCCACATAATGACCACACCACAGTAGAGGCAGAGGTTGAACTTCTGTTGTTGAATGCGTTCTGCCGCGGACAAATGTGGTCTCCAAAAGCTCCTCCTAGATGGATTAGTGGGCGATTCTGATGGAACAGCATTCGTAGAGGGCACGGAGGTCCCTATTTCTGAACATATTAGAATCTCCCCGTTTAGTTTTCTCATCCTGTTTTTCCCGAATCCGATGGTCAATGTGGATCGTCAGATATATGGGGTTCTCCAACCTGGTTGGTACCCCCACTCGGGCAAGCTCATCCTTCAGGGTGTCAGAAAGACCAAGATGGAACTGGTAGCGGAGAGCAGACTCGTTCCACTGAGTATCGGAACTCCAGATGCGGAAATCAGTAACATATTCTTCCACAGGCCTTTGGCCTTGCTGTAGTTTACTAAGCATAGATTCAGCGGTTTGACACAGGGACGTATCAGCATAGATTTGTGCCATTGCTGTAAAAAAAGAGTCCACTGAAGTTAGAGCCGGATCATGTTGCTCACGAAGGTGGTATGCCCAGGATTGCGGTTCATTCCTAAGAAGTGTGATGATAAATCCCACTTTGGTGCTTGGTGATGTAAAGGTCCTTGGAAGCAGCGAAAAATATAGCTCGCAGGAGTTACGAAAAGTTCTGAACTTCCTGCGGTCTCCTGTAAAAAACTCAGGCGTAGGCACCTGGGGTTCTGGTAGGGAAGGGGTTCCAAAGATCACACTGGGCTCTGTTTGAGTGGTTGCATCTAAGGCTGCAGTGAGGTCCGTGTCTGTGGGGTCATTAGACTCGGTTAGCAGTTGACTCTCCAGCTGCTCAAAGTTTCTCTGCAAATCTTGCACCAAGTTAAACAAGGCAGATACTGATTGGCAAATGTCCCCCAATGGAGAGGCCTCCCTTTCAGACTCCATCATTGGCTGACTGGTACTGTCACGTACCTGATGGGAGACTGAAATGACGAGGTTGGCCTCACTTGTGTCACTAGCCCTGACCCCGCTGGAGTTGGAACAGAGGGAGTCTAGGACCCAGGGGAACAAGAGTGCCAGTAGTTGTTGTTTGCAGCTCTTGCAGATGAAGACCTTGGAAGGCTGATGATCCTCTGATTTTGGCACGGTAGTAGTAGGCAGAGCAGTTTTGCAGATTGCCAGGCATGCACCAGAGCAAGGCAGGTAGTGAGGACAAGAGACAGGAGCAATGTCATGGAATAGCCAGGGTCATCAACAGTCGGGCAGCACGGTACAGAATCAAAAGGAAAAGCCAAGGTCAGGAGCAGAGCCGAAGTCAGGAACCAGTATCAGGAGAGCAAGAGTCAGGTGAGGAACAAGCCGGGTCAGCAACAAAGGAATCACACAGGAACAAGCAGGACATGGGGGAGCTGAAGACCAGTCAGCACTGAACATGAGCAGAGGCACTCCTTAAATAGGCCATCTGGCGCTAATCTTCGCTGCGCATGTGCGAGATCGCGCATTCCTGCACGCATGCGCACAACCGGCAATTCCGTGGGAATTCCTATGCGCATGTGCATTTCCAATCGCGATTCTTCTTGCTGGAAATCACTTACAACCTCCCTGTGATTCCTTCTTTACCTGGGGGAAAAACTCTTTGGACCCTAAAGGCATCAATAAAGAATTAAATTCCCATCCTATCTGTTTGTGTAAAACGTCCCACACTCCTAAAACATTTAATGTGAACAAACTTGTTAGCAACCGCCTAGCGGGGCCTCTAGCAGTCCACAGGACAGGATTCCCCAGGGCGCGGAGTCTAAGCCCCAGTCTGCTTGTTCACCAGGGCCCCTGATGGTGAGGATGGGCTTGGAGCAGACAGGGACCAGGTCACGGCCCCTGAGTACACCCGTCTGTGGTAGAGAGATCCGCCAGGGGTATGTGCAGGTAGAGAGCCTGACGTGAAGAGGTGGAAGACGGGATCCGAGCGGGATGGATGGATGGATGGCGGAGTAGTAAGCGTGGTCAAACAGGCCGGGTCGGTAACAGTGGGATCAGCGTAGTACAAGGCGGCAGGCAGAAGAATATTCAGGTCACTCGCAGGGGTCAGTAACAGAAGTTCAGATCAGGTATGGGGATTATCCAGAAGAGAGGTCAAACTAGCCAGGGGGTCAGAGCAGGAGAAGTCAGCGGAGGTCAGGTTCAGGCAAGGTCAGCAACGAATCTCAAATAGGAGCAACACAGGAACACAGGAGCAAACATCAGACCATACGGCAACTTGTGTCTGTGCAGGGCTGGTTTAAGTAGCCCGCCCTGCACCTGACAGGCTCAGCCTAGGTCCTAGTGCCTGCCCAGCACCGTCATAGGTGCCGGATGCACCTGGGTCCTAGTGCCCTGCTGCCTGCATGTCTTGACAGACACCTACGCATGTGCAGACCCATGTGTCGCAATGGTCCCTGACACTTGTGCTATCTGCTAATCCTCTGTATTGTGGAGGTAACCATATGATTCTACTTAAGCTGGTACTACTTAGTGTATTTTCTATTTTAACCCAGTTTTTCCCTTTTGCATTATGTGTCCAATCAAAAATTCTCGCCATTATTACCGAACTATAATATCTTTTCAAGTCTGGTACTCCCAGTCCACCTTTCTCTTTATTTCTAAATAAAATCTCATAGCTTATTCTCGGTTTTTTATTCCTCCAGATAAATCTTGTTAACATTCTTTTAATTGTTCTAAAATATACTTCTGGTCATTTATTTGGTATCATTTGGAATGTATATAAAATTTGTGGAACGATCACCATTTTTATCAAATTTATAGGGCCTATGCATGACTGGGCACCCCCTCCTAATTTCCTAAATTCATCCTTAATCTCGTTTAACAATGGGATGTAATTCAATTTATACAAGTTCTTGGAAGATACAGTTAGTTTTATTCCTAAATATTTTACTTCTTTTTCTCGCCAAACGAAGGGAAATTCCTCCTGTAATCTATTTTTTCACTATTTGGAAGATTTATTTTCAAAATCTGTTTTTGTTGGATTGATTTTTAAATTTGATATCTCCCCATACTCTTTCAATGCTCTTATTAAATTTGGCAATGTTATCCTTGGGTTTCTCACATAAAACAGCATATCATCTGCATAAGCTGCCACCTTATGCTCTGTATCTCCTATCCAAATTCCCTTTTATATCTATATTTTTCCTTATTGTAGCTAATAAAGATTCTAAGATTCAAAACATATAAAAGTAGCGACAGAGGACAACCCTGTCTTGTTCCGTTTTGTATCCCAAAATACTCTGATAATTCCCCGTTAACCATGATTGCTGCAGAAGGTTGACTATATAATTTCCTTATCCATTCTCTCATTCTAGGACCCATCCCCAATACTTCCAGTGTATCCATCATATATCCCCAGTCTACTCTATCAAAAGCTTTTTCGGCATCAATCGAGAGTACCACCATGGGGGTTTTTTCTTTTCTACTTTTTTGCATGAGAAACAAAGATCTCAATCCATTGTCTCTCCCCTCTCTCCCTGGGACAAAACCCACCTGATCCATATGTATTCATTCCGGCATATGTTCTTTTAACCTATTTGCCAAGACTTTTGCATAAAGTTTAGTGTCTGTGTTTAATAACACAGGTCTGCAAAAAAAAGTTTTTCAAGAGCTGTTTTGGTTATTCCACGTAATCTTTATGTTTTTTGGTGCGCTGAATCCAAAAATTACCTCCATTTTGTCACAGGACATCACGTTTCCTGACAATTTAGGTAACTATGTTAAATAAGGCAATACCTCGAAATAAATGGAAATAAACCTATAAAATTAGTTTTCTTACAATTTTTTCATGAAAATCCTTTTTTGAACTAAAATGAGCTCACCTACACACACTAAACTCTATTCTTCTTCCCTGTGAGACTCCTCTTGGTGCATTTATGCTTGTGAGTAGCATCTGGAATGTCTCTCTGAAGCATCCAACAGTAGTCTGTCATCTCTTTAATGTCCTGGTGGAATTGTTCACCTTGTTCCTCACTCACAGCTCCCAAATTTTAAGGAAAATAGTCAAGGTGGGACTGGAGGAAATGCACTTTCAAACTCATCAGGCAACCTAAAGCTTGAAATGCTTTCAGCATTCATCTGACGATCTCTTTTTAGTGAGGATCTTTGGTATTGCCTGAAAATTTCTGTACGACTTCTTTAAATGCAATCCACCCTTCTTTTTGAGGATCCGTCATGGTATTGACAAACTCTTGATCAACTATAAGCCTTCTAATGTCTGCTCCGACGAACACACCTTCCTTCAATTTTGCCTCCGACAGGCCTGGAAACTTGGTGACCAAGTATTTGAAGCATTCTCCATCTCTTGGAAGTGATTTTACGAAGTGCTTCATCAATCCCAATTTTATCAAGAGAGGTGGTAGAAGAACTTTATGGGAAGGTACCAAAGTTTCTCGGAGGACATTTTTTTCACCGGCTGTTAGCACCCTCGACTGTTAACTCTTCTTGGTCCAGTGATTTTGTCGGTCTCAACTGTCCCATAGACACAGAAACAAGGGTAGTTGGTATCCCACCCACTGGATTCTTCAGGAAAGATTAACCCCTTCTACCATTAGAAGCACAGACTCAGGGCTTAGGCTTACACATACAGCGTGCTGCTGAGTATCCCAGTAGTCAGACATGTCACTCAGAGCAGCACTTGTATTCACCCCCTTTGCAGGGGGGAGGGGCAAAGATTGTTTACCTGCAAATAACATCAAAGGGCCATAAGAGAACTAGGGAAATGAGGAAATAGAATTTTTTTTCCCTAAAACTTGCTTAGGTTATGTATATATTGCTGACCATCAGATTTAAAGTGCTATATTTTTTTCTACATAATTCAGACAACCCCTTTAAGGTCTTTTTTGTCTTTTTATATCTTAAATGCACTTATGTGAATTAATTAATAGTAATTTGGACTTTAAATTTGGTTAAAAACCCATGATATTAAAAAAAACCCCAAAATTTAAAAAAATTCTTTAAACACTTTAGCTATATCTTTAGTTGAATACACTATTTTTCCTTTAGGATCCCTTATTTTCTCTGTGTAATTCCTTTTTTTTTTTTTCTCAGGGCCCTCAATAAATACTTTCCTGGCCTGTCTACCCATCTATATCTCTCACTTATCATTTTATTAAATACTCTTCTCTTCTTCCAGAAAATTATTTAATTCTTCTCTTTTATTTGTTACCTTCTGCATAATCTCTTTAGATGCTCTATGTTTGTGTGTCTGCTCTAGCTCACAAAGTTCCCCTAGAAGCATGTTAATTTTTTCTCTCCATTCCCTCTTCTTCTTTGCTCCTATCGCTATCAAGATTCCTTTAATATACGCCTTATGAGCCTCCCACACTGTTGTCACCGACACTTCCCCCAAATCATTCTCTTCAAAGAATTGCTCTATTTCTTTTTTAATTTTCTGATTCGTCTCTTGATCCTGAAGTGTCTCATTTAACCTCCAACCATTTCCCCCCTTCTGCTCCTTGCCCCTTAATAACTGCATTGTGACAGGAGAATGATCCGATATTGACATCACTTCTGTTTTTACTTTGACCAAGGACTCAAGGAGTCAATGTTCGAGCAATATATATCCAATCTTGAATACATCTCATGTGCATGTGAGTAAAATGTATAATCTCTGTCCTTCATATGTTTAATTCTCCATATATCTACAAGTTGGCATTGATATATCATTTTTTTCAGGGATCTCAGAAATCTACTTTCCTCTTTCTGCACAGGAGACGTCAAGTCTATCTGAGGATCCATACAAAGGTTGAAATCTCCTGCCACAATTAAACTGCCTTTTTTGAAATCCAGTAATTTTTTCAGAGTATTTTTTAGGAATACCTCCGTTTTTTTATTCGTGCAATAAATATTTGCTAATGTACAATCCATCTCCTGTAGCTTTCCCTTCAGAAACAGAAATCTCCCTTCGGGATCTACCAAACTGTCCTCCAATTTAAACCTTATATTTTTCGCAAAACCTATTGTCACTCCTTTAGCTCTTCCAATTGGGGAATCTGCATAAAACCATAATGGGAAATATCTGGAATTAAATTTCACATTTGTTTCTTGCCCCAAATGTGTCTCCTGTAAAAAAATAACCACTGAGGACAATCTATGCTGAATCTCTTTAAATATCCTGAATCTCTTCCCAGGGCTATTCAAACCATTAACATTATAAGTCACGAAGTGAATTTCTTCCATTATTCCCTTTTCCTCTATCCCCACTCTCCTCCACTCTTGTCCATACCTTCCCCTTTGTTCTCAAATACTTTTCCAAACTGATGTATCTCCAGCTATATTGCAGAGTCTTAACCTACCAACCCCCTCCCCATACCCTTCACCTCCCCTCCTCCCATCCACCCACCCCCATCCCCTCCCTCATCCCCCTTAGACCTATAATTTGCCCCTCTCCTCCCCAACTCTCCCCCTTCCCCTTTAGGTCTTTTATTTGTCTATGAATCATTTGTGGTCTTGTTCCACCTTAGATTCTAGCTGAGGTGGGGCTCTGGGCATGCGCTTTATCCCTACCCCCCCCCCCTTCCCACCGAGTTCAAAGTGGAGGGAGTGAGAAAAAGAGTGAGTATGGCACGGGGATAAGAAAAAAAAAACCTCAAAACAAACCCCTGTCCCTCTTCCATCTCTCTCCCCTCTCTCACTACCCCCTCTACCCTATCTCCATTTGTGAAACCTGCCACCTATCTTTTTCCAACTGACTTCTCTCCTCCTGACTTTCCTCCCAATCTGGAATATTTATTCTCTGTAATTCAAGTCTCTCACAAAAGTCTCTCAAATCTTCAGGAAACCTCAATCTTGCCGATCGACCATTCTTCCATCCTATCAGACAAGCGGGAAATCCCCATCTATATTGAACTTTCTGCTTTCTCATTTGTTCTAATAGTGGTTTTAAAGTTCTCCTTCTTATCAATGTTTCTGTTGCAAGGTCAGCAAAGATCTGAATGTTTACTTCCCCATATTTTTTTACTGCTCTTCCTTTTACCTTTTTCCATATTTCCTCTATGTCTCGATAATAATGAAATTGTACAATTATGTCTCTCGGATTGCTCTTTCTTCCCTCCTGTTGTTGGACCCTTCCTATTTTATAGATCCCCTTCAATTTAAATGGGGGGGTTAAAGTTCTTTCTAATATTATATTGAACACTTTCCTTATTATTTCCTGCAGATCTTCTCCTTGGGGTATCTCCGGGAGACCTCGTATCCGTAAATTGCGTTTTCTGTCCCTATTTTCCTGATCTTCCAATTTATATAGCAGATTTCTTTGTTCTTTTCTCATATACATTAGCTTTTTTTCCATGCTAAGTATGGCTTGGGCATGTTTGTCTAATTTTCCCTCCATTTCTTCCATTCTTGCCAATATCTGCCCCATATCTTTATGTAGTTTCACCATTTCTTGTTTTATAGATTTTTCTAATTCTTTAAACATATCCGCTATTTCAATTTTAGTGGGCATTTGGGATCTCTTCCCTTGTTCTTCTATATCTTCCCGTGTCCTTGTTCTTTCTATATCCATATCTTCCATAATTTGGCTACTATTTGCCATTCCCAGGGATAGTCTAGAGCTTTCACCAATACTATGTTCCATCTCACCACTACCATTTAATACTGTTTGTCTCTCAGGAGTGCTATTTCCCTGTGATGGTATATGTTTTTTAATTTAGCTTGTTTGAGAGACTTTTGAGCCTCCTCCCTTTGCCGTTGTATTCTTTATTTTGTTATTATATTTTTTCTCACTATTTTTCTCTTCTCCTCCTCTCAATGTTCAGTCAGCTGGGCGGAAGAGAGGAAAGAAAGAACCAAAAAAAAAAAAAAAAAAAAGGTCCTTTAAACCTTTTCTCTTCTTATCCCCATCCCTCTCTTTTTTCCTTTTCTTCTGTCCCCCACTTTTACCTGTAGATCCTCTGTATGCTTCAAATCTCTTTTCCGGATTTCTCTTTCTCAGTTATTTAACCTCTTTACACTTCTTCTCTTTAGGCTTTTTAATAGTCTCTCCTGGCTGCAATTAACCCCCCCCCCCCCCAGGGTTCCTTTACATTCACTTCAGCATAAGCTTAATCTTTATCAACACAGTACATTATATATTTTCTTTTTATGTTTTTCCTGCCGCTCTCACTCACCCTTTTAGCTCCTTTTTCTTCCTGAGTGGGGCAGCTTTCCTGGTTTTTCTTCTTTCTCCTCTTTTTCTTTTCTTTTGGGGGGGTTTGGGGTTGCTGATCTCAGTATCCTCTCCAGGTGACAGGTGTATTCAAAGAAGGGGGGGACTCTCCATTATAGCGGCACTTTATGAGGGGTTTACTTGGAATTTTTTGGGAGACAGAGGCCGGGACTCACATTCACTCCCACATGCCGACCAGTTTCTCTTCTCCCAGTGCTCCTCTATGCCAGGCCACATGACCGCTAGGCGTCCTCACAGCTCCCGTCCCCTCCCAGGGATCTCTGCTCTCCCTCTCAGCCACGTATCCTCTCCCCCAGCCCTCGGTTCTCCAGGACTGATTCGCGGGCAGGCTCCAGGGGCTCTCCTCTCTCTTAGGGGACCGCACTCACATTATCCTCATCTGCGGCGCCCCTGTCATCCATCCACTGTCAGCGGTACTACGGAGGGGGCCGGTGTCGGGAGCTCTAAACTGAACTCCTGATTGGCGCCATGCACAGGCTTCTCCCTTTGGAGATTATATTTCTTTTCCTCCAGATGTAAAGAATGCCCCTTGTCCTCTGTGATGACCTCAAGGTGAATAACTCTACACCAAGTTCACAATATGATGTATTACTGATGTAATACTGATGTATTTATACATGTTGATCATATCCCCCCTTAATCTCCTCTTCTCAAGAGAGAATAAATTCAGTTCCTCTAATCTTTCCTCATCATGCCTTGTATCATTTAGGTTGCCCTTTTCTGTACTTTCTCCAGTTCCCCAATGTTCTTTTTGTGAATTGGTGCCCACAACTGAACTGCATATTCCAGATGAGGTGTTACTAATGATTTGTACAGAGGTAAAATGATATCTTTCTCTCTGGAGTCTATACCTCTTTTAATACAAGAGAGGATTTTGCTCACTTTAGAAACCACAGCTTGGCATTGCCTGCCATTAAGCTTGTGATCTACCAGAACTCCCAGATCCTTCTCGACCATTGATTCCCCCAGTTGTATTTAATAAAAGCTCTTTTCTTTACATATGTAAATGGTGTTCAAATCACATATGTGAGGTATTGCCACAAACATTGAGGCAAGAGCAATAATTCTCACACTAGACCTCCTCTGTAACTTTACACTGCTAACCAGTAGAAATTGTTAAAGCATCACCCATGGAGATTTTTATGTACCGCAGTTTCACATCATTCCACGAGCATGCACAATTTTAAAGACTGCCATGTTGGGTATCTATTTACTCGCAGTAACATCCTGTTTCATATTTTACAAAAGAAAAATTGGGTATATATTGTGTTTTTTTAATCAGTGTATTTTTTTCCATAAAATATATATTCTTTCTTAAAAACTGCTCATTTCGGCTTCGGTTTTCGGCTAAGTGCATTTTGAATTTAAGTTTTCGATTTCGGCACCAGAATTTTAATTTTGGTGCACCACTAATTTTTAGCCTTTTAAACTTGTTGCCTATGGGAATATGTTTTACAGTGTGTTCACATACAGTCTTTTTGAAGAACTCACATTTCTGTGTTGTTGTCAGGGAAAACAGAGAATGCCCAGGCACACATTTATGTGCCATTGCCAATTACCTAACAGCCGTGCCCGTGTGCGCATTCTGGCGGGTACGCCAGTGGGCACACCTGCCACCAGACTGACGTCAGGCGGACTATTTAAACCGCTACTGCACTATGAGGCCTTGCCTTCTGGTCTACCATGGTCCGTTGTCTGTTGTCTGTTGTATCCTGATCCTGCTGCTGACCTGCTCTGTCTTGACTTCGCTTGAACTCTGCCTGCACTGACCCAGCTTACCCGTTGACTACACCTTTGCCTGTTCCCCTGCTATCTGCCTATGGTTGTGCCTATGGTATGGCCCTGTACCTGATCCACCTGATAGATCCCGACCCGGCTTGTCTAACTCTGCTTCTTCTCCAGCCTGTTCCTACAACTTCTTACCTACTGTCTGCAGTTACCGAGGTCCTGCTAGAACCTACCAGCCGCTGCTCCTGTTGACCTACATACCTCTGCTCACCTGCATCTTGGTCATCCAGACTACCCACCTGTTGGCTGACATTGCAGACTTGCCACGCACTCGTGTCTCTCCTGGCTCTCGTGCCTTTTGTTTACACTATCAGAGACACCGAGCAGAAGGTGTAAGAGGACGCCCTCGTCTCAACATCAGGCTCCCCCACCAGGACAGTTGTGTTCATTGATGCCAATATTATCTCCCAGTCTAAGTCTTGGAGAGCAGCTCTCAGCCTTGGAAAAATATCTCTTTTAAAATTGAGCGTTTTTATTTTTCCCATATGTGCTTGCTGTTTACAGCTAAAAAGAAATGAAATCATGTTATGGTCACTACTACCCAGATTTTCTTTTATATGGACATTCATAATAAGCTCTGCAAGGTTTGAGATTACCAGATCCAGCAGAGCATCATTCCTAGTTGGGGCCTCTATGAACTGTACCATAAAATTGTCCTGTAGTAGGTTTATATATTTTAGCCCTTTAACTGTTCCTGCAGTACCATTATTCCACTCAATTTCTGGGTAGTTAAAATCCCCCATTATTATCACTGTCCCAGCCCTTGCAGCCCTTTCGATCTGTGCAAAGAGCTGAGTCTCCACCTCCTCATTAACACTGGGAGGCCTATAACAAACTCCAATGATTACCTTTTGTAGTACGCACCCCCATGTGCAGTTCCACCCATAATGCTTCAGCCTCATCACACTCTCCATCAACCAGGTCCTCTTTCACACTCGCTCTGAGATCACCTCTCACATAGAGACAGACACCACCACTTTTCCTTTTTACCCTGACTCTCCGAAAGAGAACATAGCAAGGAATATTAATGGCCCAGTCATGCAAAGAATGAAACCAAGATTCAGCAATACCAATTAAATCATAGTTCTGTTCATGCACCAAAGCTTCCAACTCACCTATTTTGCTTGGCATACTTCTGGCATCGGTGAACAAACACTTTGATTCATTGACACCTTGTGCACACTTTGCATATTTTTTATTTTCATACAAATGGTACCAATTCCAATGGTTGTTTGTAACATGGGAACCTTCTTATCATCTGCCGTAGCCCTCCCCCCATCTTTCCACATTCCACCCACTAATAAGAACTGATCCCTGTCTGATCTGTCTACCTCATTACAATCTAATTCTCCCACCTATCCTAGTTTAAATACTCCTACAGCCTTCCCATAAACCTCTCCCCAGCACAGCATATAGGTTTCACCCAATGAAAAGTCAGCCCAGTGCTCTAGAAACCCAAATCCTTCCCTCTTGCACCAGGTCTTTAACCATGCATTTAGTTCTCTAATCTCCCCCTTTCTTTCCTGAGGCACAGGTAATATTTCAGAGAATATCACCTTGGAGGTCCCTCCCTTCAACTTGCAGCCTAGTTCTTTAAATTGATTCTTAAGGAGCTTCCACCTTCCATGTATTCTGTCATTGGCTCCAACATGGACCAAGACAGCTGGGTCATGCCCAGCCTCTCCCAGTAATTTATCAACCCGGTCCACCACATGCCGAACCCTGGCACCAGGGAGACAGCAAACCATTCAGTTGAGGTGATCCTGGTGAAAAATTATTCTATCAGTCCTTCTGATCAAAGAATTCCCTACTACCACCAACTGTCTAGGCCTTCCTGCACTACTCTCACCACCCCTCCCAGCTGTTCTTCCCTCCTGGCTGTTAGGGATAGCAGTGACATTCAGGGCTGCCACCCCTGAGCTTACCACCCCCACATCTTCACCCAACTTGGCAAATCTGTTTGGGTGCAGAAACCCATGGCCAGCCTTCCTTTTCTGTGAACCCCTACCACTCCCTCTCATTACAGTAACCCATCTTCCTACCTGATAATCCTGATTAGCCCCTCCACCCTCCACATCAATCCCATTAGCTACCTGCTCAGGGAGCAGAACACCCCTTTCAAGGTTGTTGGTTTCTCCCAATGTTGCAACTTGCTCCTCCCGACTCTAATATATTAAACATTGTAACTGAAAAGTATGATTCTGGGAGATTCCTACACTCACATCCCCACAATCTGGTTGATTAAAGAGCAATTTCAGGCAATAAGTGGAAACAATCAGTGAGCTGCTAATCTCATTCAGCAAACACTGTGGTTGTGCTAAACATCCTCAATTTTGTGTTCCAGTGATCTCTAGCAACCAGCCCTTATTAAGCCTCTCGCAAGGTAACTATGTTCATCAGGTTCACCTGAAAAGAAGTTCATATAGGAATCCAGCATCAGGAACAGCTGATTACACAGAAATCAAATTACAGTAATGTGAGTTAATTACCTGATTTTGGAACTCCTGCAATGTTTCCATCATAGCATTATCATCTCGGTGATTAATTTTACTTGTCACTTAAATTCGAGGCAGGTTTTTGAATGAAAAAAGATCTGACATGGGAGAAGGAAAATAAAGAACTTCATGGATGTTTTTAATAATATTTAGTTAAAATATGTGTTATTTCTACTATTACTTTTGGTCTGTCGAAAGGGAAAGGGGTTGAGCTGACCCCCTTACAAGTTCAATAGGGCAGGTGGTAGCAACCCAACCTGGACTTGCTTTTGCTATATGTACCTACTCTGGGTTCATTGCCATTTCCACTGAGCTGGTATCTTTAGAGAAAGTCCATTTTAGGACCCCTTTTGAAGTACAGGACACAGTCTAGGAGGGTGCTTACACACTAACACTGCTGCTATTGAGACATACCTGTCCATATGCCTGGCCTAGGATGCTTTTCATAGAAAAAGTGAGCACACACCAGCTAATCAGTCAGGTGGTAAAGTGGAAGTGGAATGGATTTTCAATTATTTACTTGTCTATGTGCAAGCAATCTCTGTGTCCGTCTAGGAAGCCATGGTCATAAGTTTATTTAAGGGGCTGGGCACATGTGTTTAGATAGCAGTGTGGTTTGGCAAGTGGGCTGCATCTATGGTTTGTTATTTGTCTGATCAAATATACATTGATCACTCTTCTGGTGGGAAGCAACAGCAAAACAGAGAGTATGGTATCTTATTATCCCATTCATCTGGAACCTAACAGCATGCATGGGTGATGTGTTTCAAGCTGCCCCTTTAATTATATGACAGGACTGAAATTAAAGGGGATGTATAAGTACTTTGCATATTTTTTTCTATTTATCAAAGTCAAGACTTAAAAAATGAAATATTACATACAGATATTTTGTAGTTTCATACATAGCCAGCAGGTGGCGTTCTAGGTTCCTTTTCTCATGTTTATTTTTTATTTATTTCAGGTACTTATATAAGGCCGTCAATTTATGCAGCGCTGTACATATATATTATACATTCACATCAGTCCCTAACCCTCAAGGGGCGTACAATCTAAGGCCAATTCACCTACCAGCATGTCTTTGGAGTGTGGGAGGAAACCGAAGTACCCGGAGGAAACCCACGCAGGCACAGGGAGAACATGCAAACTCCAGGCAGGTGGTGCCGTGGTTGGGACCAACGACCCTAGTACTGCCAGGCGGAAGTGCTAACCATTTAGCCACTGTTATCCAATTTATCCTGATCTTTTGTTAAAACTGTGAACATTTGTCCAAAAAAGTAGGTGTGTTTTATGTAGGATATACAATATTGCTTTATTTAGGATATTTTTGGCTGCATCATTTCCTGTCCATACTGTATTCATGACATTTTTATTTCGTTTTATATAACGTATTTGTTCAACTTTGGTGCAGCACCATCAGGTGTGATTTTAATTTTTATAAAATATCTTCATTATTGCCTAATGTCACTATATATATATATATATATATACATACACTAAATTGCCAAAAGTATTAACTTGAATAGTATACCGGTCTTAGCCTGTAGGGTTCAATATTGAGTTGGCCCACCCTTTGCAGCTATAACAGCTTCATCTCTTCTGGGAAGGCTGTCCGCAAGGTTTAGGAATATGTCTATGGGAATGTCTGACCATTCTTCCAGGAGCGCATTTGTAAGGTCAGGCACTGATGTCAGACGAGAAGGCCTGGCTCACAGTCTCCGCTCTAATTCATCCCAAAGGTGTTCTATCGGGTTGAGGTCAGGACTCTGTGCAGGTCAGTCAAGTTCCTCCACCCCAAACTCACTCATCCATGTCTATATGGACCTTGCTATGTGCAGTGGTGTGCAGACATGTTGGAAAAGAAAGGGGGCCATTCCCAAAGTTTTCCCACAAGGTTGGGAGCATGAGATTGTCCAAAATGTCTTGGCATGCTGACTCCTTAAGAGTTCCCTTATTTGGAACTAAGGGTCCAAGCCCAACCCCTGAAAAACAACCCCACACCATAACCCCCCCTGCACCAAACTTTACACTTGGCACAATGCAGTCAGGCAAGTACGGTTCTCCTGGCAACTGCCAAAGCCAGACACGTCCATCAGATTGCTGTCAAGCATGGGAAGCGTGATTTGTAACTCCAGAAAACACGTCTCCACTGCTCTAGAGTCCAGTGCGGGCGTGCTTTACACCACTGCATCTGCCACTTTGCATTGCATTTGGTAAAGTAAGGCCTGGTTGCAGCTGCTCAGCCATGGAAACCCATTCCATGAAGCTCTCTACACACTGTTGTTGTGCTAATCTGAAGGCCACATGAGGTTTGGAGGTCTTTAGCTATTGAATCCGCAGACAATTGGCGACTTTTGCGCACTGTGTGTTTCAGTATGTGCTGACCCCACTCTGTCATTTTACATGGCCTACCACTTGGTGGCTGAGTTGCTGTTGTTCCCACTTTGTTATAATACCACTAACAGTTGACTGTTGAAATATTTAGTAGCAAGGAAATTTCACGGATGGACTTATTGCACAGGTGGCAACCTATCAAGGTACCAAGCTTGAATTCACTGAGCTCCTGAGAGCGACCCATTCATTCACAAATGTTTGTAGAATTAGTCTGCATGCCTAGGTGCTTGATTTTATACACTTGTGGCCATGGAAGTGATTGGAACACCTGAATCCAAAGATTTGGAGGGGTGTTCCAATACTTTTGGCAAAATAGTGTACTATATATATATATATATATACAGAATGTATGTATTTGGTTTAAAGAGCTTCTTTCTGAAAGAATAACCAGCTTGACTATATTGATAGCAACAGTGATTTATGGACTGGTAAAAAACGCATTTATGAAAAAGGTTACAACACCTGCAAATGCAAAGAAGTCACTAGAAGTAAATCATTTACTAAAGCTAACAATGACTGAAGTAACATCATTTAAACAGGGATAGACTTGGTAGGTGAATTTGACAGCCCTATATAACCCACTTCGGAGCTATACATACCACAGTTAGTCTTAGTATATTTTTTTATAAGGTTGTATTTTAACTGAAATTAGGCTACAATGTCAGCAAAACCTCTTTGCCTCATACAATAACAAGGCGCATTTCATGTTTAAAATAGCCTGTTATTCCACCCAAACAGGATAATGCACTAAACCTGTAAGTACATAAAAAAACAGAACCTTCACTAAGTGAAAGAGTGGGTTTGATAATAAAGTTGGCAGTTCCTCCACCCAGGACAGGGCCTCTGTGAGCAGAGGAGATTCCCTTCCTGGGAAGTTAACCAATAATCTAATCAAAGTAATTGGGAGCAGAGGAACTACTGCAACCAGCATATAACATTAACCATAAGTATATAGACGCACACCAGTGTAGAAATGATACATGTGTAGCACCTCCTAGTTCGGTGCTAGGATTGTATAGTTAGGTAAAGCATAGTAGAGTTTCTCTGCTTACCAGAGAGGCTGTGAATTCAGTGTGGTATTCTGCCTAACAGAGTGTTGTGATTGATGAGTTAGGTATGCTCATGATGCTCTGGTGCTGTTGGAGTTTGTCTGAGTCCTGCCTGTCTTCAGGAAGATATGAGAGCCTTCCAAAATATGGGTAGGAGCAAGTCAAATGCACAGCATTAATATGGATACATCACTGGTCAATTGCAGGGGAAGGTTGCCCCATTGAATGCTGGGAATGGTATTTATATTTTGAGAGCACATGGGTTCAGTGTCTTTCCCAGGAGTGGAGTGCACCAGCCAGGCTGGAGGCAGGCTTGCCTCACCTGGCACTTGCTGCCATGTGGCCTGAGGTGGGTCGACTCGGGGGCCTGAAGTTAGAGAGAGTGACCCTGGTTATTCAATAAGCTGACTGAGGGGAGCTGCCTGTGACGATAGCGGCGTCAGACCCCAGCCCTTCTCACCAAACTCGTGACAAAAGGACTAGCCAATCTAAAACCGCGCTGTCACGTGCGTAACAATGCCACGCCCAGCTGCACCCTGCACAACGATTTTCCAGCTAATGGACCACAATCTGTGTATCTGCAGCCTGGGAGTGATTGTTACTGGGTCAGGTTAATTACGCAATTAACCCTTCTCACTGCCACCACCTCCTTTTTGTACAGAGAATGAGGAAACTCGGCAATATCAGCTATAACACTATGATGTTGGCATAAACGTCGGTATACCATTGTCACCGCAGGCAGAGATATACCGAAGTTTAAAACACACACAGTAGCGCTCTTCAGAGGCAGGGGTTCTTAGTTTGCATTAAAGAGCTTTAGAAACAGTTCAACACTTTCAGAAAGTAAGATTTATTACTAAAAGGTCAAAAGGGTGCAATAAAAATATTTACAGAAAAAGATGTAGCCAATATATATATATACATACAGGGAACAATAGCACAGCAAAGAGATAACAGAAAGGAATTTATGGAGGTAAAGTACTTGCCAAATGTCCTGGTTTAAGCAGATCAGGTTTCAGAGCCAAAAGCATGCCTTATCTCCCAAAGTTAGTTCCGATGTTAAAAGGGAGCTTCTTCAACTTAACTTAGCTCAGCTCAGCTTTTTCTAGGAACTCAGCAGGGTGTCTCCTTAAAGCAGAGAGCCAATCGCCTCATTTGAGGAGGGGTGTTGGGGCGGAGACCCAAGCTAGACCCAAAAACTCTCCCAGTTGATGTCATGGTTCATAACTTATTCTCAGTGCTTTTAGCAGCCTGGCCACTAGTAGAGTAATATGCAGACTCATCTGCTGAACGGTTAGATATGAAATATGACATACCTGCTTGGATGGTTAAGGAGATATAATTTTCTGCTCTCCTGTATATGCTAGCTAGGGGGTGTAATATATCAGGTGACTTGTATTAAAGTGAGCCGTCCGAATATGTGCTCCATGTTTATGTAATTATGTCCTATTGGAAGATATAAAATTATATGGAAAAGTGAGTTTTTAAATGTAAGTCTGTTTTTACGACTACCTGGAATGTCCTTGAAGCTCAGTGAGGGCTTGGTTTATGGTTTTAAGATCCCTTCTCCAGCAAGAGTCCCGCAGACATAGGGGCACCAGATAGTGTGGGATTTATAACCATGATGCCCTCCCAATGAGTTTGCTGGCTGTGATCTGCATCAAACAGACCACATGTCACTCAACAGAGAGGGAGGGGGGATGAGGAAAGCTGATTTGGGAGTAGAAATGATACAAGATGGAAGATCCTTTGCCCAAAATGGAGGTTTGCATCCATCTCTGTGTGCACGTTTGCTACACCTCCCCCTCAAGTGGTTGCATGGGAGGAAACTGCAATTTCCCTCCTGACGCAACCGACTTCTGCCGCTGGTTTGCCTGACCAGGGCACAGACCCATTGGGCCCAGAGGTTCAGCTTGGGGTGATCTGGTACCACTGCACTGTGGGAGAACTAGGTTCCTTCTGAGAAGGGTGCTGTTCTCCCCAGCAACACTGTTGTGCCAACCAAGTGAGTTGTCAGGGGTGAGCACCAGTCGGCTGTGACTATTCGGATATCGTGGCAACTGCCGGGGTGCCCACCTGTTCACAAAACACTTCTGTTCAGGGGTGTCATATGCTAACATATTGAGATGTAGCTTCTTGTCAAGGTAGAGAATAAGATTTCCCTCTCCTATCTCCTTCCTCAGGCCCAGGACTACATCTGACCCGAAGGTAGTGGCGCCTGTGTGTACCGGAACCGGACAAGCGAATTCTGGAACTCGCCTCCCAGATGTGTCCACAGGTACCTTCGTCCAAGATGAACAGTCCTCTTTACCTGCTAGCATCCAGGACACCATCTCCATCAGTTTCCTGTCTGCTAGGTCAGTCACAGGTTCAGCTGAGCCATGATAGTTGCACCCAGGCGTCTTACCATAGCCAGCTGCACCCAAGACTGACGTAACCTGCCTTTTGACCTGGGGAGTAGGCCAGGCCATAACTGCCTCAGTCTCCCCATTCCCAGACAATAGGGAGTCTCTTCCTACCGGTGGTTCCCAAGGCTGAACCACTGACATGCCCCTCTGACAGTTACCATTCTTGATTGTCAGACTGGGCACGGGCAGTTTGTTCCTGACTAGTGACAGGGGCCCAAGTTGCTCTTCCCAGACCGAGACAAACATTGCAAGGCCCCTAAAGTGGGCAACTGCACACAGTTCCACTCCACATTGTAGGTCATTCCTGACCCCTGGGGAGGTGGTTGCTGCGTTCTCAACCCCAACTAGCTTTCCCGTGAATTCAGGCAAGCCACATGGGGTGGTGAAGGCTGACTCGTCCTGAGCCTCCTGGGTTACGGGTGGTGACCCATACCCTCTGCTCAGGTCCATGATGGATAGACAGCGGGCACCTGCTGGATGCTTCATTACCTCATGGCTCCTGGGCATGGGGTAGGCCACAACCATAGGGCTGGCGCTCAGTTTTCCAAGGTCCTCACAAAGCCTGGTCATCTGATCCTGTTTGGGGACCGAGACTACCGGTGATGCCCATACTCTGCGGGACCTCTGGATTCCTGACTGCTATATTCTCTCTGTCTCTTTGGCCATTTCAGTCTGCACCTCCTGTGAGGTGAGGTGGGTCGAAGGCATGAGGGAAGGATACACCCTGCCGTCCAACTCATGAACAGCACGGTGAGCTCGCCCCGGGTTTCCCTGAACCCAGACACCATCTACCATAGGCCTTGCCAGCAGCTTCTGTACCTGAATGGAAAGTTCCAATCCAGGTGTGCTGTCACCGCCCAGAGCATATGTTTGTTTGTCTGGTGGTTGGGGAGAGAATCTAAGCCAGCAATAGTTGGAGGGGGTTTCCTCCCTAGCTTCAGATTCTCTCCACACACTTTGACAGGCCAGATTAGGTGACACTCTTTCAGTCCCCAAGCCCCCTGCTGGTAGACCATCCATTTCACTATCCCTGTCAAGCCATTGTTTATCTTTCTCAGCAGGGAAGCTCACAGCTAGCCTGTGGATGAATGCAACATTTTGGCCAGGCTCTAGTGCTGCTTTGCCCCTGGGACTACAAGTCCTATCCAGCTGTTGTTTACCTTTCTCAGCAGGGAAGCTCACAGCTAGCTTGCTGCTGAAGTCCACGTTTTGATCACTTTCCAGTGCTGCCTTGGTCATGGGACTACAAGTACCAGCCGGCTGTCCAGTACCATACAGGGACAACGGCATCAAGGTAGAATCCTCTGAGCCAGAGCAAGAAAGAGGCCTATCTGGACCATCCCTTTGCTCAGCACCCAGAGATTGTACCTCTGCCCACTTCACAGCACTGTGGTTGACCCCCAACAATGAAAATGCATCATTATTATCATCATGACCATCATCATCATTATCCTTATGATTATCATCATCATCATTGACAGTATCAACATTATCATCAGCATTATCATCAACATTATGAATATCAGCATCATCGTCATCATTATCATCATCATTATCAACAGTTACGTTTATAATATCAATGACACATGAGTTCATTACCTCCCCATGCAAGGGGATTTCCTCTCCTTCTCCAGCTAATGGAGAATCCTGTAGCCCCGCTCTATTCCCAGCCCCCTCCCTCTGTCCATCCACAGATTGCCCAGACATTACCCCAACATCTGCACACAGTACCTTGGCATGTCCAGAGAGTTCCAGGGGGACCTTCCGGGTATTCTCAGCAGGGGCATAATAGCACACAAGAGTACCCAAATCGGCACCCAACAAAACAGGTGTGGGAATTTCATCCAATTTCACCCAATCTATGAATACCTTTGCACAGGTATGTGGGAACGGGTCCCCCCAACTCTAGTGAGGGTAAGGAACTTTCCTGAGATGAGGTTCCTTTGCTCAATCACCTCTGGCCGGATCAAGGTGACTTCTGCCCCGGTGTCACAGAAACCAGTTAGACTGGTTGCCCACAGTGACTGGATGCAAGTTGGCAGGTGTTACCCACATCTTCCGGCGGACAAACAGCACTGAAGAAGAGTTGCTGGCTGGCTGGCCAGGTGATGTCATCTGCATCTGCTCAGGACACTGCATCCTGATATGTCCGGATTTCCCACAGGTGAAACATCTGCGGTTGTCAGTCAGGAATGGCTTGGCTGCAGGTGTTGGGTGAGGGGGAGCTTGACTCACTTGCATAGGAGGGGTTGCTATGGGTGATTTCCCTCCTTTCCAGCCATTTGGAGGAGCCTTGTGATGATCAGACACCCGCGTGTGGACATAGGTATCTGCCAGATCGGCTGCAGCTTTGGCAGATGCTGGCTCTCTCTCCAAGACAAACTGTCTGATGTCTGCTGGGCAGAAATGCAGGAGCTGATCTCGTATCATGAGATCCTCCAAAGACTCATAGGAGTCAGCTTTCAGTCCTTTAGTCCACTGCCGGAATGTGGTGCGTAAGCGACTGGCCAGATCCGTGTAAGAGTTCCCAGGTCCCTTTTGCATGGACCTAAACCGCTTGTGGTACACTTCCGGGGTCATCTGGTACTTCCGGACGATGGCATCTTTTAGAGCTTCATAATCGTCGTCCTGCCCCTCTGGCAATTCGACAAACGCATCCAGGGCCTTGCCTTGTAGCCCTGTTGTCAGGTACCGAGCCTATTGAGCTTGGGGCAGATGGTACTGACGGCACGTTTTTTCAAATGACAGTAAATACACATCAGTATCATTATCTTTTTCCATCACTGGAAACTTGGCTGCTGTGCCCATGGCTAGAGAGGCGTCCCTATGCTCTAGGGACCCGAGGTTCTGAGCCTGTCACTGCTGCTGGAGCCTCACCATCTCCAGTTCGTGCCAGCGATCAGCTTCCCTCTGCACCTGGCCTTCCTTTCTCTCAGCCTGGCATTCCACTCTGTCCGCCACTGCTTAGCGTTCCACTCTGTCCGCCGCTGCTTGGCGTTCCGCAGCCTCTCTGTCAGCCGCTCTCTCAGCCTGGCATTCAAGGAACTGCAAGTATGCCCTAGGGTCTGTCTCCATGAGGCGTTTCAGGGCTTCCTGCATCTGAGGAGAGTCTCTGCTGGTTACAGGCACTCCGGTGCTGGCCTGTTCAGGCTGTGGTGTGAAGATAACATTCAATGATACTCCAGTGTCAGTCTCTGTATGCCCATCTTGCGAGGCCATCTCTGAGCCACTGGGATCGGAGGTAGTGGGAACCCCTTCATGGTCAAGTTTCCTGAGTTCTGGTCTGCTCGGCTATCATGCTCCTGTAGGTCACGAATCAAATCTTCACAAGATTTTCGACCGACGTTAATTCCTCGTGTGGTACATTCCGTACTCAAATCACTTTTGCTCATTTTCCTGTATTCTGCGTCACCAGGCATAATTGCAAGCAAAGATAGAAAAGAAAGTAGAGAAAGGAAGGAGCTGTTGCTATATGTCTCTCTATATATACAGTGAGGAACAGAAGTATTTGAACACCCTGCGATTTTGCAAGTTCTCCCACTTAGAAATCATGGAGGGGTCTGAAATTCACATTGTAGGTGCATTCCCACTCTGAGAGACAGAATTTAAAAAAGAAATTCAGGAAATCACATTGTATGATTTTTAAAGAATTTATTTGTCTTGCATTGCTGAAAATAAGTATTTGAACACCTGAGAAAATCAGTGTTAATATTTGGTACAGAAGCCTTTGTTTGCAATTACGGAGGTCAAACGTTTCCTGTAGTTCTTGACCAGGTTTGCACACACTGCAACAGGGATTTTGGCCCATTCCTCCACACAGATCTCCTCTAGATCTGTCAGGTTTCGGGGCTGTCGCTGAGCAACATGGAGTTTCAGCTCCTCCAAAGATGTTCTATTGGATTTAGGTCTGGAGACTGGCTAGGCCACTCCAGAACCTTGATATGCTTCTTACGGAGCCGCTCCTTGGTTATCCTGGCTGTGTGCTTCGGGTCGTTGTCATGTTGGAAGACCCAGCCACGACCCATCTTCAATGCTCTGACTGAGGGAAGGAGGTTGTTGCTCAAAATCTCACAATAAATGACCCCATTCATCCTCTCCTTATAATACAGTGCAGTCATCCTGTCCCCTTTGCAGAAAAGTACCCCCAAAGCATGATGTTACCACCCCCATGCTTCACAGTAGGGATAGTGTTCTTGGGATGCAACTCATCCTTCTTTTTCCTCCAAACACGACGAGTGAAGTTTAGACCAAAAAGTTCTACTTTGGTCTCATCTGACCACATGACTTTCTCCCATGCCTCCTCTGGATCATCCAGATGGTCATTGGCAAACTTCAGATGGGCCTGGACATGCAATGACGTGAGCAGGGGAACCTTCCGTGCAATGCATGATTTGAAACCATGACGGCATAGTGTTCTACCGACAGTAACCTTTGAAACTGTGGTCCCAGCTCTCTTCATGTCATTGACCAGCTCCTCCCTTGTAGTTCTGGGCTGATTCCTCACCTTTCTTGTCATCAGTGATACCCCATGAGGTGAGATCTTGCATGGAGCCAAAGTCCGAGGGAGACTGACAGTCCTCTTTAGCCTCTTCCACTTTCTAACAATTGCTCCAACAGTTGATCTATTTTCACCAAGCTGCTTGGCAATTGCCCCGTAGCCCTTTCCAGCCTTGTGGAGGTCCACAATTTTGTCTCTGGTGTCTTTTGACAGCTCTTTGGTCTTGCCCATGGTAGTAGTTGGCATCTGACTGACTGTGGGGTGGACAGGTGTCTTTAAAGAGCTCAGACAGGTGCTACTAAGTTAGATTAATGAGTGGACTTTTTAAAGGCACAGTAACAAGTCTTTGAGAGCCAGAATTCTTGCTGTTTCTTAGGTGTTCAAATTCTTATGTTCAGCAGTGCAAGACAAATAAATTCTTTAAAAATCATACAATGTGATTTCCTGAATTTGTTTTTAAATTCTGTCTCTCAGAGTGGGAATGCACCTACAATGTGAATGTTAGACCCCTCCATGATTTCTAAGTGGGAGAACTTGCAAAATCGCAGGGTGTTTAAATACTTCTATTCCTCACTGTATATAAAAAATATGCACCGCTTGTTTCTAAGGACTGTTTCCACAAAGGTTACAATCCTTCAGTGCAGAGCTAATTCCTAACAATGCACTGAAGCTCTAATGCAAACTATCCCACATACGCTGCCAGCCAATATGTGACAATCGCGGCGTCAGACCCCAGCTCTTATCACCAAATTAGTGACCGAAAGACTAGCCAATCTAAAACCGCGCTGTCACGTGCGTAACAATGCCAGCTGCACTCTGCACAAAGATTTTCCAGCTAATGGACCACAATCTGTGTATCTGCAGCCTGGGAGCGATTGTTACTGGGTCAGGTTAATTACGCAATTGACTCTTCACACTGCCACCACCGCCTTTTTGTATAGAAAAAGAGGAAACTCGGCAATATGAACAATAACACTATGATGTTTGCATAAGCATCAGTATACCACTGTCACAGCAGACATAGGGGCACCAGATAGTATGTATAACCATGACGCCCTCCCAATGAGTTTGCTGGCTGTGATCTGCATCAAACAGACCACATGTCACTCAACAGAGAGGGAGGGGGGATGAGGAAAGCTGATTTGGGAGTAGAAATGATACAAGATGGAAGATCCTTTGCCCAAAATGACGGTTCGCATCCATCTCTGTGTGCACGTTTGCTACACTGTCCACCAAAGCTCTGTCTGGTATCACTGGAAGATTTTGCTTTGAAAATTAGAAGAAGGCAACTGTTCTGTCATTGGCCTTGTGAGTACTGACATTGAGGAGTATGGGGACACTGTGTGCTTGCTACCTCCCCTAGTGTTTGATAGTTAGCGTTGGCTTGGAAAAAAGGAACACTGGCTAGTGTTCTGAAGAGCTTGTCCAAATGTTGCTACTGCAAAGGACTTTGCTCAGCTACGTTACCTTTTGGGCTGTTGAAGTCTGTCGTAACTGGCTTATACCTGAGGAGTTCATCCCTGTAACTACTACGACTGCAAAAAAAAGTGACTTTGTTCACTCTTAAACTACTTGCTGCTATATGTGACAAAAGAAGTCTGCTATCTGTTGTCAGTCAGGACTTCTACAAGTGTTCGACTAAGAGATCAGCAAGATGTCCTCAGTGTGAATAGTTCTAATTTTGGAGTATCCTACTGCAATTTACCATCCCTATCCCTAGTTCTACAATAAAAACACCAAAAACAAACATCCCCTAGACTGGTCATTCAAAATATCGAGTGGAAGCGTGTGTGTGTATTTGGCTGAAGGAATAGGGGCAACATATAAGCGGCTCCTTCAGGGTAGCACTACACAAGTTTTATATAAGAAAAGATTAATAACAGTACATACATCCAATGTACAAACAGGCATTATCAGCAAAGGGCCTGATAGAGAGGAATTGTGCACATATAACCGGGTATATACAGTATAGTTATTCATTGAGATACCTCCAGATGAATGTTGCAGCGAAGTTGCCGGGAGCCCCTGAGAAAGATGACTGTCTTTGTAACAGAGACCTTAAGATAATGTCAGCGGTCATGGGAGATCCTCCAACTGTTGTCCAATCAGCCTGGAACAGAGCTTCTCACCAGCAAGAACTGTGGTGATTCAACCTATCAACTCTATTCTTTAGTCCCTCCCTAATAGTATGTAATCTGACATGTGACCAACCTCTAAGCCTATCATCCCATGGAAGCCTTACTTGGCTCTAGCCTACGCTGATTAATGAGGCCTAAATTAAACTAGCTAAATAATCCCAGACCCGAAGGGACAGAGTTAACCAGAATAACTGGAGCTGCATATAAACTATATTGCAATATACAGGTTCACCTACCAATTTTCTAGAAGGTGAACTCTACACACATACAGTAGTACAGATCTAGCTATCTTGCACTGTGCATATGAGATGATAGCAAAGGGACAGAAATAAGTCTGTCACAAGGATTCAGAAATACACTCAAGAAGCTATGGACAGCTGCAGTTAAACTATTACTACATAGGAATACTATAATGGTCTTTACTTCTGATCTGGATACAAGCAGAAGCAGCCCCTGTATGCATAAGGCTTGTATAAGGCCATATGACTCAGTTCTCTATCTCTTTCTTCACTCCCTCCTTCAGGATTTTCAAAGCCTCTCCCAGAAAACAGGAGGTGTTAAAATAAAAATTTGCATGATACTGTGATATCAGCAGCTAACTGTCGAGGGCAGCAGATCCCTACAAAGTGAAAAGAATGAGGTCTAATGAAGACCACATTCAGAAGGGCCAAGGTAATGGTTAATTTCCAGTGCAAATGATTAGTGTACCAAGAAGTGCATATAGCTTGATGGCTGGTGTATTGTAGAGATCAGGGGCAGACTGACAACTCATGGGGCCCCCCGGGCGGGCAGTAAGAGATAATGGGGCCCCCTGTACCCCCGCCTTCGCTCAAGCACACCCACACAACACCCTACCAATAAAAGTTGCAGCTCAGCTGCATAGAAGGGGCATTTAAATATTTACTGCAGCAAAGACTGCATGAATGTTCCCGGCTTCTTTCCGTAGAAGCCACTGGGCACTTCCAGGTTTAAAGATGGCTGCCATGGGGGGAAGTGAAAGAGAGAGGGGAGTGAGAGGGTGAAAAAAGAAGGAGGAGTTTTAAATTGGGCTAAAAATTGGGCATGGATTGAAAGTGGTGTGGTTAAATAGTGTCTGAGATGACTTATATAGTGCAGAATGAGGTAATGTTAAACAGGGAATGTACAGTGTGGAGTGTATGACAGTGGGTAGTATGTACAGAGAGAGGAGTGCGGAGTGTATGGCTGTGGGTAGTATGTGTAGGATGGTGTCAGTAGGTGGTGTCAGTAGTTCTTCATTATTATTATTATTTTATTTTTTTACAATTTTATTTATTTTTTTTACAAATTAATGTTTTATTATTTTTATCATTTTTTTTCAAAATGCTTTTGGGTGGCCAGTGGAGGGTGTCAGTAGAGGAATGGCATGGGTGTCAGAATTTTTTAATTTTTATTATCCAATTTTTTCATTATTTTTTACAATTTATTTCTGTATTATTTTTTTCACAATGATTTTGTGGGGGCAGTGGACAGTGTCAGTAGGGAGTGAACAGGGAGCACTAGTATATGTTGGGCTGTCATTAGATTGGGATGAATAAAGAGAACCTGTACCCTCTTATATCAGAAGGAAGGGAACAGATGGAGGGAAAGAAGGAAGGAAGAAAGAAAAGGGAGGGAGGGAATGGATGGAGGAAGAAAGGGGAGGGAAGGAATGAGGTGTGGGAGGAAAGAATGAAGGGAGGGGATGGAGAAAGGAAGGGAAAGAAGAAAAGGGAGGGAGGGAATGGATGGAGGAAGGAAGAAAAGAAAATGGATGAAGGAAGGAATGAAGGAAAAGGAGGGAAGGGAGGACGTTAGGAAGGGAGGGAGGGAATGGATGAAGGAAGAAAGGGGAGAAAGAGGAAGGAAGGAAGGAAGGAAGGAAGGAAGAAAAAGGAGGGAGGGAGGGAGGGAGGGAATGAATGAAGGAGGAAGGAATAAAGGAAGGAAAGAAAATGGATGGACGAAGTAATGAAGTTAAAGGAGGGAGGAAGGAAGGAAGGAAGGAAGGAAAGGGAGGGAAGGAAGGAGGGGAGGGAGGAAGGAAATTAAAGGAGGGGAGGGAGGAAAGAATGAAGGGATGGGATGGAGGAAGGAATGAAGGAAGGGAGAAAGCAAGGAAGGATTGAAGGAGGGGGGGAGGGGGGAAGGAAGGAATGGTTGAAGGACGAGGAGGGAGGGAATGAAAAAATGAATGGGTTACAGGAAGGAATAAAGGTAAGGAATTAAAGGGAGGGAAAGAATGAAGGAAGGAAGGAAGGAAGAAAATGGTTGGAGGAAGGAATGAAGGAAGGGGAGGGAAAGAAAGAGGGGAGGGAGGATGGAAGAAAAAGGAAGGAAAGAAGGAGGGAATGGATGGAGGAAGGAAGGAAGGGGAGGGAAGAAAGGGAGGAAATGAATGGAGGAAGGAATGAATGAAGGAAGGAAAGAAAATGGATGGATGAAGTAATGAAGGTAAAGGAGGGAAGGAAGGGAGGAAGAAAGGAAGGAAGAAAGAAAAGGGAGGGAATAGCTGGAGGGAGGGAGGAAGGAAATGGATGGAGAAAGGAATGAAGGAAAGGGAGGGGAGGGAGGAAGAAAGGAAATTAAAGAAGGGGAGGGAGGAAAGAATGAAGGGAGGAGATGGAGGAAGGAAGGAATGAAGGGAGGGAGGGGGGAGGGGGAAGGAAGGAATGATTGAAGGACGAGGAGGGAGGGAATGAAAAAATGAATGGGATAGAGGAAGGAATGAAGGTAAGGAATTAAAAGGAGGGAAAGAAGGAAGGAAGGAAGAAAATGGATGGAGGAAGGAATGAAGGAAAGGGAGGGGAGGGAGGAAGAAAGGAAATTAAAGAAGGGGAGGGAGGAAAGAATGAAGGGAGGAGATGGAGGAAGGAAGGAATGAAGGGAGGGAGGGGGGAGGGGGAAGGAAGGAATGATTGAAGGACGAGGAGGGAGGGAATGAAAAAATGAATGGGATAGAGGAAGGAATGAAGGTAAGGAATGAAAAGGAGGGAAAGAAGGAAGGAAGGAAGAAAAATGGATTGAGGAAGGAATGAAGGAAGGGGAGGGAAGTAAGGAGGGAGGAAGGAAGGAAGGAAGGAAGGAAGGAAGAAAAAGGAGGAGGAAATGAAGGGAGGGAGGGAGGAGATGGAGGAAGAGAAAAGGGAGGGAATGGATGAAGGAAGGAAAGAAAGAAGGGAGGGAGGGAAGGAAGTAAGAAAAGGAAGGGAGGGAATGGATGGAGGAAGGAAGGAATGAAGGAGGGGGAGGGAAGGAAGGAAGGAAATTAAAGGAGGGGAGGAAGGAAGGGGAGGGAAGGAAGGAAGGGAGAAAGAAAAGGGAGGGAAGGAAGGAGGGGAGGGTTGGACGACGTGATGAAGGAAGGAAAGAAAATGGATGGATGAAGTAATGAAGGTAAAGGAGGGAAGGAAGGGAGGAAGAAAGGAAGGAAGAAAGAAAAGGGAGGGAATAGCTGGAGGGAGGGAGGAAGGAAATGGATGGAGAAAGGAATGAAGGAAAGGGAGGGGAGGGAGGAAGAAAGGAAATTAAAGAAGGGGAGGGAGGAAAGAATGAAGGGAGGAGATGGAGGAAGGAAGGAATGAAGGGAGGGAGGGGGGAGGGGGAAGGAAGGAATGATTGAAGGACGAGGAGGGAGGGAATGAAAAAATGAATGGGATAGAGGAAGGAATGAAGGTAAGGAATTAAAAGGAGGGAAAGAAGGAAGGAAGGAAGAAATGGATGGAGGAAGGAATGAAGGAAAGGGAGGGGAGGGAGGAAGAAAGGAAATTAAAGAAGGGGAGGGAGGAAAGAATGAAGGGAGGAGATGGAGGAAGGAAGGAATGAAGGGAGGGAGGGGGGAGGGGGAAGGAAGGAATGATTGAAGGACGAGGAGGGAGGGAATGAAAAAATGAATGGGATAGAGGAAGGAATGAAGGTAAGGAATTAAAAGGAGGGAAAGAAGGAAGGAAGGAAGAAAATGGATTGAGGAAGGAATGAAGGAAGGGGAGGGAAGTAAGGAGGGGAGGAAGGAAGGAAGGAAGGAAGGAAGGAAGAAAAAGGAGGGAGGAAATGAAGGGAGGGAGGGAGGAGATGGAGGAAGGAAGAAAAGGGAGGGAGGGAATGGATGAAGGAAGGAAAGAAAGAAGGGAGGGAGGGAAGGAAGTAAGAAAAGGAAGGGAGGGAATGGATGGAGGAAGGAAGGAATGAAGGAGGGGGAGGGAAGGAAGGAAGGAAATTAAAGGAGGGAGGAAGGAAGGGGAGGGAAGGAAGGAAGGGAGAAAGAAAAGGGAGGGAAGGAAGGAGGGGAGGGTTGGACGACGTCGTGCGTAAGAATTTTGAGAAGGCGGAGTTAGTGTGGTAGCGGATGAAACAGGAGCCTATCTAATCGATCGGGACCCTACCTACTTTGGGCCAATCCTGAATTATCTACGACATGGGAAGCTAATACTTGGCAAAGAGCTAGCAGAAGAAGGTCCTGGGGCTGTGCTTAGCAAAGGACACATCTGCAAGTGACATCCCTGGATCCATGACACAGCTCCTCCTGGAACGGATGACATCTAGTGGTCGCCCTATAGATGACATCCGCCTGATCCTCTAATACAGTGGCTGGACTCAGCTTCCATCCGGATAGATGACATCTAGTGGTCACCCTATAGATGACATCTCCTGGCTCCAGTGATACAGTGGCTGAGCACCAGGGGCAGGTCTTAAATGCTCCATGCGCTTTAATATGCGCTATCTGGTTAGTGTATTATTTGGCTATTATCATTTCTGAAAGTCACTACTTTTGGTTCTTTACATATTGGAGACTGTATGCACTTTCAGCACATCTGATGAACTTACACTGACATTTTACTGATCCACTATCATATGTGGTCTATCATATGTTTAATCGCTATTTGGGTTAGCGCTGCACTCTCATTCTTTATCAATTACTTTGGAGGTTCCCGAGGTGCCTTTTTGTGCAAGCAGCTACTGTACTTACACCTATACACTGCGCTCGATTTTATATATAGATTTTATATATAAGTTTATTTTAAAAGGGAGGGAATAGCTGGAGGGAGGAAGGAAGGAAATGGATGGAGGAAGGAATGAAGGAAAGGGAGGAAGAAAGGAAATTAAAGAAGGGGAGGGAGGAAAGAATGAAGGGAGGGGATGGAGGAAGGAAGGAAGGAAGGAAGGAAGGAAGGAAGGAAGGAAGGAAGAAATGAAGGGAGGGGGGAGGGGGAAGGAAGGAATGATTGAAGGATGAGGAGGGAGGGAATGAAAAAATGAATGGGATAGAGGAAGGAATGAAGGTAAGGAATTAAAGGGAGGGAAAGAATAAAGGAAGAAAGGAAGAAAATGGAGGAAGGAATGAAGGAAGGGGAGGGAAGGAAGGAGGGGAGGGAGGAAGGAAGGAAGAAAAAGGAGGGAGGAAATGAAGAAAGGGAGAGAGGGAGGAGATGGAGGAAGGAAGAAAAAGGGAGGAAGGGAATGGATGAAGGAAAGAAGGGAGGGAAGGAAGGAAGGAAGAAAAGGAAGGGAGGGAATGGATGGAGGAAGGAAGGAATGAAGGAGGGGAGGGGAGGGAAGGAAAGAAGGAAGGAATGAAGGGAGGGCTCCCCACACTGTCACTGAACAGTGATCCTCTCACGGGCCCCCTACTGACCCTGGGCCCGTGGGCAATGCCCGAATGTCCAAATGGTCAGTCCACCCCTGCTCTAAAGCCAAAACCTTTCTTCAGCTTTTAAACTAACCTCTCCCTTCCTTTCGCTCTCCCTCCCTCCCCTTCTTTCCTTCATCTATTTCATCCCTCCTTTTTCTTCCTTCCTTCCTCCCTCCCTCCCCTCCTTCCTTCCCTCCCCTTCCTTCATTCCTCCTCCATCCATTTTCTTCCTTCCTCCATTCCCTCACCTTTCCTTCCTTACCTTCATTCCTTCCTCTATTCCCTCCTTTCATTTTTTCCTTCCCTTCCTCCTCATCTTTCAATCATTCCTTCATTCCTTCCTGTCAGGATCCATCGCGGCGAGCGGCTCTGCACAGGCGCAGTGTGTCGATTCGCACTAGTGTGCGGGCAATAGGTCCTGGGTGGCCGTGACGACGGTGGAACTCACGCATGCGCACTCGGGATCGCAGGCGTGCGCCTGGCACCAATGACAGTGCAGGGAGCGCTATTTAAATCCGCTGTCCCCACGATTACCGACCCAGCCTGTCTGACCACGCTTCTGCTCAGCCATCCATCCATCCATCCTGCACGGACCCATCCGCCTCTTCATGTCAGGCTCTTATCCCGATTATACCTCTGGCGGATCCCTCTACCACAGGTGGGTGTACTCAGGGGCCACGACCTGGTCTCTGTCTGCTCCAAGTCCATCCCCACCATCAGAGGCCCTGGTGAACAAGCAGACTGGGACTAAGACTCTGCACTCTGGGGAATCCTATTCCGTGGGTTGCTAGAGGTACCGCCAGGCAGTGCATTACAGAACCATATATCCCCACTGGAGGATATTTGTCAACTCCTGGCGGCGCTGACCCAAGCTGTCAAAACATTACAGGATGGGTACACACATCTTGAGAATCGCCTCCAAACATTAGCCTCACCAGCCGCCACGTCCCAGAACCTGGTTACTCCTTCTGCGGCCGGAGAACCTTCAGAACCTCCCGCCAGAGCAGTGGTCTCATTACCCCCACCGGAACCCCTCATACCATTACCTGATCGTTTCAACGGGGATCGAGGTAAGTTCCGGGCCTTTCATAACGCGTGCCAGCTCTACTTCAGTCTGCAACCGCGAACTTTCTCCTCCGAGGCTGTGAAGGTGGGGTTCATCGTCTTGTTACTACAAGACGAGCCCCAGGGCTGGGCCCACCGATTAATGGAGAACCACTACCCCCATCTAGAGATCGTAACAGATTTCTTTGATGCAATGGCCGTTTTATATGATGATCCGCAGCGGGCAGCTTCAGCCGAAACGGCCTTGTATTACTCAGACAGGGTCGCCGGGCAGAGGAGGAGTATGCGTCAGAGTTCAGACGTTAGATGGGAGACACACAATGGAACGATGCTGCTCTAAGCCACCAATTCCGCATGGGCTTGTCCGAGCCCCTTAAGGACGAGTTAGCCAGAGTGGGCCTACCTGACTCTTTAGAGAATTTCATCACTCTGGCCATACAGATTGACCGCAGATTGCGGGAACGCAGATTGGAGAGGTCCAGCCAGGGTCAGAAACCAACATGGGTACTCCCTTGTGCTTCGTTCCAGTCTGTACCAGGGGGAAGCCGGAATTCGGAGTTCGACGATGTACCAGAACCCATGCAACTCGGATTGGCACGTCCATCACTGTCAGCTGAGGAACGCCAGAGACGACGGGTGAACAACCTTTGTCTCTATTGCGGGGAAGCAGGTCATGTGGTGCGTTCGTGTCCAGCGAAAATAAGTAAG
Organism: Staurois parvus; assembly: GCF_062004578.1. Taxonomy (NCBI): domain Eukaryota; kingdom Metazoa; phylum Chordata; class Amphibia; order Anura; family Ranidae; genus Staurois; species Staurois parvus. Next base: position 11,297,293 of record NW_028317883.1, read on the forward strand.
TGTACTGCTGTTTTTTCCACTGTGTCCTCTAACTGGTTTAACCATTCAAACTACTTAGCCATACCCATTTATTTCCAGCTCCCAGGAAGAACCGTGTCAGCGACAGCAATCGTTGATTCTGGGGCGTGTAGTTGTTTCGTGGACATAGACTTTGCAACCCAACAGAAGATTCCCCTCCAGACCAGGGAACGTGGGTTAAACATCTTTTTAGCTGATGGGTCACGCATTAAATCAGGGTTAGTGGACCGGGAGACCCCACCTATCTGCACTACGGTAGCTGGCCACCATCGGGAGTTCCTGCGTCTGGATGCCATTGCATCCCCTTTGTTTCCAATCATTCTGGGGCTCCCCTGGCCCCGAATTGTATGGAAAACCGGGTCTATCCAGTTTCAATCACCGTACTGCCAGGAACATTGTTTTGCCCAAATCTCCTCGGCTCCCCAGTCCCTCCTATGTCTAGACGGGGACGCCGAGCTGGTTTAGGTCATTCCCTCGGCCTACCATGGCTTCCTTGACATATTTAGTAAATGGGGGGCAGACATCCTTCCCCCACATCGGACATACAACTGCCCCATTGACCTGTTACCAGGATCTGGGATCCCTTTTGGACGGATATTCCCTCTATCTGAGCGGGAACTGGGGGTACTCAAGGAGTACATCGACGAAAACCTCCAAAAAGAGTTCATTCGCCCCTCCACATCTCCAGCCGGAGATCTGGAATCTTTTTCGTTAAAAAAAAAGACACGTCCCTAAGACCCTGCATAGACTACCATGAGTTGAATAAGATCACGGTAAAGAATCGCTACCCACTCCCTTTGGTCCCAGAGCTGTTCCAAAGGTTAAAATCCGCAGCAGTGTTCACTAAGTTGGACTTGAGGGGTGCGTATAACCTGGTCAACATAAGGGAGGGGGATGAGTGGAAAACCGCATTTGGCACTAGGTTCGGGCATTTTGAATACCTGGTCATGCCTTTCAGACTTTGCAATGCCCCAGCCACGTTTCAACATTTCATAAATGATGTGTTCAGGGACTATCTTGACATTTTCGTGGTCATCTACCTAGATGACATTCTCATCTTCTCCCCTTCCTTGGAGGCCCATAGTGGTCATGTCAAGTGCGTGGTGAAGCGGTCACGTCAACACAGACTGTATGCTAAAGCGGACAAATGCTATTTAAGGGGACAAGGCGCGCTATGTAAATCCGCTCTGCACTGACACTGGTTGCCATATGGTCTTATCTGCCTGTTCCTGCTTCTGTTACCAGTTATTTGATTGTTGCCGACCCTGCTTGATCCTGACCGTGCTGCCTTCTCCTGCACTGACCCCTGGCCTGTTTGACCTTTCTTTGGATACCCCCATTGGATCTGACCTCCTGTTACCGACCCGGCGAGTGATCCGACTATTCTGTGCCTGCTGCCTTGTACCGCGCTGTCCCCACGATTACCAACCCGGCCTGTCTGACCACGCTTCTGCTCAGCCATCCATCCATCCATCCTGCACGGACCCATCCGCCTCTTCATGTCAGGCTCTTATCCTGATTATACCTCTGGCGGATCCCTCTACCACAGGTGGGTGTACTCAGGGGCCACGACCTGGTCTCTGTCTGCTCCAAGTCCATCCCGACCATCAGGGGCCCTGGTGAACAAACAGACTGGGACTTAGACTCCACGCTCTGGGGAATCCTATTCCGTGGGTTGCTAGAGGTACCGCCAGGCGGTGCATTACATTTTCCCCTTCCCTCCCCTTCCTTCAATACTTCTTTCCTTTCTCCCTTCCTACCTCCCTTCCTTCCTTTCTTCCTTCCTCCCTCCCCTCATTTACTTTCCTTCCTTCCTTCTTTCCTTCCCTCCCCCTCCTTCATTCCTTCCTTCCTCCATCCATTCCCTCCCTTCCTTTTCTTACTTCCTTTCCTCCCTTCTTTCCTTCCTTCCTTCATCCATTCCCTCCCTCCCTTTTCTTCCTTCCTTCCCTCCCCTTCCTTCATTCCTTCCTCCATCCATTTTCTTCCTTCCTTTATTCTTTCCCTCCCTTTAATTCCTTACCTTCATTCCTTCCTCTATCACATTCATTTTTTCATTCCCTCCCTCCTCGTCCTTCAATCATTCCTTTCTTCCTTCCCCCTCCCCCTCCCCCTCCCTTCATTCCTTTCTTCCTTCCTCCATCCCCTCCCTTCATTCTTTCCTCCCTCCCTTTTTTTAATTTCCTTTCTTCCTCCCTCCCCTCCTTCCTTCCCTCCCTTTCCTTCATTCCTTCCTCCATCCATTTCCTTCCTTCCTCCCTCCAGCTATTCCCTCTCTTTTCTTTCTTCCTTCCTCCCTTCCTTCCCTCCTTTACCTTCATTACTTCATCCATCCATTTTCTTTCCTTCCTCTATTCATTCCCTCCCTCCCTCCCTCCCTCCCTCCCTCCCCTTCCCTCCCTTTTCTTCCTTCCTTCCCTCTCCTTCCTTCCTTCCTCCATCCACTCCCTCCCTCCTTTTCCTTCCTTCCTTCCTGTCAGGGCAGGGGCCGAGGAACGGACAGGCAGGCCTAACAATGTAACGCACTGTCTGACGACAACCACTACCCACAGGCCGAAGTCCCTCAGGGCGCGGAGTCTAAGTCCCAGGCTGCCCTTCACCAGGGCCCCTGATGGTGGGGATGGACTTGACGCAGCCAGGAACCAGGTCGCGGCCCCCGAGACACCTCAGCTGCGGTAATGGCCGCCGCCAATGGTGTGTAGCTGGTGGAAGAGACAAAAGAGTAGTCAGACAAGCCGGGTCAACAACAACAGGACAAAACAGTACAGGACAGCAGACGAGAATCACAGGTCACGAGCCGGGTTCAGCAACAGAGGGTCAGATCAAGGGAGAATACAAGAATAGTCAAGTCACAAGCCGAATCAGATACCAGGAGAGTCACGAGAGTCAGAACAGAGTAATAGCAACACAAAGACACAAGACACAAGTGCAAAGAGCATGTGCGGGCCACAGGCTTATATGTCATCAGCCACACCCCTCTGGGGGATGGACCACAGAGACCTGAAGGCATAAAAGGATTCCCATCATGCACAGCAGAATCCAAGATGGACGCCAGCACATGGAGTAACATAACCTCAGGGAAAAGGTAGGACCTTGACAGTACCTCCTCCTCAAGGGCCCCTCCCCCTCCGCGGCTCAACAAAAGGTTTCTGAGGAAAGCGGGTATGAAAAGCGCGGAGGAGGGCAGGAGCATGGACATCCGCGGAAGGAACCCAGGAACGCTCCTCGGGACCATAACCGCGCCAATGAACCAGGAACTGTAATCGACCTCGCACCAATCGAGAGTCCAGGATCTGGCTCACCTCATACTCCTCATGACCGTCAACCCGGACAGGACGGGGCCGAGGCAGAGAGGTAGTGAAGCGATTGCAGATCAGAGGTTTCAACAGGGAAACATGAAAGATATTGGAGATCCGCATCCCAGACGGAAGGGCAAGGGCATAGGCCACCGGATTCACTTTGCGGAGAATGCGGAAAGGACCGACAAAACGGGGAGCTAGTTTGCGTGTGGACACCCGAAGATTGAGGTTGCGAGTAGACAACCACACACGATCGCCGACCTGGTATGAAGGAGCGGGCAACCGTCTGCGATCAGCCTAGAACTTCTGGCGCTGAGCTGAGTCCCTCAAGGCCCTCTGGATCTGCCCCCATGAAGAATGCAGGGCAGCAAGATGGTTCTCCACAGCCGGAATGTCCTGTGGTGAGAACCTCTCAGGTAATACCGCGGGTTGGAACCCATAGTTGGCCATGAAAGGAGACATCCCGGAGGAGGAGTTGACCGCCGAGTTCCTGGCAAACTCTGCCCAAGGCAGGAGATCGGCCCAATCGTCCTGATGGTCTGAAATATAACACCGAAGGAATTGTTCTAAGGCCTGATTGGAATGCTCCGCAGCCCCATTGGACTGCGGGTGGTAGGCTGAAGAAAAGGAGAGACTAATACCCAACTGGGAGCAGAAGGCGCGCGAGAATCTGGACACGAACTGACTCCCGTGGTCCGAGACAATCACCTTAGGCAACCCATGCAGGCGAAAAATCTCCCTGGAAAAGACCGTGGCCAGTTCTTGCGCTGTGGGTAATTTCCTGAGTGGAATGCAATGGCACATCTTGGAAAACCGATCGACGATCATGAGGATGACCGTATGACCCCGAGACACCGGGAGGTCTACAATAAAGTCCATACCTAGATGTGACCAAGGACGCTCCCCATTGGGAATGGGTTGCAGAAGACCCAAAGGGAGATGCCGTGTAGACTTATTCTGGGCACAGATCGAACATGCCGCTACATAAGAGGCAATGTCGGCACGGAGGGTTGGCCACCAGAATAAGCGAGAGACGACCCAACACAGCTGGTTCTTCCCCGGATGCCCGGCAGTTTTGGCGTTATGGTAGGTACGCAGCAGGCGGGTGCACAATCCCTCGGGTACGAAACATCTACCCTCCGGCTTCCCGGGAGGAGCATCAGTTTGAGCCGCCAAAATCTGCTCCCCAAGAGGAGAGGTCAGACTGGTGCGAATGGCAGCCAGGATCTGATCTGGAGGTATAAGTGAGATTGGCTCAGAGTCTTCCCTGGACAACTCAGAGTATTGCCGTGATAACGCATCAGCCCTGACATTCTTGGAACCAGGCAAATATGAAACCACATAGTTGAAGCGTGACAAGAACAGAGCCCATCTGGCCTGGCGGGGTGTCAATCTCTTGGCCTCTGAAAGATAAGTCAGGTTCTTGTGATCGGTAAGAATGAGGACCGGAACCGCGGAACCCTTGAGCAGGTGCCTCCACTCCTTGAGAGCCAGGATGATGACCAACAACTCCCGATCTCCAATCTGGTAGTTGCACTCTGCAGGGGAAAGCTTCCTGGAGTAGAACCCGCAGGGAAGTAGGGGTCCATCGGGCGACCGACGCTGAGAAAGGAGAGCCCCTACTCCCGTCTCGGAAGCATCAACCTCGAGGACGAAGGGCAACCCAGGATTGGGATGTGAAAGAATCGGAGCCGAAGCAAAGGTGGCTTTCAGAGCCTCGAAAGCTATGATGGCCTCGGATGGCCACTCGTGAGGGTTACTCCCCTTCCTGGTTAGGTCAGAGAGAGGCTTTGCCAATGTGGAGAAGTTCCTGATGAACTTCCGATAGTAGTTGGCAAAACCCAGAAAGCGCTGAATGGGCCCGAAGACCATTGGGACGAGGCCACTGCAGAACCGCAGCAACCTTCTGAGGGTCCATGGAAAATCCCTCCGCGGAAATTATGTAGCCCAAAAAGGCAACTTGGGATCGATGGAACTCGCACTTCTCGAGTTTACAAAAGAGTCCGTTCTCACGCAATCGTTGCAGCACCTGCTTGACATCCTGGACATGAGACTCCATGGAGGTAGAGTAAACCAAGATGTCATCCAGATAAACCACTACGCACTGCTGCAACAAATCACGAAGGACATCGTTTATGAATTCCTGAAAAACCGCGGGCGCATTACACAATCCGAAGGGCATCACCAGGTATTCGTAGTGCCCGGTTCTGGTGTTAAACGCGGTCTTCCACTCATCCCCCTGTCTGATCCGTACGAGGAACGAGGAAACTCCACCCAAGATCTGTCCCCGACATGATCTCAGGTGCGAGCGTTTCCCGGACGGACCGGACAAGACTGCCGAAAGTGCCCACCAAGGCCACAGTACAGGCAGCGACCCTCCCGACGCCGAGCGGCCCGCTCCCCCTCGGAAAGGCGAGCAAACCCCAGCTGCATGGGTTCCCCACCAGACAAGCTATCCCCAGGAGGCGTGGGAGGAGAGGGAGGAACGGGTGGGACAGAAAACGCAGGTGCCAGTCGATTGGAAGGCCTCCGCAGGCGTTCCCTGAGTGAAGGCCTCTCCCTGAGCCTGGTGTCAATCAGGATCAGGAAAGAGATGAGCTCCTCCAACACCACAGGCAGTTCCTTAGCTGCAATCTCGTCCTTCAATGTGTCAGAAAGACCATGGGAAAACGCAGCCACCAGAGCCTCATTGTTCCAACCGACCTCTGCCGCCAGGGTACGAAACTCTATAGCGTACTCGGCCACGGTCCGTGAACCCTGATGCATGGTCATGAGCAGTTTGGCCGCCGAGGCGGAACGAGCCGGTACGTCGAATACCCTACGGAAGGCATCGACAAAACCGGAAAAATCTTGAATCACCGGGTCGTTCCTCTCCCATAAGGGATTTGCCCAGGCCAAGGCCTTGTCTGAGAGTAGGGAAATTAGGAACCCCACCTTTGACCTCTCAGACGGAAAGGCGTGGGGTATTAATTCAAAATAAATACCCACCTGGTTGAGGAACCCACGACACTGACTAGGCTCACCCCCAAAGCGCTGTGGAAGAGGGGCTGAACCAGTCATACCTCTGGGCGCCGTTGATGCAGCCGTCGAGGTGGTGGACGCAATAGGCGAAGAAGCTGCGAGAGAGACCACCGGAGTGACTACCGGCCTAATAGCACCAGGATCAAGGTGTGCAGTGCGTGCAAGCAGAGTTTGCAATGCCTGAGCGAATTGATCCAACAGGTGATCCTGTTGATCGAGTCTGGGTTCATGGCACTTGTGTAATGTCAGGGCAGGGGCCGAGGAACAGACAGGCAGGCCTAACAATGTAACGCACTGGCTGACGACAACCACTACCCACAGACCGAAGTCCCTCAGGGCGCGGAGTCTAAGTCCCAGGCTGCCCTTCACCAGGGCCCCTGATGGTGGGGATGGACTTGACGCAGCCAGGAACCAGGTCGCGGCCCCCGAGACACCTCAGCTGCGGTAATGGCCGCTGCCAATGGGCATGTAGCTGGTGGAAGAGACAAAAGAGTAGTCAGACAAGCCGGGTCAACAACAACAGGACAAAACAGTAGAGGACAGCAGACGAGAATCACAGGTCACAAGCCGGGTTCAGCAACAGAGGGTCAGATCAAGGGAGAATACAAGAATAGTCAAGTCACAAGCCGAATCAGATACCAGGAGAGTCACGAGAGTCAGAACAGAGTAATAGCAACACAAAGACACAAGACACAAGTGCAAAGAGCATGTGCGGGCCACAGGCTTATATGTCATCAGCCACACCCCTCTGGGGGATGGACCACAGAGACCTGAAGGCATAAAAGGATTCCCATCATGCACAGCAGAATCCAAGATGGACGCCAGCACATGGAGTAACATAACCTCAGGGAAAAGGTAGGACCTTGACACTTCCTTGCTTCCTTTCTTCCCTCCCTCTTTTTCCTTCCTTCCTTCCTTCATCCATTCCCTCCCTCCCTTTTCTTCCTTCCTTCCCTCCCCTTCCTTCATTCCTTCCTCCATCCATTTTCTTCCTTCCTTTATTCTTTCCCTCCCTTTAATTCCTTACCTTCATTCCTTCCTCTATCACATTCATTTTTTCATTCCCTCCCTCCTCATCCTTCAATCATTCCTTTCTTCCTTCCCCCTCCCTTCATTCCTTTCTTCCTTCCTCCATCCCCTCCCTTCATTCTTTCCTCCCTCCCTTTTTTTAATTTCCTTTCTTCCTCCCTCCCCTCCTCCCTTCCCTCCCTTTCCTTCATTCCTTCCTCCATCCATTTCCTTCCTTCCTCCCTCCAGCTATTCCCTCCCTTTTCTTTCTTCCTTCCTCCCTTCCTTCCCTCCCCTTCCTTCCCTCCTTTACCTTCATTACTTCATCCATCCATTTTCTTTCCTTCCTCTATTCATTCCCTCCCTCCCTCCCCTTCCCTCCCTTTTCTTCCTTCCTTCCCTCCCCTTCCTTCCTTCCTCCATCCACTCCCTCCCACCTTTTCCTTCCTTCCTTCCTTGCTTCCTTCCTTCCCTCCCTCTTTTTCCTTCCTTCCTCCCTCCAGCTATTCCCTCCCTTTTCTTTCTTCCTTCCTCCCTTCCTTCCCTCCCCTTCCTTCCCTCCTTTACCTTCATTACTTCATACATCCATTTTCTTTCCTTCCTCTATTCATTCCCTCCCTCCCTCCCCTCCCTCCTTCCCTCCCTTTTCTTCCTTCCTTCCCTCCCCTTCCTTCCTTCCTCCATCCATTCCCTCCCTCCTTTTCCTTCCTTCCTTCCTTGCTTCCTTCCTTCCCTCCCTCTTTTTCTTTCATTCCTCCCTCCCCTCCTTCCTTCCCTCTCCTTCCTTCATTCCTTCCTCCAACCATTTTCTTCCTTCCTTCCCTTTAATTCCTTACCTTCATTCCTTCCTCTATTCCATTCATTTTTTTCATTCCCTCCCTCCTCGTCCTTCAATCATTCCTTCCTTCCCCCCTCCCCCTTCCTTCCTTCAATTCTTCCTTCCTTTCTCCCTTCCTCCCTCCCTTCATTCCTTCCTCCATCCCCTCCCTTCATTTTTTCCTCCCTCCCCTCCTTTAATTTCCTTCCTTCCTTCCTCCCCTCCTTTCTTTCCTCCCCTTCCTTCCTTCCCCTTTCTCCCCTTTCTTCCTCCATCCATTCCCTCCCTCCCTTCCTAACTTCCTCCCTTCCCTCCTTTTCCTTAACCACTTGCCACCTAGCCACTGTAGAAATATGGTGGCAGGGCGGCACGGCTGGTGCAAAAGCACGTTTTAATGATGAATTTTGATTTTTAAATTTTTTTTACTGGACATGTTTTATAGCAAAAAGTTTAAAATATTGTTTTTTTTTTCAAAATTGTCAGCCTTTTTTTTATTATAGTGCAAAAAATAAAAAATACACAGGCGATCAAATGCCACCGAAAGAAAGCTCTATTTGTGTGAAAAAAAGGACATAAATTTCATTTATGTACCGTATTGCATGACCACGCAATTGTCCGTTAAACTAGCACAGCGCTGTATAGCAAAAAAATGGCGTAAATTGCAGTACCATAGTTTGTAGACACTATAACTTTCACACAAAGCAATCAATATACACTTATTGGGATTTTGTACCAAAAACATGTAGCAGAATACATTTTGGCCTAAATTTATAACCAACTTTAAGTTTACTATGTACTATACTGTTTACTATAAGTTTACTCTGCAGGTCAAGTGGTTAATTTCTCTCTCTCTCTCTCTCTCTCTCTCTCTCCTCATCTCTCTCCTCATCTCTCTCCCCTTCCTTTCCTTCCTCCATCCCTCCTTTTATTCTCTCCTCCCTCCCCTCCTTTCATTCTCTTCCTTCCTCCCTTCCTTCATTCCTTTCTCCTTCCATTCCTTCCCTCCCTTTTCTTCCTTCCTTCCTTCCTTCATTCCCTCCCTTCTTTCCTCCCTTCCTTCCCTCCCTTTTCTTCCTTCCTCCCTTCCTTCATTCCTTCCTCCATCCATTTCCTTTCTTCCTTTATCCATTCCCTCCCTCCCTTTTCTTCCTTCCTCCATCCCCTCCCTTCATTCTTTCCTTCCCTCCCTCCCTACCTCTTTCCCTTCCTTCCTTTCGCTCTCCCTCCCTCCCTCCCCTTCTTTCCTTCATCTATTTCATCCCTCCTTTTTCTTCCTTCCTTCCTTCCTTCCTTCCTCCCTCCCCTTCTTCCTTCCCTCCCCTCCTTCATTCCATCCATTTTCTTTCTTCCTTCCTTCCTTCCTTCCTTCCTCCATTCCCTCCCTCCCTTTTCTTCCTTACCTTCATTCCTTCCTCTATCCCCTCTCTTCATTTTTTCCTTCCCTTCCTCCCCATCTTTCAATCATTCCTTCCTTCTTCCCCCCTTCCCTCCCCTTCCTTCAATCCTTCCTTCCTTTCTCCCTTCCTCCCTCCCTCCCTCCCTTCATTCCTTCCTTCCTTCCTCCATCCCCTCCCTTCATTCTTTCCTCCCTCGCTCCCCTCCTTTAATTTCCTTCCTTCCTCCCTCCCCTCCTTCCTTCCCTCCCTTTCCTTCATTCCTTACTCCATCCATTGCCTTCCTTCCTACCTCCAGCTATTCCCTCCCTTTTCTTCCTTCCTTCCTTCATTCCTTCCTTCCTTCATTCCTTCCTTCCTTCCAACATCAAATTCCCTCCCTCCATTTTCTTCCTTCCTTCCCTCTTTCCTTCCCTCCTTCCTTCTCCTTTCTTCCTTTCTCCATCTATTCCCTCCCTTTTCTTCCTTCCTTCCTTCCTTCCTCCCCTCCCCTGTCTTCCTCCATCCACTCCCTCCCTCCCTTCCTAACTTCCTCCCTTCCCTCCTTTTCCTTCATTCCTTCCTCCATCCATTTTCTTTCCTTCCTTCCTCCATCCATTCCCTCCCTCCCTTTTCTTCTTTCCCTTTCTTTCTCCATCCCCTCCCTTCATTCTTTCCTCCCACCCCTCCTTCCTTTCCTCCCCTTTCTTCCTCCATCCATTCCCTCCCTCCCCTTTCTTTCTTCCTTCCTTCCTTCCCTCCATCCATTTACTTCCTTCTGATATAAGAGGGTACAGGTTCTGTTTATTCATCCCAATCTAATGACAGCCTGTCAGGAATGGACTTGCCAGTAATGGTGGGACTCACCTGCCTTGTGGGCTGCAGTACCAGGGCTGGCCAGCGGGTGCTCTCAGCAATCAGAGACTCAACCCTGCAGCCAGCCAAACACCTGAAGCTGATTATGCAGGTGTATTTAAGGGATGGCCAGACCTGCAGTCTGGGCCTTGGTGTGTGTTTTTCCTGGGCCCCTGTATCTTGTTACCTGCGTTCCTGTTCCTGTTCCTGTCCCTGTCCCTGTCTGACTGATTTGTTGCTGACCCTGCCTGATCCGGACCTCTGCTGACTTCTCTTGTTTGATCCCTGGCTTGTGACCCCGACTATTCTCTGCCTGACCCCCTGTACCTACCTGCCCGTTAGTTGCTGTACCCGGCTCGTGACCTGACTACTCTCTGCCTGCTCCTCCTGTTCCTACCTGCCCTATTGTTATTGACCCGGCCTGCCTGACGACGCTTGCATTGTATGTATTGTTATCTGTGGGTGGTTTGGTTTGGTTCGTTTGCACTGTGTTATGTTTTAGTATTGCACTGCGTTTATGTATTGTTAGTGTTAATAAATTATATTGTTATAACATATCTGAAGCCTGCGTTTCCCTGCGTCAGTTCACATACCTCTGGTCACACCCTGGAGCCCTGACATTACACCAAGGCCAATCCTGACCAGAAGTGGCTGCACAGGGAAGCCATCTTGGCTTGTTGCTGGGAAGGATGGATCTTGATGAGGTTGTGTATTTGTCGCTGCTGGTTTTTGATGACAGAGAATATGCTTATCAGACTCTGAGGGAGTATACCCGGGATCAACTGCTAGAATGTATACGGATCGCTCATGTTCTAGTAGATCAGGGCACAGAGTTCTCTGAGGTGCAACCTTTGATTCAGGTTTGTGTAGAGTTGGCTTCATCTGGTACCCCTGAAAGCAAGAATGACTTTTTGCCACCATTTAGTGCAGACCAGGTAGAGTCCCTGGTATGGTTATTGGAGGATGATGTGGATTGCTTCTTGGAGCATTATGCTGCATGTTCACCACAGGTATTAAGGGATTGTATAAACGCAGTGCAGTCTTTGGTCAGACAGGCTTTGTGTAAGCTGAGCTTTGTTCAACCCATACTGCAGACATGGTCAGACTTGTTGCACCCAGCCTCAGTCAGCTTGCAATAACCCAGTCCTGCTTCTAATCTATTTCTTCAAAGCTCTATTCCTGCATCCCCAACAGCACCTCCAGTTACAGCCCAGTATACCCTGCTATCTACCGCATGTCAGTACCCTGTTCCCACTCGCTGCACCTATCCTGCCTTTAACCCTGTAAAGAAGCCCTCTGTAGCAACTGTTCCCTCCCCTGTTCCATCCTCCAGCTCTTCTCTGTCTCCAGCTGCTCCATCTGTTTACAAACCTGCGCTTACTTACAGTGCTCCAGTAACTAAAACCAGGAAAAGGCGAAAGTTCTTTCCAACCAATACCATCCTGCCAGTATCCAAACCGGTCAGCCTCCCATCTGAGAACCTGCCTTCCGTGGTGCAGCCTGGTGCCTTGGCGCCCACAATTCAGCCTGATGTCTTTACCCAGCCTGATGCCTCTACCCAGCCTGATGCCTCTACCCAGCCTGATGCCTCCATTCAGCCTGATGCCTCCATTCAGCCTGATGCCTCCATTCAGCCTGATGTCTCTACCCAGCCTGATGTCTCTACCCAGCATGATGTCTCTACCCAGCCTGATGAACTGATCCAGCCTGATGATCCTATTAGGCCAGTTGACTCGATGCCCGCTGTCGATCCAGACGATCCAGTACCTGATGACCCAGTGCCCGCTGTCATGCCTGGTGACCCGATGCCCGCTGTCGAGCCAGACGATCCAACGCCAGATGACCCGGTGCCCGCTGTCGATCCAGACCAGTGGTGGGCAACCTTTTTTTTCAACTGATCCAAATCTCGCCAAAACCACGATTGAAATTTATTTTGAGAGCCACATTTTTAAAACTGAAAATACATAGGATGGTACACTGTTTTTAGTTTCAATAAGTTTTTATAGTAATTCACCCCCCATAGTAATTCATCCCCCATATAGTAATTCATCCCCCATATAGTAATTCATCCCCCATAGTAATTCATCCCCCATATAGTAATTCATCCCCCATAGTAATTCATCCCCCATAGTAATTAATCCCCCATATAGTAATTCATCCCCCATATAGTAATTCATCCCCCATAGTAATTCATCCCCCATATAGTCATTCATCCCCCATAGTAATTCATCCCCCATATAGTAATTCATCCCCCATAGTAATTCATCCCCCAGAGTAATTCATCCCCCATATAGTAATTCATCCCCCATATAGTAATTCATCCCCCATAGTAATTCATCCCCCATATAGTAATTCATCCCCCATATAGTAATTCATCCCCCATAGTAATTCATCCCCCATATAGTAATTCATCCCCCATATAGTAATTCATCCCCCATAGTAATTCATCCCCCATATAGTAATTCATCCCCCATAGTAATTCATCCCCCATATAGTAATTCATCCCCCATATAGTAATTCATCCCCCATAGTAATTCATCCCCCATATAGTAATGCATCCCCCATATAGTAATTCATCCCCCATAGTAATTCATCCCCCATAGTAATTCATCCCCCATAGTAATTCAATCCCCATATAGTAATTCTCCCCCCATATAGTAATTCATCCCCCATAGTAATTCATCCCCCATATAGTAATTCATCCCCCATAGTAATTCATCCCCCCATAGTAATTCATCCCCCATATAGTAGTAGTAAGTAAGTAGCAAGTAGTAAGCCAAGTCCCCCCTGTGTCAATTCACTTACCTTTGCTCCGCGCGTTCCTCTCGCCATGTTCCCGCGTCATTCCGGTCTTCAGGGCGGACTGTGAGAGGAGCCTAGCTCCTCTCACGTTCGTCACGCTGCCCCGCCTACACACATCCTGGCAGCCAATCACTGACTATCAGGATGTGAGTGGCAGCGAGACTGGCCAATCATTGCATTTGAGCGCGCTGCCCTGGCTGGTTTTTTTTTTGGATCACGCTGCAGAGTCCCTGCCGCCCGAGAGGAGGGAGGGGAGTGGGCGCCCGGCACACAAGAGCCGCATTAAAGCGTGTAAAGAGCCGCATGTGGCTCGCGAGCCGCGGCTTGCCGACCACTGATCCAGACGATCCGGTACCTGATGACCCGGTGCCCGCTGTCATGCCTGGTGACCCGATGCCCGCTGTCGAGCCAGACGATCCAATGCCAGATGACCCGGTGCCCGCTGTCGATCCAGACCAGTGGTGGGCAACCTTTTTTTTCAACTGAGCCAAATCTCGCCAAAACCACGATTGAAATTTATTTTGAGAGCCACATTTTTAAAACTGAAAATACATAGGATGGTACACTGTTTTTAGTTTCAATACGTTTTTATAGTAATTCACCCCCCATAGTAATTCATCCCCCATAGTAATTCATCCCCCATATAGTAATTCATCCCCCATATAGTAATTCATCCCCCATAGTAATTCATCCCCCATAGTAATTCATCCCCCATATAGTAATTCATCCCCCATATAGTAATTCATCCCCCATAGTAATTCATCCCCCATAGTAATTCATCCCCCATATAGTAATTCTCCCCCCATATAGTAATTCATCCCCCATATAGTAATTCATCCCCCATATAGTAATTCATCCCCCATATAGTAATTCATCCCCCATAGTAATTCATCCGCCCATAGTAATTCATCCCCCATATAGTAGTAGTAAGTAAGTAGCAAGTAGTAAGCCAAGTCCCCCCTGTGTCAATTCACTTACCTTTGCTCCGCGCGTTCCTCTCGCCGTGTTCCCGCGCCGTTCCGGTCTTCAGGGCGGACTGTGAGAGGAGCCTAGCTCCTCTCACGTTCGTCACGCTGCCCCGCCTACACACATCCTGACAGCCAATCACTGACTATCAGGATGTGAGTGGCAGCGAGACTGGCCAATCATTGCATTTGAGCGCGCTGCCCTGGCTGGTTTTTTTTTTGGATCACGCTGCAGAGTCCCTGCCGCCCGAGAGGAGGGAGGGGAGTGGGCGCCCGGCACACAAGAGCCGCATTAAAGCGTGTAAAGAGCCGCATGTGGCTCGCGAGCCGCGGCTTGCCGACCACTGATCCAGACGATCCAGTACCTGATGACCCGGTGCCCACTGTCATGCCTGGTGACCCGATGCCCGCTGTCGAGCCAGACGATCCAATGCCTGATGACCCAGTGCCCGCTGTCATGCCTGGTGACCCAATGCCCGCTGCCGGGCCAGACGATCCAATGTCTGACCCAGTGCCCACGGTCATGCCAGTTGACTCGGAGCCCACTGTCGTGCCTGGTGACTCCGTGCCCACTGCCTTGCCAGATGACGCGGTGCCCGCTGGCGAGCCAAATGACCTGATGCCTGGTGACCCAGTGCCCGCTGTCATACCTGGTGAACCGATGCCCGATGTCGAGCCAGACAATCCCATGCCTGATGACCCAGTGCCCACTGTCATGCCTGGTGACCCGATGCCCGCTGTCGGGCCAGACGATCCAATGTCTGACCCAGTGCCCACGGTCATGCCAGTTGACTCGGAGCCCACTGTCGTGCCTGGTGACTCGGTGCCCACTGCCTTGCCAGATGACGCGGTGCCCGCTGGCAAGCCAAATGACCTGATGCCTGGTGACCCAGTGCCCGCTGTCATGCCTGGTGACCCGATGCCCGCTGTCGAGCCAGACGATCCAACGCCAGATGACCCGGTGCCCGCTGTCGATCCAGACGATCCGGTACCTGATGACCCGGTGCCTGCCGCCCCTCCTGGGGGCCCGGTGCCTGCCGCCCCGCCTGAGGGCCCGGCGCCCGCCGCTAAGCCTGGGGGCCCGGCGCCCGTCGCTCTGCCTGGGGGCCCGATGCCTGTCGCTCCGCCTGGGGGCCCGATGCCTGTCGCCCCTCCTGGGGGCCTGGCACCCGCCACCCCGCCTGGGGGCCCGGCGCCCCGCCTGGGAGTCCGATGCCTGTCGCTCCACTCGGGGGCCCGGTGCCTGCCGCCCCTCCTGGGGGCCTGGTGCCCACCACTCTGCCTGAGGGCCCGGCGCCCGCCGCCCTGCCTGGGGGCCCGGTGCCCGCCGCCCCGCCTGGGGGCCCGATGCCCGTCGCCCCGCCTGGGGGCCCGATGCCTGTCGCCCCTCCTCGGGGCCCGGCGCTTGCCGCTGCCCGGAGTCCTGCCCGATGTGCCTCTGCCCGGAGTCCAGCCCGATGTGCCTCTGCCCGGAGTCCAGCCCGATGTGCCTCTGCCCGGAGTCCAGCCCGATGTGCCTCTGCCCGGAGTCCAACTCCGCTGCCCGGAGTCCTGCCCGATGTGCCGCTGCCCGGAGTCCTGCCCGATGTGCCGCTGCCCGGAGTCCTGCCCGATGTGCTGCTGCCCGGAGTCCAGCCCGATGTGCCGCTGCCCGGAGTCCAGCCCGATGTGCCAGTCTTTGATATCCCGCCAGTTACCAGACCTGAGGCCGCTCCTTGAGGGGGGGGTACTGTCAGGAATGGACTTGCCAGTAATGGTGGGACTCACCTGCCTTGTGGGCTGCAGTACCAGGGCTGGCCAGCGGGTGCTCTCAGCAATCAGAGACTCAACCCTGCAGCCAGCCAAACACCTGAAGCTGATTATGCAGGTGTATTTAAGGGATGGCCAGACCTGCAGTCTGGGCCTTGGTGTGTGTTTTTCCTGGGCCCCTGTATCTTGTTACCTGCGTTCCTGTTCCTGTTCCTGTCCCTGTCTGACTGATTCGTTGCTGACCCTGACTGATCCGGACCTCTGCTGACTTCTACTGTTTGATCCCTGGCTTGTGACCCCGACTATTCTCTGCCTGACCCCCTGTACCTACCTGCCCGTTAGTTGCTGTACCCGGCTCGTGACCTGACTACTCTCTGCCTGCTCCTCCTGTTCCTACCTGCCCGATTGTTATTGACCCGGCCTGCCTGACGACGCTTGCATTGTATGTATTGTTATCTGTGGGTGGTTTGGTTTGGTTCGTTTGCACTGTGTTATGTTTTAGTATTGCACTGCGTTTATGTATTGTTAGTGTTAATAAATTATATTGTTATAACATATCTGAAGCCTGCGTTTCCCTGCGTCAGTTCACATACCTCTGGTCACACCCTGGAGCCCTGACATTGCCCAACATATACTAGTGCTCCCCGTTCACTCCCTACTTACATTGTCCACTACCCCCACAAAATCATTGAAAAAAAAATACAGAAATAAATTGTAAAAAATAATGAAAAAATTAGATAATAAAAATTAAAAAATTCTGACACCCACGCCATTCCTCTACTGACACCATCCACTGGCCACCCAAAAGCATTTTGAAAAAAAGTTATAAAAATAATAAAACATTAATTTGTAAAAAAAAAATAAAATTGTAAAAAAAAATAAAATAATACTAATAATAATGAAGAACTACTGACA
Source organism: Staurois parvus (assembly GCF_062004578.1). Lineage (NCBI taxonomy): Eukaryota > Metazoa > Chordata > Amphibia > Anura > Ranidae > Staurois > Staurois parvus. The sequence continues at coordinate 11,314,115 of NW_028317883.1, forward strand.
CCACCTACTGACACCATCCTACACATACCCATATGCCATACACTTCGCACTCCTCTCTCTGTACATACTACCCACTGTCATACACTCCACACTGTACATTCCCTGTTTAACATTACCTCATTCTGCACTATATAAGTCATCTCAGGCACTATTTAACCACACCCCTTTTAATCCATGCCCAATTTTTAGCCCAATTTAAAATACACCCCTCCTTTCTCTCTCTCTCTCTCTCTTTCTCTCCCCTCCTCTTTTTCACCATCTCACTCCCCTCTCTCTTTCACTTCCCCCACATGGCAGCCATCTTTAAACCTGGAAGTGCCCAGTGGCTTCTACGGAAAGAACCCGGGAACATTAATGCAGTCTTTGCTGCAGTAAATATTTAAATGCTCCTTCTATGCAGCTGAGCTGCAATATGTAGGTAGGGTGTTGTGTGGGTGTGCTTGAGTGTAGGCGGGGCTACAGGGGGCCCCATTATCTCTTACTGTCCGGGGGCCCGATGAGTTGTCAGTCCACCCCTGCTTTAGAGATACTGTAGTTCAGAGTGGAGGGGTGGGGCTGAGCCGCACTGTGTGTGTCTATAGATGCATACAGCCCAGCTTTGGAGAGCACTGGCAGGGGACTCTAGAAGAGGAGGTTCAAGCTGCACGGTGCAATACCATTGCACAGAGCAGGTAAGTACACCATGTTTATTATTTTAATAAGTAGTAACAGGAAATCTCCCCAAAGTGCAGGACATGCCCTCTTAGACAGTTGACACCTCATCAAGTGTCTCCGCTGGAAGATTTCCCCTCCATTTCTAATCCGGAGACAACTCAAAGTTATGGATTTACCCTCACTTTCAGTTGTGGTGAAAGTGGTCACCAAGACAAATAGAGGGTAAATCTCCCTATTCCAAAATTTCTGAACACAATTCAAAAAACCTACAGCAATCAAGTGATCACTAAATCTTGTATAGCACCCCTCTAGTTAGCCAGGGGTTAGTAGTTAGCTAGGTTTTTTTTAATTAGAGGCTGGGTAGCAGCCTGGGATGAGTCAGTCAGGTTAACTTTAGGTCAGGGTTGAGGACTCTGCAGGTCAGTTCTCTGATATCTCTCCCTGCTCTAGAAGCTTGATAAGTTTCTAGAAGGCAGTGGGTAAGGGTGAGGAGGGGCTGATCTGCATACTCAAGGGACTCTGACCAATCCCCAAGCAGGAGGCTTGGCATGGGGTCAGGACAGCCATTAAGTATAAGAGAACCTAATCAGGAAGTGGTCAGTGTTGAGTGGAAGGTGGAGTGAGAGGCTGGAGTGTGGATCCTGGGGGGGAGCCCAGAGAGGGGCCCACCTACAGGCAGGTGCTGGACAGGAGGATCTCTCTACCTCAACTGTTTCCTGAGAGAGGACAGCCTGGGAAGCAGGGAAGGAGCCAGCCCAGTGTAAGGCCTGAAGGCAGCCACCAACCCAACAAGCTTACAGGAGAGGCAGAGTGAGTACACCTACACCCCCTTTGTAAGATAAGGGGAGAGGGTTGTCAGGTAGAAAACCAAACTAACTTCTTATCTGGGACTGCTTTATTAAAGTGGCAGTTTCTGGGTCCATCTGGGGTTTGAGGTGGTATACCAGAAGGGCTGGAGAGCTCTTCAACAGAGAGACTTTCATTCTTTGTGTCCAAATCTGTAGATAGTTGCTAAGGAGTTTGTCCCCAAGTTTATTCAGTTCCTTGGGCATCACATACACCCCTCAGTCCATCCAAGTTATCAACCCATCAATAAAATCACAAAAACAAGCTCAAGAACTATTTACTGTCTCCAGTGTGCAAGTGTAGAGGAAAATGAGTGCTGCCTGGCTGTGCAGAACTATGAGGGACCTAAAAACTCAGCAACTCCTAAAGGGGTAGTGCTACACTTGATTAAAGAAGAGTGTTTTGTAAGCTGTGACCTTTCTGACAATATTGAGTTTTTTGTGTCTGCTTCTCTTGTCACCCATATTGTCAATACAATATAGGAATTTACATTTATCATTGCTGAATTTCCTGGTTCATTCACAGCTGTAACTCTTGGCACCATTAATTAGTGCCTTGCTGTTCACTGTAGAAATTAGAGTTCATAGATATCATTAATATATGTTATAAATATTCCAGAGAACTATAAACAACTGTTCAGGCACTAGTAAATTGGAGCTTAAAATCTAATTATAATGCCACAGATGTAGAAATGCACATTTGTAGATCTAATAAACAAGTCATTTAACGCATTAGAATGTCTTTAGACCACATTGACTATATATGAGAAAATGTTATTGAACAGCAAGTTGAAACAAAATGGTAATCACATACTTTCTCTCACCTTCAGTTTAAATATAGTATAATATAATACAGTAAAACTCGAAGGTGCATAGTTTTCCTCTGTGTTTCATACTGGCTTTGCCTTCAACAAATTTAAAGTGATGTTTAACTTTCAGTTTTTCAAAGAGCTTTCAGTAGCTGATTTAATCACGTCAGCCCCTGTCATACGGGCAAACTCCGCCAGTAGATCCGCCAGCTCAGCATGACAGGTCTGTGCCCGTTCCGCTCTTGTGGACACAGTCTGCTTTCCTCTATGGGCGTTTAGATGTAAACGGACTGTCTGTCCATTTACATTCGGCTGTCATCTGATCCACCAGACAGACAGGGAACAGATCCCCCATCCATCTGTTTTTAGCAGATAGGATGGGATGCAGGTGTATGTAAACGGACACATGTCCGTTTACATCCGCCGCTCCATAGAGGACAATGATCGGTCCATTTTTCAAGCGGACCAGATTGGTTTGTCTTTGTGAAAGGGGCCTTCCTGAGTATGCAGCTTTTTTATCTTTTAATCCTTGCCTATTTTTCTGTTTAAGCTGGTACAATGACTGCTGCCCCTGGGTTCCTTCTCTTGCAGCATTCTATGCAGTCTTCCTTGCATGCAAGAACTAGAGCCCTATAGTGTATGATGGCAAAGCACTTCTTTGCACCTCCCTCCTCCTCTTTCCCCTTCTAACATACTGGCTGGAGACTGCACTGTACACTGCTAACTCTGTCCTCTGAAGACTGGAAGTTCAGGCAAGCTGGAGCCAGAAACACTGAACATTATAAACAGCAAGAGTTGGGTAAGAATTTTAACAAATAGATTATTGGGGAATGTTTATTTTAATGAGCTCAGTGTGTTAAACTAATAAACACTGTGGGTTTAATACTACTTTAACATTTACATTGAACCAGTAAAACATTACACATTGAGCTTGTCAATAAAATGTCAACATTGCTATTTTTGATACTAAGCACTGTATGACTCACTTGTGATAGGTAGTCATATAAATCTGAAGAGTGTTTTGTATTTATGGTGGAGGATTTCGGAAACACTATGGCACTGATTGTTGGAAATGGAGCACTTTTTTGAGCATGAACACTTTAATATGTTTGCAGGCATTGTGCATTATACTGTGAATAACTGAAAGCACTTGGACACTTTATATGCACAGAGAGACTTTAGTGAAGCACAAAGGAGACTTTATTGAATCCTGTTTAATTTGTATTTGAGGATAAGAGCATTGTGGAGAATATGCTTGTTTATTGCACGTTTAAACAAAAAACAATAGCGCTGTATAAAAAATAGAAAATGTCAACATTGTTTTAAATGTTTTGAAATCTCAATATTTTATTATGTATGTCTAAATTTAAAAACAAAAATCTCATAAGTGCAGTTTAGCAGTCTATAAATGAGTTGCAAAATGTCCTTAGCTTGAAAAACCAAAACCAAAGCAACCAACACATCTAAGGATTGGTAAACCAAAATTTATTAAACTTTTGTTCTTAGGTTTGGATATCCTTTAAAAAAATATGTTGTAGTCTTGCAAAGAAGGGCCTTGTTCAGGAACTTCCTGTTATAAGGTAAAAACTGACTTGCAATTCTTCTCCTGCATCCACATGTGCCCTTGCTGGAGACTACACTCATATGTACCACCCCCAGGTGGGCTAGCATTTCACCTCAGGGTCTTCTCCTTGTCAATAGTGGAGTAATGTGAACAGTTGGGTGTCAGTCACATTCCGTTACAAGAAATGGAGTTTAATTTCCCTTTACACTCTTTAGAGAGTGGGTTAGGGCAAAGGGCACCCATAGATTTGGCAGACTGCATGATACTGAATGGTTCAGCTACTGACTCCTTCTAAAGTTTGTGACCTGATCCTGTACTTCCCAGCTTGTCTTGACCCTGCTTTTTTCTGATACCTCATTGCTGACTCTGGCTTGTGACCTGACCCTGCCTTCTGCCAGCTGTTTTGGTACCTTCTCTGCTCCACTGATACTGAGCCCAGCCTGGCTCTGGATCTGTTTTGGTTCCGGATTCTGCACCTCTGCTCTCTGACTGATACCGACTCCTGCCTCCCTGACCACCTGAGATCCTGCATCTGCCTGCTTGCTACCTGCTGTTCTGCACCTGCTGCAGTGCCTCCGCAACTGCCAGAGCATCCTACATCTGCCTTCTTGCCAACCTGCTTGCTGCCCGCAGTTCTGCACCTGCTGCTGTGTCTTCACATCGGCCATCTCATCAGTCCTCCTGCTGTTCAGCACCTGCTGTAAAGTTCTTCCAGCCAGAATCTCCTACAAGGCACCCGTGCCACTCCATGCCATGTTATATCCTGTCACCACCTTCAGGAGAAACAGGACAGGAGATGTAATGGAAACCCCTCTCGTCAGCTCGGCCTCAACCAGGTACGTGACATGGTCACACCTGAATATTTACAGGAAAAGACCTCAATAGCTCAGATGAAAAGTGGTTGAGCTCCAGAGAAAAACTCAATTTACTATAGGATGCGAAAAAGCGTCCAAGTATTCAAAGACTACTTGTTCAATGCTCTTCCAGCAGAGTATTGGATTATCTCTGTGCACTAAAACAAACAAGAAATTAGAAAGCACCATTAATCCCCATGACTCCATCCTTAACATTTCAGCTATTTCTGTTGAAGGGAATCATGTAACTTTCAATACCTCTCACAAACTTGGATCTCCATCCATAGGGGAACCTTCAACCAGAACTCAAATTTTGGACACAGTCAATTTTCCAGATCTTACATCTGTAACATTACCATCTGCTAATTCCCCTGACTATAGAGATTCTCATAATTTTGTAGAAGTTCCCCTCTCCCGACTCTCGAAAAGAAAAAATCAATTCGAAGAGAAAGGAGAGGTGGAAGGAAAAACAATTAAAAAGGACCTGGAGCCAGCACCAGAAAGATATTTAACTTGTCGACACACTCCCTTTCCCCAGAGGATACTATTTTGTTACGCACAGATTGATATTTTGCTCCCACTTTAGCCCCTAATTGTTAACCTTCTTTAAAGAGATTCACAGATTAATTTGTAACCTTACTGTTAAAACAAATTATGTTAATAAAGCAGATAAAATTGCAGTTATAAGACTGACAATAGTCCTACAGTACCTTATAGATATGAACATAGGGACTTTACAAATTCTAAAAGAACTATTGTGGAAAGTGAGGGTCTAGAACCTGAAACATTTATGGACCATACACTTCCAATGCAACATACTAATTTAAACATAAATCAGTGTTTGATCCTACATGTATTAAAGGGGCCTATATTGATACATTTTACATCAAGGTATAATCAGAATTTGCAAAAATGTGTTCCAAGAGACCAGGTGGCCACTCAAATTTGATATCTTCTAAAATGAGTGCCCTCTAATCCCTGAAAGAAAATCGGGAGATCATAATTAAACCTGCAGAAAAGAAGGAGGTATAGTGATACTTAATAAGGCAGACTACATCACAGAATCCCAGAGACTACTGTCCGATTCCCATACATACCTTAAATTACATAGGAATCCCACAGACAACTTTGTTGGTGAACTTAAAACTCTTATCTTAGACGCCCAGAGGAACAAAGTCATTAGCACAAAAGAAATTGCCTTCTATATAAAAGAATTTTACCAAGTGACCTTTTTTTGTTACTTGCTGAAGTTACACAAGAATTCTACCCATCCTCCCAGCAGACCTGTTGTGGCCTCCATGGGCATTGTGACCTACGGTTTGTCACAATATATAGATTATTTATTGCAACCTTTGATTAAGGAACTGCCATCACATATTAGAGACTCTGCCAATCTAATTGATACTCTGAGAAACTACAGTTGGGAACGTAACTATTGTTGGCTATCTCTGGGTGTTACCTCCCTATATACCTCTATTCCCCATCACACAGGTCCTAATGCCATAGAGTATTTTCTGGTACATCATTCAGATTTAAATTATAAACAAGCTCATTTTACTCTTGAAGCCACCAGATATTGTCTCAAGCACAATTATTTTATGTTTGATGGCCAATTTTACCTTCAGCTTAAGGGTACAGCTATGGGACCTAGTTTCACCCCAGCTATGCTAATTTAATCATGGGGTTGTGGGAACAGCACATTTACAAGTATAACCCCTTTCGCACAGCATATCATTTTTTATGGAAGGTATTTTGAGGGCATACTGTAACTTACTAGGGAAGTACAGATGTTATAAGAAAAAATGTTCAACCTGTTCTTTTGTTTCAAATGGCCTTAAGTCATTTAAGGCCAATGGAAAAACATATCTCATCTCTCACTTCTTCACGTTCTACCGATTTTGAATTTGGCCCCCTGAGGGCCAGATTCAGGGAATTAAAGAGAGCCATTGAACAAGGTAAAAATAATAAAGACAGTGAACCAAGACATTTTAAAGATGTGCATGCTAAAACCACAGCAAGGTTACAAGTATATAGATCAGGTTCCCAATACATTCCCCAAGGCTGACGGAATAAGAAATTGTGTGAATAGGAGACATATTGGATTTTCTCCTTGAGTACTCTGACTCCAGCAGGTCTTAATAAGGAAATTTAAAAGCCAACACTACTATATAAACCTTTGGCTGGATTACATCAGTCCTTTTTTCCCCATTATATAACAATTATTATCTTTAAAAAAAAAAAAAAACTTCTCTAAAAAAATAATCTCTCTATTTATAATATTTTTGCATATTTATATATATATATATATATATATATATATATATATATATACAGCCAACAATATATTGTTTGTTTACAAGTTTTTTCTATTTAGAACGTTTTATTTCTGATAATATTTCTCTTTATTCCATTATTATTATTATTATTATTATATTTATATGTTTTTTATTGACATAGTTACATAGTTAGTCTGGCTGAAAAAATAAAAATGTCCATCCAGTTCAACCATAGAAAAAAAAAGTTATAATCCTATACCCACAGTTGATCCAGAGGAAGGAAAAAAAACCCCAGCAAAGCATGATTCCTGCTGGAAAAAAAAATTTTGTTCCTGATCCTCCTAGAGGCAATCGGATATTCCCTGGATCAACTTTACCTATAAATGTTAGTATCCAGTTATATTCTGTGTATCTAAGAAATAACCCAGGTCTTTTTTGAAGCAATCCACTGAGCTGGCCAGAACCAACTCTTGAGGGAGTCTATTCCACATTTTCACAGCTCTCACTGTGAAGAAACCTTTCCATGTTTGGAGATTAAATTTCTTTTCCTCAAGATGTAAAGAGTGCCCCTTGTCGTCTGTGTTGACCTCAGGGTGAATAGCTCTACACAGAGTTCGCTATATGAACCACTGATGTATTTATACATGTTGATCATATCCCCCCTTAATCTCCTCTTCTCAAGAGAGAATACATTCAGTTCCTCTAATCTTTCCTCATAGCTGCGCTCCTCCATGCCTCGTATCAGTTTAGTTGCCCTTCTCTGTACTTTCTCAAGTTCCCCAATGTTCTTTTTGTGAATTGGTACCCAAAACTGAACAGCATATTCCAGATGAGGTGTTACTAATGATTTGTACAGGGGTAATATGATATCTCTCTCTCTCTGGAGTCTATACCTTTTTTAATACAAGAGAGGATTTTGCTCGCTTTAGAACCCGCAGCTTGGCATTGCATGCCATTATTAAGCTTGTGATCCACCAGAACTCCCAGATCCTTCTCCACCATTGACTCCCCCAGTTGTACCCCCCCTAGTATGTATGATGCATGCATATTCTTAGCCCCCAAGTGCATAACCTTACACAGTGCATTGAAGTCGGCTTGTAAATTGGAGACATCCTGTAAGGACGTTATTCCACTGCACAGTGTGGTGACATCTGCAAAGACTGAAATGGGATTCTTAATCTCAGACCCTATATCAATTATAAATGTATTAAAAAGTAAGGGTCCCAACACTGAACCCTGGGGTACACCACTGATGACCCCAGACCATTCGTCATCTTTTATCATTCAACTTTTGCTTCATTTGCATTTTTTCTTTTTTCCTGAAAATTTTGTGCTAGAGTTTCCTTTTAGAACCTACTTGAGGTTTTTGTCCACAATGATCTTTTTTAAAAAATTTGTTGTACCCATGACCTGGCCAAGACCATTCTCTTGTATTCACAGATTGTCCTGTTTTAGATACTGCCCCTCCCCATCCTTTTTCCCCTATGAAAATACCACAAAGACATTTTCCCCCATGGTTTGACAAAGGAACATTCCTATGCTCTAAAACATGTTACCACCCACTCATCACTGACTTCATCATGTCCAATGTCACTTACGATTCCTGTCCCAGCGCTGGCTTGCACCCCGATGTGGTTACGGCTTCTGTCTGTGGATTCCATCCATGCTATTCCATGCTTCTGCATTGCTTCCCAGCCAAACTCTGCTTGATCAACACAGCCACTTCCAGGCGTTACTCTTCCAGCCTCCCAGCCACCTTGCCGAGCTGTGTGAGTGACTAAGGAGTGATGATGTATCTGTTTCCCTCCACCTTTGTGAGTGCATTTTAACCCTTTTTATAATGGTTTCAATAAATTGATACACTTAGATGGTGATGCCTTCTGCTTTCTTGATTGTTACACCTGAATACTTATACCATCTCCCAGCCTGCACCACTGTTATTCTCCTCCCAATTACTGGAGCTTCCTAAACTATTGCCAGGGACACTTCCCAGCAGTAGGCAGAAGGAAAAAATAATCAGAGCTCAGAAGAGACCCAAGAACTTTAAACTATCAATCCAGCTCATGATGGCTACAGCCTAGAAAATACTAAATTTGAACATACAGTCCTGCTTAAGGCAGGGTAGCTACACCCACATTGTAACAACAGTATTGTTCCTCCTGCCTATGGGGCATGGGGGAAAAGAAATGTTATGGGACTTTGAGTGTGCCACAAAAATATCATCCACATATAAAAAAGTAAAATGTTCAGAATTTATATTGTACGCATAAGACATAATTAAAAATGACCAGTTTCTGTATAGGTCATGTACAAAGGTATCCATTTGATGCATGTTACTAGCTCCTGTGTGACGTTTTGGATTGACCCGTTTCATAAATGACTTCCACAGGATCCATGTCTAATAATAGCAACCAATGTTTCAATTTACAAAAGTAGTTCCAAAAAATAAATATACAATATAACCAAAGATAATGGGCATACATACATGTCACAATATAATCCTACAAAACAAAAACTATCAAATATCTGCCATAATAGAAATGCCATAATGTACATGGCCCTAAAAAAAGCATCAAAAATTAAAAATGCCTCTCAAAGCTTTATAGCCATTTGCATGAGGCCTTACTGTTGCACAGCTGGAAGTAAGACTTTCAGCTTAAAGTAGAGCTTCAGTCAAATACTAGCTAAGCCTAGCCCCACTCCTGCCCTCATTATAAGTCCTATACTAACTACCTTGTAGAGCAGGGGTCTTCAAACTTTCTTAACAACTTCAGACTTTAGTAGGGGCCGGACACTGAGAGTAGAAAAAGTCCCAATATAAATTTGAAAAAACAATGCCCCATCTTTGGTGTCAGTGGGAGGAATTATGCTTCATCACTGTCGTCATTTGAAGGAATTGTGCCCCAAAATCGATGTAATTGGGCCCCATTGTTGGTGTCATTGGAAGGAATTGTGCCCCATCATTGGTGGCATTGGGAGTAATTGTGCCCGATCATTGGTGTTAGTAGGGGGGAATAGTGCCCCATTGTTGGTATCAGTTGATGAATAGTGCATCAATGGCAAGATAGAAGCAAGAAAAGGGCAGCATCTTGCCCCCGGACCGCAGTTTGGTGACCACTGCTGTAGAGGAAAGATGTCTATACTTACCTATTCTGAGGGTGCTCTGGTCCGGTCAAATGAACAGCAGTCAGCACCAGCCTCTAGGGGAGAGGGACAGCCAACAACAGATGCCTCATAGTAAACCTTTGGGTAATGTCACCACTCAGAAGTTGCAGCTGTTGGAAATCTCTCCTCTTCACTAAAGCTGGCCACTGGGGATCACATGACTGGAGCACCTTTAGGAAAGGTAAGTATAGGCATCTTTCCACTACAAGGTAGTTAGTATAGGGCTTAGAATAGGGGTGGGAGTAGGTTTAAACTTTGTATATGACAGGAAAGTCATATTTGCAATTAAATGTCCCAGCCACAGTCGGCAGTATTCTTTACTTTGTGATTACTGATACACTGGCAACATTGGAGGAAAACACTGTTCAGGAGATATTTACATATCATTCCTAATTGATTACAAAGTTGGAGCTCTGTGTTAGGAAAGCCAGAATCAGCTAAATTAAGTTGGTGAGTTCTATGGGTCTAGACATTCAGGCATTGAAAGGGTTTCTAGCTTTCTCCACAAACTTAGATAAAAATGATCTAGGCAGCTGTAGAACTGCTTTATCGCTTTTATAGGAATCGCTGGGTACCATCCCCCCCACTGGACTGCCTCCGTGGTTCCCAGGAATCTCCTGCTCCTCCTGCAGGCCCAGGATCATAACAAACAATGTCAGGATGGCAAATAGGAGGATATTGAGTAACATCCATTCCACAATGTCTTCTGTAGAATGTGAACTCATAGGCGTTCAGCTCTGAGTACTCCAGGGTTCAGAGCTGTAAAAGTCACATCTGCACGCAGCTGATTGAGCATGGCCTGTGTTTGATTGGATGGAACAGAGAGCAGAGGAAACATTAGGTATCTAATAGACCCTTGTTGTCTCCATAAAGAGTACCTGTTACCTGCCTGTGTTGCATTTGATATAAATATATGTCTGTTTTATAATTTTTTCTCAGACTTACAGGAAAGGATCTGTTAGTTTGTTTGTCTTGGAAACAGAAATCAGGTTATATTTTAATGTTTGAGTGGACTTCTCAAACAAATGCTTTGGTAACAAATTACACAAACTGTTCTACTACAATGAGAACTTAGATATCATTGTTGTATGTTGGGCTCTTCTATTGTTCAACATTTAGTTATGTAACTGAAATCTACAAGTCAAGTGAATCAATAGTTAACAATAGCTTGACCTTCTGACCTATGGCATGTATGATACAACAGTGCCACCTAGAGGTCGAATTGGAGAATGTTTCTTCCATTGAAACACATTATTGTGAAAGGAGCCACACCCGTTGAGGATGGTAACATTTTAAAATAAAAGCCAAGAACAGGTGTTGAAAAGGAGGACTCTAAGATGACTTAACACCAAGGCAGACCTCTGCCTTCTGAAGCACCCTTTTGACAGAAATGATGTGGAGTGGAAAAAAATCCAGTACATTCTACACCTATTACACTGTTCAACAAATTTTTATTTTTTGCCAGTTTTGGAAACAAAAGATCCATTTCTTAATGAATTTCACATTCTGAGTTCAAATATAACAATGAAATTTGTCAATTGGCTCTAGTTTTTCTGTAAACGGAAAGTTTTCTACTATAGGCGTAATGACTACATAATGCACAATAATTATATAGAGCAAATATAAAGCAAGTGATATTGACTACATAACAAAGCCTAAATGGCATAATATATTGCATAGGATTACCAAGAAAAATTATAGCCATAAGCTAAGTTGAATCATTTTAATACTTAGGATTCTCACTAGTTTTGTCTTCAGTTTGTGTCGGTTTTGCTTCTCTTGGCTTTTCTTTTGTATTCGAGGAAAGGGCTATCTCTTACAACTGCAGGTGACTACACGCTTCAGGTTCTTCCTCACTTGACTCAACCACAAAGGATTCTGGTGCTTTAGGAATTGGTAGCCCCTCTCCATGAGGAACTGGACGTATTGCCGATGGAATATTTGGATAGTGCACCGATAACTTTTTCTTCTTATTTAGCCCTTTTACAATTGGAGGCACCATACAAAAGTAACAATTACTAACATGATCTGTTGGCTCTCTCCAAATCATTGGCACAGCGAAAGGCATAGATGCCTTTTTTCCATTCAACCATTGCTCCAGTGCCGTCCCACAAGAATTGCAGCATATATGTGGTGCCCAGCTCTTGTCCTGGTCTCCTATCTTGCAGCCAAAATACAAGTTGTAGGCTTTCTTAATCACTCCTGTTATCCTCCTTTTTTGTGAGATAAAAGTTATTTCACCGCAGATATAGCAGAAATTATCTGCTTTATTCACACAAGTTCGAGGCATTACTGAGTAGCCTATATAAGCATAAAACGAAATGTAAAGATGCTGTCGAACTACAATCAGCTACAGATACTGCAGCTTTTATGCAGTGAAGTGATGCAATTAAAGGCTAATATTGCATCATCTCAGTATACATGCAATTTTCTATTGGTCACCAGTATCAATTGCGCAATATGCAGCTGAAGTTGCATCATAATTTTGAATGGCTTACGTCATTAGATGGGTGAATATATCATGGAAACTAGAGCCAATCAACATTTTTTAGGGTCATTTTCGTTTTCAGCACCCCAAAATTATGTAAGATTAGCTAATTTTATGCCCAAAACTTTTTACCTGTTGAACAGTGTTATCTTTATGTACTGTCTTGTAATGAGCTGGACCAGCAAGTAGTATCACGCAATATACTTTGTACCAGGGTAATCTTAACTGCTCTACGGGAGAAAACATGCTGTTTATAAGGATCAATAGCTCAAACTGAAAGATCATACCATGCTGAGACCACGCTGTCACTGAAACATAATTCCTGATCATGTGAAGTCATTGTGGACCCCCGCCACCACCATGTCACCAGAAGAATGTAGGCCCTAAAGATGGCCAAGGTGTAAAATCTAAAAAGCCTCCCAGTATTTACCAGTGCAGCCCAATGTGATGGACTTTTCTGTGAAATAGCTCCTAGGTTGCAGCCCTCATATACACTGGCAACAGCTAACAGCAAAAAGCTGAAATACAAAATTTAGAGACAAGATTGGGGTCTAGACAAGTCAATCAGGGCTGGTGGCAAACAGCTTTTGACCAAAACAGGCAGAGTTCAGGAAAAGGCGGGAGACAGGAGACAGGAATCATAGTCAAGGGCAAACTGAGACATCAATGAGAATCAGAAACTGGGACAGGTAATCAGGAGCGGGGACACAGGAACATCTTGCTATGACTAAGTTGCTTAGGCACATAACTGAGGAACACTCAAAAGCAGTTACAGACTTAAACCTCTAGATCTCTGGTGCTGTTAAGATTGACGTGTGAAATCCAGGTGAGGCTGCCACAAGATGTGAAACTATGTGATCTACTCACTTCCATTTGCCACCCCTTAAAAGGGCCTATCTTAAACAACTCCAGTTGCTATGGACATTTTAGTTGCTATGGACAGTATCCATTACAACTCTGGATGGAACTACACTGCACAAACAAAATTAAAACACTTTGAAAACACATCAGATCTCAATAGGGAAAAAAATCATGCTGGATATCTATACTGGTATGGACTTTGTAATGTGTTAGGAACGTAAGGATGCCCCATAATTTGATGAAAATGAAAATTACCAACCTACAGAGGACTGAATTCAAAGACACCCCAAATATCTAAGTGAAAAAATGATGCAGCAGGCTAGTCCATTTTACTGAAATTTCATTTCAAACTCAAAATGTTACTCAGTAGTTTGTATGGCTCCCATGTGCTTGTATGCATGCCTGACAACGTCGGGGTATGCTCATAATGAAATGAAGGATGGTGTCTTGGGGTATTTCCTCCCAGATCTGGACCAGGGCATCACTGAGCTCCTAGACAGTCTGAAGCGCAAGCTGGCAGCGTCGGATGAACCGAAACATGATATCCCAGAGGTGTTCTATTGAATTTAGGTCAGGGGGCCATTCAATGGTATCAATTCCTACATCATCCAGGAACTGCCTGCATACTCTCACCACATGAGGTCATGCACCAGAAGGTACCCAGGATCCACTGCACCAGTAGGGTCTGAGGATTTCATCCTGATACCTAATGGCAGTCAGGGTGCCATTGTCTAGCCTGTAGAGGTCCGTGCGACCCTCCATGGATATCCCTCCCCAGACCATCAGTGACCCACCACCAAAACAGTCATGCTCAACGATGTTACAGACAGCATAATGTTCTCCACGGCTTCTCCAGACCCTTTCATGTCTGTCACTTGTGCTCAAGGTGAACCTGCTCTCATCTGTGAAAAGTACAGGGTGCCAGTTGCAGACCTGCCAATTCTGGTGTTCAATGGCAAATGCCAATTGAGCTCTATGGTGCTGAACAGTGAGCACAGGGTCCACTAGAGGACATCGGGCCCTCAGGCCACCCTCATGAAGTCTGTTTCTGATTGTTTGGTCAGAGACATTCACACCAGTGGCCTGCTGGAGGTCATTTTGTAGGGCTCTGGCAGTGCTCATCCTGTTCCCCCTTACACAAAGGAGCAGATACGGGTCCTGCTGATGGGTTAAGGACCTTCTACGGCCCTGTCCAGCTCTCATAGTTACATAGTTAGTCTGGCTGAAAAAAAGACAAAAGTCCATCCAGTTCAACCATAAAAAAAAACAAAACTGCCTGTCTCCTGGGATCTCCTTCATGCTCTTGAGACACAGCAAACCTCCTGGCAATGACACGTATTGAAGAGCCATCCTGGAGGAGTTGGACTCCCTTTGCAACCTCGGTAAGTTCCAGGTATCGCCTCATGCTACCAGTAGTGACACTGACCCTAGCCAAATGCAAAACTAGTGAAAAAAAGTCAGAAAAGATAAGTAGGGGAACAAATGTCAGTAGCCTCCACCTTTAAAACCATTCCTATTTTAGGGGTCATCTCATTGTTGCCCATCTATTGCACCTGTTGTTAATTTCATCAACACCAAAGCAGCTGAAACTGATTTACAACCCCCTCTGCTACTTAACTGACCAGATCAATATCCCAGGAGTTTAACTGACTTGATTCTATAAAAAGTGTACCTTAAAAAGTGTTTAATTTTTTTGAGCAGTGTATGTCCTTTATGTGCTTGATCCTTTGTGAAACCGCTAAGGACATGAGGTGATATGTTACAGCAGCATTGCCAAATTATCTCAACTGATTTATTTGTGATCCATTGTACATGTATATGAAGAATAATGTGAGATGTATATGAAGACCCTAAATGTTTCAGTAAAATGGAACTTTATTCAAAAAAGAAACTGTTGGTGTATTTTTACTATAGAAGTGCCTTGAACCAGCATACGTGTATCAGAAGAATCTTAATATGGGTAGCTAAGCTGTTCCACCAACTGGGTTGAGCAGCCTTGAGCTGCTGTGGAACATATGTACCAGATTAACCTTTGTCGTTAAATATATTTGGCACATGTCTTTTAATCTTCTAGGTTGGGAGCCATCTTTCATAAAATAGCGGTCAGTCTGAGGAGAAAGCAGGTGACTGTGGCGGGTAACAATGACCATGCGGAGTGGGAGGCCAGGTGCGGTTCTCACCACGTGACTCAGTCTCCATCTCGGAGCCTGCTGCGATGCAGGGTTGGCCTATGGACCAGGCCTGGGAGTCATGATAGCAAGGCTTTGCATTAATAGAAGTGCGATGGCTTCCTGTGAAGTGTGTATAAGGTGAAGTGAATTACAAGAACAGAGTAATGCTAATGTTCATGTGTCCTAATATGTCCGGGAAGGACACGATTATCAAGAAAGAACACGAGTGGCTGGTGAGGAATGGGTTATGTTCTGCATCCCTATTCTAAAACACTAATAGTTCAAAGAAGAGGAGTTAGTGCTACATTGTCTGTTGGTGACGGGTATCAAGAGGTTAATTCTTTGGGATCGGAAATGTGGAGGTGTTGAAAAAACTTGTCACAAGTGGATCATGCTGATAGTAGAGGAGCTAGACAGCACAGAGAAAACACACTTAGTGCATTGGATAGAGACAAGTACAAAGTATAGAAGGATATGCTTTGTTCATATTTCATGTCTGAGGTTTACAACCACTTTAACAAAAACATGTTACATTAACATTTTGAGGGAGATTTACTAAAACTGGTGCACATAGAATGTGGTGCAGCTGTGCATAGTGACCAATCAGCTTCTAAGTTAAGCTTCTTCAATTAAGCATTGACAATAAAAAACCTGGAGGCTGATTGGTTACTATGCACAGCTGCATCAGATTCTATGTGAACCAGTTTTAGTAAATCTCCCCTTTTGTCTATTTGTAAGGTTATAATTATAACTTAAGCAAGATAGTCATTAAACAGTGCCTTACAGTATGTCTTGTGAAAGAAATGTGAAATTTAATTAGGCAAGCATTTTACTCATAGAGCTAAATTTGGTCCAGGCATCTTGGACTCACTGTGGTACTTTGTGGAATAGGAATTCACAGAAGATAAAAGAAAAGGACTCACTTATTCTTTTAAGAGGACTTTTATTTTTAGCACAGTATTAAGGTTTCCAAGTACATTGATTGCTATTGAGACTTGACTGTATATGCACAGTTTTTTTTAGCACATTGAATGATACAGAGATTTTTTTTTTTTTTTTATAACACTTATTTATATATTGTTTCCTTATGATATTATGATAGATATGTTTGGTATATTAAAGCACTGCAATTGACACTTTTAATCTGATCTTGGGGTGTTTTATAGGAGTACACTTTTTTTGGTAGCTGCTGGGAAGATTTTTGAGATTTACTTACCAATTTCATTAGGTGCAGCTGTTTCTATTTTATCATCTGGGACTCACTCTCCACTGCCCATAAGCCCTGGTTCACACCAGTGCAACTTCAGGTGCGACATACAATTTACAAATCGCACCTGAAGTCGTATCTAATGTATTTCTATGGCACTGTCTTAATCAGTGTGATGTGAAGTAGCGCAATTTCAATAATAGTTCCTGCACTCCTTTTTTTCTGATTTCATTGCGACTTGCTTTGACTTCTGTTAAATGAAGTCACTAGAAGCAGTGAATTCGGAGATACAAATCACACTGATCGGAGACTTTGAAATCGCACTACTTCAAGAGAAGTGCGTGATTTTAAAGTCGCATCAAGTCTAAACCAGGGATAAGGTGGTTGAAAAAGTGATCACATTGTTTCAGTCTGCACTACTTTCTTTATGTTTCACATTTTACAGATATATAGTATGTCCTCCCATCTTGTCAGGTCATGCATCTTGATATCCAGTGAAAAATTAATTATGACCCTATAAAGATTAACAACTTGTTTTGTAGCTATTAGGAAGTCTGAAGTTATAAAGCGCTGAGTCTTCTTTTGTGACTCTGACATTGGTTAGATAACCTCTATCCCTGTTCATGGGATTTATCCTCATTGTTTTCTTTCTAGTGGAGAGGAAGTTTTTTGTTGGGATGCAGCTGTTCTCCATGTAATGCATGTACTCTAAGATATTGATGACAACTGTCATCCTTTTCAGATTTGTTGGTGTTTGTATTGTTGTTACCATGACAAACCTGTGTCTTTATTATATCATTTTTACTACGTGCTTAGATCAGTCTGTGCTCCTACATAGTTGGATATTATCACTTCTACTTCAAACTGGGAGCTGCCCTGCATTACACTTGACTGATATCACGCAGTCATATATTAAATAATTCAACTGTATTTTCCACAATAAAGGAACTTAGGAATGTTGTGTACTTTTATGTAAACATCTTGGGAAGAACAACCATATCTTAAAACTGTCACATATATGAACACAATTGTATCCATGTATTATACAGTAAATCTACAATTAATATTAACACAAGCTGGCACGTTAATTGACTCCTGTCTAAATTGGCCCTAGAATATGTACTCTGTATGTATGAATGTGAGTTAGGGACCTTAGATTGTATGTTGCTTGAGAGCAGGGACTGGTGTGAATATGCATTATACATGTAAAGCACTGCGTAAATTGATGGCGCTAAATAAGTACCATAAATAAATAAATAGAAAATCTATATTTACAAGTGATAATACTTATGTCCAGGGGTGGACTGACAACTCATGGGGCCCCCGGGCAATAGGGGATCATGGGGCCCCTGTGTCCTTGCCCAAACTCAAAAAAGCCTATGAAAAAGGTACCAGGGGCATCTCATGGGGCCCCCTACTGACCCCGGGCCCTCGGGCAGTGCCCGAGTTTTCAAATGGTCAGTCCGCCCCTGCTTATGTCAGATGAGATCCCCCCTTACTTTTCTCCCCTTCTCTTCCCTAGAAGATCCCCACAAGCATGTTATACTGTCATTCAGCCCAGAAGACTGAGGATATCTTGGGGTATCTTGTGGAGTAGAAGAGGTATGGCAAGGGACTTCTCTGTAATGAAGGGGAGTACTGCAGCCAAATATGTTTTTTTTTTCTTTTTTAATTAATCAGGCTGGGGGACACATCTAAAAAATGCAACCAGGAGCTAGGCTTCAAAGTGGGATTCCCATTCCAAAAGTTTGGGAAAATGAAAATTTTACAGTCCAAACACCAGTCTCCCCTAATTTTGCAGTCCTAATACTACAAGGAAATGTATAGTAATTTTGTATTTCTTTTTTATTTCTCTTCTGATTTCTTTTTTTAATACATCTTATTAACGTTTGAAAATTTTTTTCTTTACATCCATAAATATATTGCATACTAAAAAAACAAAAAGAGGGAGTCTGGTATCTATGTTATTGTTATATCTCCAATATCAAATATCAGTTACAGGAAATGTATATTTTACATTAGTATTAACAAAAAAAATTGTTTAATAGTATAAATTATCTCAATCTTTTACTGACTCCAATTCTCAATAACCCATCACCAAACAAACTCTGTACTCAAAAATCTTATATATGTCATTCACTATTCACTGTGCAACAGCCCTCCCCCATACTTACCTTGGCCCCAGCGCAATCCTGCTATGTGCACTAGAGCCTCGGCTCTCTGGGGACTCTCCCTCTTCCATTGGCTACCACTGATGTCAATCACAGCCAGTCAGCCAGTGATCCAACTAGGAGAGAGAGGGGGCCGAGCTGCTGCTCTGTGTTTAAATGAACAAGCAGAGCAGTGGCTCAGAAGCAAGCCTGTTTAGGTGCCCCCAGAGCAAGCTGCTTGCTCTGGGGGCATTCGGCAGGAGGGAGGGGCCAGGAGCCAGCAGGGGACCCAAGAAGAGGAGGATCGGGGCTGCTCTGTGCAAAACCACTGCACAGAGCAGGTAAGTAGGAGAGTCGCGGCACTCCGAGTCCAGGCATCCTGGTGGTGGTCCCCGGAGGTGAACGGTGTCGGTGGAGTCAAGACCGTTGCCCCTGGGAGAGGCAGCGGGTCGGCAAGGCTCGGCGATCCCCCGGGACCAGGAGGCGGCAGCATTGGAGGAGAAGGGGACAGTGAGAGCGTCCCTGTGATAACCCATGTGACCGCCCATGTGAACTAACAGGTGACAGCCCATGTGACGGATGGCGGTAATTTTGAAAATGACAAGTTATTCCAAAGTCCAGGAAAGTAGTGTGGCTACACAGCTGAAGAAGAGGCAGAATATTAAAGGTAATTTACTCTGGACTTGGATAGCAGCCTTGGGAGACCCTGAGATACCCTACATGTCTAATATACAGAGACCCATCATTAACCACTTGTTTATATACATGGGCCAGACGGGAGCAGTGCAGGGGCGGATCCGGTGCCCGCTGTGAGGTCCCGATCATGTGATCACTGATTTGCCAATCAGTGATCACATGAATAGTAATAAGCAAAATGTCACTTCTGACATCATTGCCTACTACTAGTGAAATTTGTGAATGATCACAGAAATCACATGGTACAAGGCTATTCACAACAGCCTTGTACCATGTGACAAGCTGTGACCAATCACAGCTCACACAGTATTTCTCAATTACTGCAAGAATGCAGCCAGAGAGAAAGAGAAATGATTGCTTTTACAGCCTTCATGGGTGTAAAAGCAATCAATGTAAAAAAAAAAATCTTCATCACTCCCCACAAGTAGCACAGTGTCACTATGGTGACCCTGTATTGCTAGGGTGACAGTATGTTAAAAAAATAAATAATAATAATAATATAAAAAATTTAAAAAAAATGTAAAAAAATTTTTTGAAAAATTATAATTTTTGATTATAAACTAATCTGGGTTATTTGTTTTTACTAAAAAGATAGCTGAATACATTTTGGCTAAGATTTATGAAGAAAGATTATTTATTTGCAAAATTTTTTAAGAAAAACACTTTTTTTCAAAATTTGTGGACTTTTTTATTTATATAGCAAAAAAAAATAAAAATCCCAGTGGTGAATAAATATGACCAAAATAAAGTTTTATCTGTCTCAAAAAAATACAAAAAAATTCATATGGGTACAGTGTTGCATGACCGTGCAATTGTCATTCAAAATGTGACAGTGCTGAAAGCTGAAAATTGGCCTGGACAGGAAGGGGGTAAATTCATCTAATTTCATTGCGAGTCTGGATCAGTGGCAACGGCTGGGACTGAGTGTGCCCTGGGACGATGAGATCTGTATCTGCCAGCATGAAAGATGGTGGTGAGTTGCCATGAGCAATGGCGGGACTTTTGATGTTATTGCTGCAGTCTAAACATACTCCTGAGTACTAGGGGGACGGAGGACTGTATTTGTGGGGGTTCTCAGTGGTGGTGGATTTGGTTAGATCACTCCTGCTCCCAAAGTAACAAATAGGAGAGATTAAAGTCAGCGGAGGAAAAAGTCTTTCCTGGGGATACAGCAGCTGTGCATTAATAGCAAACTCAATGGTAAAGTTTAAAGAGATGAAGAGTAGATCAGCCAAAGGGGGGGGGGAGTAAGAAACCCCAAGCAAGTGCGAATACTAGCACAATAAGGAAATACCTACTTCTGCAGGAGAAAGGTCCAGAAAAATTAACCCCTGAGAAACAACAGGAGAGAACTAGAAAAGGGGTGGGCGATCACTCAAGAATGTCACTAGGGACACAAGAAGCAAACCAGTCCAATGACCCCATAAATGCGGACAGTATAACAGATCAAAGTGTTTTAGAACGACAGGGAGCCACATTACAAATACTTACAAAAGAGATGTCTATGAAAAAGGAAATGGCAGCAATACGTAATGATCTGCGCCGAATAATGACATGAATGGAAGAGGCAGAGGGGAAAATGGAGATACAGGAGCTTTGGATCTCTAAACTTGAGACACAGGTCGAAGAGATGCAAAGAGAACAGAGAAAGCTTGCATTTAAATTAGAACATCAAGGGAACAGAGAAAGAAGAAATTATTTAAGGATCTGCTGTTTGCCAGAAAGGTCCCAGGGGGAAGATTTGGGAGATAAAATAAAGAAAGTGCTTAACCCATTGATAGGTATATCCACAATAGAGATCTTAAAAATGGAGAGAGTATATAGGAAAAGGAGAACGCATGGAGTGCCAACAGACGTGCCCAGAGATGTGATTGTCCGATTCCATCACTATGAGGACAGAGAAAAAAAATGGAAAAAGCTTAGAGAGATCCCTGAAATAAAATATGGAGAGATAAAGCTACAAATATTTGCTGACATTGCACCTGAGACACTAGCTAGGAGAAGATCCCTGAAACTGTTGTTGGAGCAGATGAGGGAGAAAAAATTTGATATAACTGGGGGTTCCCGGCCTGCCTGATTAGGTGGAAAGACGGGAAATTGGCAAGATTGAGATTCCAAGAATAATTGAGTGAATTTTGTAGAAAATTAGATTTACAAGAAATGGACATTGCGGGGTGATCAAGGGGGTCTACTGAGTGCTCAGGGCCGGGAAAAGAAACGTGGGAGATGGTAAATAAAAGGAGAAGGTAAACTGGGGTCAGGTGAGGGGGGTGACCCTCACGCGTTTTTTTTTCACCCCCCCCTCCTCCCCCAGCTCTCTTATCCCATGCCGGAGTTGCAGGTCTATATATGGAGAAATTAGGGGGGTTAGTAGGGCAGTAGGAATCAGGTAGATGATGAGAAGGTGAGGGCTGGCCACCTGGAAGCTGAATGTGCTGCCAAACTCTAGATCCCCTATGTTGCGAGATGGGGAATGCAGTGGGCGTGTGTGTTTAGAGTCCCACCCCAATATAGGAATCACCAGTGGGAAGATCTCGTGACAGATTCAGGGGCAAAACATAGGCCAGAGGGTTCGGGGGAGGGGGGGAGATGGGGGAGGGGGTGCTCTGAGAAAAGGGGGGGGTGGGTTGGGGACGGTGGGTATTGGGATGTTATAGCTGGAGATCCTAAACTGTCTGTATCTGTTTTCTCCTGAAGGAAAGCTAGTAGGTCAATGATTAAGTTTATGACCTACAATGTGAAAGGACTGAACTCCCCGATAAAAAGACATAAGATACTCAGGGAAATCCATCAACACTCTATAGAAGTAGTATTTCTTCAAGAAACACACTTAACTTGAGGTACAAACTATACTCGAAGTATTATCCAGTGTGGTATTATGCTGACTCACCAGTTAAAGGGACCAAACGAGCATCAATTGGGCTCTTGAAAAATGTTAATTCTTCTCTGGAAAGTAGACTGGAAGATCCAGAGGGTCAGTTTCTATTTCTTAAGGGAAAGTTACAAGGATTGGGATATACACTAGGTAATATATACTGCCCGAAAAACCTAGTAATATTCTTAGCGGGGGTGTTAAGGAAACTCTCTGAATCAGGGGCGGACTGACAACTCATGGGGCCCCCGGGCAATAGGGGATCATGGGGCCCCTGTGTCCTTGCCCAAACTCAAAAAAGCCTATGAAAAAGGTACCAGGGGCATCTCATGGGGCCCCCTACTGACCCCGGGCCCTCGGGCAGTGCCCGAGTTTCCAAATGGTCAGTCCGCCCCTGCTCTGAATTTAAAAAAGAAAGTCTGGTCGTGGCTGGAGATTTTAATCTGTGTTTGGACCCTCAGCTGGATGTGTCATAATGTACACAGAGAAAAGGGGGTAGGAAGTTGAAATTATTGAAGAGGTTATTATATAAATATCAACTGGCAGATACGTGGAGAGTGAAACATCCAAGAGAAAGAAATTATACCTTCTTCTCTCGTGTGTATGGTTAGTATTCAAGGCTGGATTATATAATGATAGAGCATAGACAGTTGGAGTCATTGGTTAGTTCCAACATAGAGGTCATGTCCATTTCTGATCATGCTCCCGTCATGATGAGATTACGAGTAGGAGGAGGCCAAGATAAAACAACTATCTGGAGATTAAATGAAATGCTCATACAGGACCCCGAAGTAGAGAAAAGGTTAAGGCGAGAAATTGAATAATTTTTTTAACTCAATAAGACTAATGAGGTCTCGGTGGCCACAGTCTGGGTGACACATAAAGCTTATATTAGGGGAATACTGATTTTGATAGGAACAGAAAAAAAGAAGGAATGAAAAAAAAAATAAAGATGGTGACTGAAGAGCTTTATAAGTTGGAACTGCTACATAACAAAAGAGAGGAACAGATGTATATCAGAAGATAATACTTAAAAGAGATGAGTTAAAAGATCTTATGGAACAAGAGTCAAGGAGGATATTTAATAGGGTCTCAAAGGAAAGATACCAGGGGGGGAATAGACCTGGAAAATACTTAATGAGGAGGTTAATGGGTAAGAAATCCAAACATTTTATAGAAAAAATTAGAGATGGGAATGGAGAAATATTGCATGCTACCTCTGATATTGCTAATAGGTTTCAAAAATATTATAGTGAACTTTATGATGTTAGCAGTGGTGATCAAAAGGAAAGGGAAGAGGAACAGAAAAGAATCAGGCAGGTGGAGTTGCCACGATTAACGCAAGAAAAACTAGAGACTCTTGAGAGACCTATTAGCCTTAAAGAACACGGTGGGAGGTAAAAACCCAGGGCCGGATGGATACACAGTTGGGATACTTTAAAAAATTTAGAGATCTTCTTGTCCCTAAAATGTGTAGGTATATGAACGCATTGAGGGAGGAGTTGGAAATGACGGAGGAGTCACTGC
Organism: Staurois parvus; assembly: GCF_062004578.1. NCBI lineage: Eukaryota > Metazoa > Chordata > Amphibia > Anura > Ranidae > Staurois > Staurois parvus. Next base: position 11,338,254 of record NW_028317883.1, read on the forward strand.
AAGCTCATATAATGATTATTCTTAAAGAAGGGAAAGATAGCTCACAGTGTGCCAGTTACATTATTAAACATAGACACTAAACTATATGCTAAGGTGTTGGCAACAAGACTGAAGGACTTGATGCTGGAATGCTGGAATGGGTACATCTAGATCAGGTGCGTTTTATCCTGGGAAGAGAAGGTAGGGATAATCGTTTGAGATCCTTGATTCTTGTACAAAGAGCTACTAGAGAGAAAGTGCCGGAAATACTCCCATCGATTGATGCCGAAAAGGCTTTTGATAGGGTTAATTGGGAATTTATGTTTGATACACTAGAGGCATTAGGAATAGGGCCTAAAATGCTACATTGGATAAAAGGATTGTATAAAAGCCCATCAGCGGCGGTTAAGGTTAACGGAATGATCTCTGACTTTTTTAGAATGCACAATGGCACTAAGCAAGGATGCCCCCTCTCCCTTGTTTGTACTGTCTTTGGAACCTGTTCTGGCGGGGGTAAGGAAGTGTGTAGACATAGCAGGAATAAAGATAGGTGAAGTGGAACATAAGGTAGCTGCATATGCAGATGATATGTTGTTTTATATTGTTAAACCTAGAATACGTTGCCTAACCTAATGAGTGCATTAAAACAGTATGGTGAGCTATAAAACTTGAAAATAAACCCGAAGTTGAAAAAGAAGTTGAGTCTCCAAAAAGAGCTTCCATTTATCTAGAGGGAAAAGGAAAGAGGTTACCTGGGAGTAAAATTAACCCCCTCAATAAAAGGTATATATCAGGCTATATTGAATTAAATTAAGGAAGAGCTTTGGAGACTTTCAAAGGGAGGAGCCTCTTGGATAGGACACATAAATCTGGTAAAGATGGTGATAATGCCAAAAATTCTGTATAAGTTCCACATGCTCCCGGTTCACCTTCCAGGGTCTTTTTTGGGATAATAAAGAAGATGATTACTAAGTTTATATGGGCAAATAAGAAACCGAGAATCAGTTATGAGGTCCTGAGTAGAGTAAAAGGGAATGGGGGTTTGGGCTTACCCAGTGTAATGAATTACTATCTAGCAGTGATGTTATCATGAATAGAAGATTGGACATTTAATTCACAAGGGAAAGGATGAGTAAATATGGAAGGGATTTTAAGTAAGGCACAGTTAGAGAAAATTGTATGGATACCACATAAGTTTCTCACATTGGATGTTAACATTAGTTCACTGACAAGGAAAGTCTTGAGTGTATGGGATAGAATGTATAGTCAAAAAGGATGGAAATATAATTCAACATTGACTCCCTTGGTGGGAATGGAGCATTTCCCCCCCAGGGAAGAATAATATTTTTGGGAAATGGATAAAGGATAAGAATGCACGTTTGAATGATATATTGAATGAAGGGAAATTGCACACTTTTCAAAATTTAAAGAAGAAAAAAGATTTATTTATCACATTTAATGAGTGGCAGTACTATCAACTAAACCATTTTGTTTCAAGTCTCCCACAACTACTGAGGACGTCGGAGGACATGTATCCACTTGAAAAATTGTTAAATGAAAAAAAAAAACCAAAACGTGTCACTTCCAGGATTTATAAGATCCTTATGGCTGTGGAAGGAACTGATCCTCCGGAGTTCTTGGAAAAATGGGAAAAGGACCTTGGAACAGAATTGAACGCACAGCAATGGAATAAAGTTTTCAAACTAACACATGAGGTTACAAATATGAATGCAGTGGAGATGAATTATAAATGTTTAGCTAGATGGTATATTGCACCAAATGTAGCTTACAGGCAACAAGTAGATACTTCACCTCTGAGCTGGAGATGATGTGGAGAAAGGGGTACAATCAGGGGCGGACTGACCATTTGGAAACTCAGGCACTGCCCGAGGGCCCGGGGTCAGTAGGGGGAACCATAAGATGCCCCTGGTACCTTAATCATAGGCTTTTTTTGAGTTTGGGCAAGGACACAGGGGCCCCATGATCCCCTATTGCTCAGGGGCCCATGAGTTGTTAGTCCACCCCTGGGTACAATGGGGTGGGGTTGCCCCTGGGTACAATGTGGTGGGGTTGCCTAAAAATACAGGATTACTGGAGGAAAATAATACAATACATTCAGGAAATATATGGGATAACTGTACAGAGAGATCCATGGAGGTGTTTATTTTATAACTTTGATTCCCAAGTTCTGGCAGTTTCCTGAAGCACCAAGAACTAACGAATGGATAAATAGAGTTGAAAATATCTATAGAATGGAGGAGCTATGTCACATGGAGGAGGATAAAATGGAAAAATTCAGGAAAATGTGGTGTAGTTGGTTGAAATTTAAAACCTCTGAAAGATATATCGAACTGGTCGAAATTGAGGGGGAAGCTTACAAGTCGGGAGAGAGGCTTAACTGAGAATCCGAGAGACAGCAGCATCAGATATAGATAGATAAATATGAGAGAATATATAGTTTAGGAAAGAGGAGGTGGATGGGGAAAATGGGTTGGGGTAGAGTGGAAGGGTGGGTGGGGTGGGGATAATACTGGGGTAAATGTAAATATGTATATGTGAAATATTGTTGCAAATGTGTTGTTGTTCTTTTTGTACTGGAAAATCAAATAAAGAAAAAAAAAAACAAGTGTTAAAAAATAGTCCATAAAGTGACTTGTGCTCTATGTGTCCTCGAAACAACCTCCAGTGTTTCTCCACACTCCCCCACCAGGGTTCTCTCTCACCAATAAGTATTGATCTCCTTTTTATTACAGTATAACAAAGTCAAAATGTGCTCAAAATATTCCAGTACTGCCAGTCTCTTTTCTCCTTTTTGGGTTTAACCCCCAGGAGCTTTGTAGGGACAGCGTGCTTGATATTCAAATGTGGTATTGCAAAAGAAACAACAGGGAAACCATTATAGCGCAACCAATGCCTTATTATTAAAATCCCCACAATGTTAAAAAGTAATGCACTCAAATATTAATGTGAACCCCCCCCCGTCACTCAGAATGGCCTGCCGATATTATATGGTGGAAGCGCAGCTGCTCCATACTGCTATGGTGGAAGTGATGTCACAACCAGAATTTCCACCTCTACGTGTTTTGTCAGTTCCAAGACATCATCAGGAAAAAAAATGAAAAGTACAAAATATATACTTTTTTAGTCAGGTAAATATGAAATACTGCAGATTACTATTATGCAGTATTTAATCAAGCCAGTAGGAGAGATCCAGTCTCTTTTCATAATATTAGAATTATTATATTTTATCTGTCTCAGTGGACAATGTCACAGTGTCTCTTTAATAACAACTAAAATAAAACTAACTCTAAGAAATTATAAATGTTCATACAAAAATAAAGATTTTGGAACAGTGGCCCATCTTTATTAATTTTAAGATTTTTTTTTCAGCTTTCCCACAACATTGGCACTTTGAATCCTCATAATAAAAATTGAGTTTTGCAACATGATTTTTGCTGACCATATATTTCCACTTTAGTAAATGCCATATATTTGCCTTTCGACAGACAAAAAGCCCCTAACTACCATGATGCCTTATGTATGATAACTGAATAAATCCTTAAGGTCATAAAAGAGGAATAACAGTTCAGGGGTCTATTTAAATCACTATCTGCAGTCTTCATTCTTCTGTCACCTCTTACAGCATTTAGCAACACAAGATGCTCTAAACATGTAGAAGTAACTTCTGTGAGAGTTCATAAACCAGCTTATAGATCAGTAACCTGCATCTTTCTGTTTTTTTGCTAGGTAGCAGCTCTACAAAATCTTGGGATGCAACAATATAAACAGCGTTATTCCATGATGTGTTGAGGTTATTTGTACCCATCCACTGCTGACAGAGGAAACTCATACAAAGTTGTAGGTTGGGGCTTAGTTTGTTCAAGTTCAAAAGGGAACTGAGTACATCTATAGATAAAGCAGAATTCACCTTTAATACTTACGTATGGGATATAATGATACTTGGAATGGAAACTTGGACTGGAAGTGGAAACTGCATGTATAAGTAGTAAGATAAGAAGGAAGTGCATCTCCATTTGTTAATAATGTACAAACTACCCAGCGGTCATTTAGCCATCCACTTTCTTCATGAAAACTGAACAGATGTCAGCTGCAAAAAAGTTACAAGTTATACATATTACTGATAGATGATTAAAAAACTCTTTTGCACACTCTTATTAGTGGTGTCTACGGTATAATAGGGTGTTATTTAAGGATTCTGTTACTGTGTTCATATTGTAATTATTTCTTCACCACTTCTCTGTCCTCTATCTGAATAAATAAGCATAAAGTACATCTGAGGACATGTGATCTGTCTTTTCACTTCACTCTCTGTATGCCTTCAATCATGCTTCTCAACTATTAATGGAGTAAATTAGCCTGATAAGAAAAATTCAGAATAACAGTTTAATGTTTTAGTAAGCTATGGAGAATTTATATAAAATACATCTAAGCATGCTTTCTTTTGTAGGTATATAAAATATAATAGATTGTGTTTATACTAATGTAAGGAGGATTTATATTTGCAATGACTACTGAAGTAAGAAGGATGTATCCTCCCACTGAATACCAAAGTAAGAGAATTCTTCTTCCCGATGACCACCATCATATGAAGGATTTAAACTTTCACTGACCACCAATGTAATAAGGATTTATTCTCCCACTGAACACCAAAGTAATAAGGATAAATCCTCCTATTGGCCACCAATGTGATAAGGATTTATCCTCCCATTGACCACCACTGTAATAAGAATTTATCCTCCCATTGACCACCAAAGTAATAAGGATTTATCCTCCCATTGACCACCAATGTAATAAGGATTTATTCTCCCATTGACCACCAATGTAATAAGGATGTATCCTCCCATTGACTACCAATGTGATAAGGATGTTTCCTCACATTGACTACCAATGTAGTAAAGATATATCCTCCCTTTGGTCACCAATGTATGGAGGATTTATCCTCCAATTGACCACCACTGTAGAAAGGATTTATCCTCCCATTGGCCACCAATGTAATAAGGATTTATCCTCCCATAGACCACCAATGTAATAAGGATTTATCCTCCCATTGACCACCAATGTAATAAGGATTTATCCTCCCATTGACCACCAATGTAATAAGGATTTATCCTCCCATTTACCACCAATGTAATAAAGATATATCCTCCCACTGACCTCCACTGTAATAAGAATGTATCCTCCCATTGACCACCAATGTAATAAAGATTTATCATCCCACTAAACACCAATGTAATAAGGATACATCCTCCTATTGGCCACCAATGTGATAAGGATTTAATCCTCCCATTGACCACCACTGTAATAAGGATTTATCCTCCCATTGACCACCAATGTAATAAGGATTTATCCTCCCATTGACCACCAATGTAATAAGGATTTATCCTCCCATTGACCACCAATGTAATAAGGATTTATCCTCACATTGACCACCAACGTAATAAAGATATATCCTCCCACTGACCACCACTGTAATAAGGATTTATCTTCCCATTGACCACCAATGTAATAAAGAGTTATCCTCCCACTGAACACCAATGTAATAAGGATACATCCTCCTATTGGCCACCAATGTGATAAGGATTTATCCTCCTATTGATTACCAATGTGATAAGGATTTATCCTCCCATTGACCACCAATGTAATAAAGATATATCCTCCCACTGACCACCAATGTATGGAGGAATTATCCTCCCATTAACCACCACTGTAATAAGGACTTATCCTCCCATTGACCACCAAATGTAATAAGGATTTATCCTCCCATTGACCACCAATGTAATAAATATACATCCTCTCACTGACCACCAATATATGGAGGATTTATCCTCCTATTGACCACCACTGTAATAAGGATTTATCCTCCCATTGACCACCAATGTAATAAGGATTTATCCTCCCATTGACCACCAATGTAATAAGGATTTATCCTCCCATTGACCACCAATGTAATAAGGAGTTATCCTCCCATTGACCAGCAATGTAATAAGGATATATCCTCCCACTGGCCAAATGCAATTTTAAGGAATGCACATGCAAGAAAAATAATTGTATTTCAGTTAGGCTAGTTTACACCATTGTGGTGCTTTCAAATACAGCATGCTGCATTTTTTTCCGATTGGAAGCACATGAATGCACATAAAGCATCGAAAGTGCACGGAAATGCAACTCAGTGAAAAAAAGAAAAAATATTATAATGCCAAAAATCCTACGGAAACACATTACAAATGTATGTAAACACATTGCCGAACTGCACAAAAAGAACAGCAATTTCAGAGTAAACAAGTTCTAAAGCAAGGGTGCTCATCCCATGGCCCTTGGACCACATGTGGCCCTCAGAGCCCTCTGATGTGGTCCTCAACCTCAAACCAGGGAAGCACATGCCTGGGGTCGGCAACCCATTGATTGAGATCTGGGTTCGCTAACCCAGCATCCCAGAGCATCCCAGAGTGCATTGTGCTGGTGCCAGCAGGAGCTGTGGTGTGCTTTCAGGAAGTGCAGCACACACACAAGATATAATAGAAGTCTATGGCAAAGCACAGCTATCCTGCAGGAAAGCCGCAGGTGCACTGCTCTGCACTCGTGATGCTGGTAAATCGCATCAGTGTGAAAGCAGCCTTAGAAAGGGCTCAGGACAGTAAGGGCTCATTTAAATTTGTGGTTTGGGGGGGGCAGGAAAACCCCATAGTTGTCATAGTAGGTGTAGTGTCAGGTCTCCCTGAAACATTCTGTTTTACAGTTGGACAGGAGCGGCAGCATATACAGGAACTGATCCTCTGCATTTTCTTCCTGCAACCCCTGAAAGTCGGCTTCTCCCCTTTCTCCGGCATTCAGCAGCTTCAGGAGAAAAATGTCTATTATGTTATTCAAAAAAAAAAAATTTAATTCAGAACCATTTTATTTCATAGTTACATAGTTAGTCTGGCTGAAAAAAGACAAAAGTCCATCCAGTTCAACCATAGAAGAAAAAAAAAAGTTAGAATCCTATACTTACAGTTGATCCAGAGGAAGGCAAAAAAAAAACCCCAGCAAAGCATGATCCAATTTGCTCCTGCAGGGAAAAAAATTCCTTCCTGATCCCCCGAGAGGCAATCGGATATTCCCTGGATCAACTTTACCTATAAATGTTAGTATCCAGTTATATTCTGTGTATCCAAGAAAGAATCCAGGCCTTGTTTGAAGCAATCCACTGAGCTGGCCAGAACCAACTCTTGAGAAAGTCTATTCCACATTTTCACAGCTCTCACTGTGAAGAAACCTTTCCGTGTTTGGAGATTACATTTCTTTTCCTCCAGATGTAAAGAGTGCCCCCTTGTCCTCTGTGATGACCTCAGGGTGAATATCTCTGCACCGAGTTCACTATATGAACCACTGATGTATTTATACATGTTGATCATATCCCCCCTTAATCTCCTCTTCTCAAGAGAGAATAAATTCAGTTCCTCTAATCTTTCCTCATAGCTGAACTCCTCCATGCCTCGTATCAGTTTGGTTGCCCTTCTCTGTACTTTCTCCAGTTCCCCAATGTTCTTTTTGTGAATTGGTGCCCAAAACTGAACTGCATATTCCAGATGAGGTGTTACTAATGATTTGTACAGGGGTAATATGATATCTCTCTCTCTGGAGTCTATACCTCTATTAATACAAGAGAGGATTTTGCTCACTTTAGAAACCGCAGCTTGGCATTGCATGCCATTATTAACCACTTGAGCTCCAGAGGATTTACCACCCTTAATGACCAGGCCTCTTTTTGCTACTCGGCACTGCACTAATTCAACTGATAATTGCGCGGTCATGCAATGCTGCACCCAAACAAAATTTGCGTCCTTTTTTACACACAAATAGAGCTTTCTTTCGGTGGTATTTGATCATCTGTGCGCTTTTTATTTTTCACGCTATAAACAAAAAAATGCCAAACATTTTGAAGAAAAACAATATTTTTTACTTTCAGCTATAAAAAATATATAGTAAACTCAAAGTTGGTTATAAATTTAGGCCAAAATGTATTCTGCTACATGTTTTTGGTAAAAAAAAATCCCAATGAGTATATTGATTGATTTGTGTGGAAGTTATAGCGTCTACAAACTATGGTATAAATACTGCAACTTACGCCATTTTTCTGCTATACAGCGCTGCGCTAGTTTAACGGACAATTGCGCGGTCATGCAATACGGTACATAAATGAAATTTACATCCTTTTTTTCCCCACAAATTGAGCTTTCTTTTGGTGGTATTTGATCGCCTGTGCGGTTTTTATTTTTTGCGCTATAAAAAAAAAGGCTGACAATTTTGAGGAAAAAAAAACAATATTTTGGACTTTTTGCTATAAAACATGTCCAGTAAAAAAAAAATGCAAAAATCAAATTTAGTCATAAATTTCTGTCAAAATGCATTCTGCGACATGTCTTTGCTAAAAAAAAAAACAAAACAATACGTGTAAATTAATTGGTTTACGTGAAAGTTATAGCGTTTACAAATGGCGGGAAAGATACTGGGATTTTTAGGGTTTTTTTATACTAATAATGGCGGTGATCAGCGAATTATGGCGGCGATCAGTGACTTATGGCGGTGACCAGCGACTTATGGCGGGACTGCGGCGGACATTCTGACATTGGGGGGGTACTGACTTGGGATCACTGACATCCCCAAAAACACTAATACAGTGATCAGTGCAAAAAGAAAAACACTGACACTGTACTAATGGCACTGGGGAGGAAGGGGTTAACTTTATTTTGCAGGGAAGGGTTATCTGAGTGAGGGAGAGTGTTTTATTAGGGGACGGGGGTGTGTGCTGGACGGGACAAGGCTGATCGAGAGAGAGAAACTCTTCTGTCTCGATCAGCTCGTCCTCGAGCTGACAAGGAAGTGACAGACAGCACAGCTACTGCAGCTGTGCTCTCTGTCACTGTTTACCGCCGATCGCCGGGAAACAGCCGCTAAGGACCGGCTGTGACCCGGCGACTGACATCCGCGGCGGTGATCGGCGGGACAGATAGGGTGGCAGTGCGCCTCGCGCACGCCCCCTATCTGTTTACAAAACACATGTTTTAAAACATGGTTTTGCCTGCCAGTGCCGCCCTGCCGCCGTATTTCTACAGTGGCAGGGCGGCAAGTGGTTAAGCTTGTGATCTACCAGAACTCCCAGATCCTTCTCCACCATTGACTCCCCCAGCTGTACCCCCCCTAGTATGTATGATGCATGCATATTCTTAGATCCCAAGTGCATAACCTTACATTTATCAACATTAAACCTCATTTGCCACATAGCTGCCCAATTACACAGTGCATTGAGGTCGGCTTGTAAGTTGGAGACATCCTGTAAGGACGTTATTCCACTGCACAGCTTGGTGTCATCTGCAAAGACTGAAATGGGATTTTTAATCCCAGACCCTATATCGTTTATAAATATATTAAAAAGTAAGGGTCCCAACACTGAACCTTGGGGTACACGACTGACAACCCTAGACCATTCAGAGTATGAATCGTTAACCACTACTCTCTGAATACGATCTTTTAGCCAGTTTTCTATCCATTTACATACAGATTTTTCCAAGCCTGTAGACTTTACCTTACACATTAGCCATGTGTGGGGAACTGTGTCAAATGCTTTTGCAAAATCCAAGTATACCACGTCCACCGCCACCCCTCTTGTTTTGCTCATCTCCTCATAAAAAGAAATCAGATTTGTTTGACAATTTCTGTCTTTCATGAATCCATGCTGTCTGTTGCTTAAAATATTTGTTTCCAGCAAGAACTCATCTATGTGGTCTTTTATTAAACTCTCCAGTATCTTCCCAACTATAGAAGTTAAACTAACAGGTCTGTAATTACTTGGTAAAGATTTTAACCCCTTTTTAAATATTGGCACCACATTGGCCTTACGCCAATCCAGTGGTACTATGCCAGTCATTAAAGAGTCCCTAAAAATTAGAAACAATGGCTTTGAAATGACAGAGCTCAATTCTTTAAGGACCTGTGGATGTATGCCATCCAGTCAAGGGGCTTTATTCACCTTTATTCTGTCTAAATATTTCTGGATCATATCAATTGTGAGCCAATGTGGATCATCTGGAGCTGTGTCAATACCATGCCCATTATGGACAAGAGCTCCCCCATGCTCCTTTGTATACACAGAGATGAATAAGGTATTTAATAAATATGACTTCTCTTTGTCTCCAGTCACCCACTCTAGATTATTTTGTAAAGGGCCTACATGCCTGGACCGGACCTTTTTACTAATAATATATCTGAAGAATTTTTTGGGGTTGGTTCTGCTATCTTTTGCAATCTGTTGTTCGTTTTCAATTTTTGTGGCCTTTATTTCCTTTTTGTATATTCTGTTATATTCTTTGCAATGTTTAAACGATGATAGCATTCCTTCATTTTTATTTTGAATAAAAGCTCTTTTCTTATTATCTATAGCCTATCTATGTATTTCTTTGTGGCCCAAGACCAGTTACCAAATCACTTAAGTGGCCCTCACTGTTCAAAGGGTTGCCTGCCCTAAAGTTTATGTAACCTCTAAAGATGGACATATCCCATTTGTTCAAGTTTGGTTTTGTTTTTTATGTAGTGCAAAAACATACTTTTTGATTTTGCCAGAAAACTTGTAAGCCCATAGCTTCATGTGCTCTCTGCTTATGTTAACTGTTATCAATTAAATTATTCCCAACTATTGTACACCCCTTTCTTACTATGCTATGGAGTGGGGGGGTTTCTGTAGTCTTGTCCTTTGGTGACAATGTTGATCTTCCGTCAGTGCATAGCAGTGATTGGGCATTGTCACCCTGGGACGGGAAATGTTTTACTGGTAGGATTACCAGGTGAAAATAAAGAGAAAAAAATTAAAACTAATGCAGCAACCATATCCAAGAACTTTTTAAGCTGTAATATAATATGTTTGTTTTATGGTTTAGTTAAACTTTTTAATACCTGAAAAGTTCAAGTTAGAATACATTAGATTAGATACTTTAGGCACTTTATTATCATTGTATTTATTACAAGACATTTTTAAGTTTAAACTTTCTTTTTTAATAGTGTGAGAATATGTTAAGACCCCTGTCATGTTTTTATTGATACCTGGAGGGATTCACTATCTTCGGTATAAAAACCGGTGAAAAATCCACACAACACAATAGATAAAGGAACAAGAGGTGATGGGAAGTCTTATAACGGGGACACTTAATTCAGTAATTACTGTCTAAGAGGGGGTTTACCTAACTTTGGAGAGATTTCCTTTTACTTCCTGTTGTTTCTTTGGTAGGGCAAACTAAAACAAATCTGATGGGCTCTTAACCATAGCCTACCCTATCCAAAACGAAAAAAAAACATTTTGGCTTTACATACACTTTAAAGTGAAATGCTATCCTAACACTAACAATGCTTAAAAATGATCCCCACTTCCTGCTACCTATCCTGCCTAATCTGTGTAAACAAATGTGTATACTTACCTATTTTCAGGCCATTCTGACTCCCCTGTCTCAGCAAGCGGTGTCTGAAGGGTGGAGGAGGAAGGGCTTACAATGGCTTGGACATGAGAGCCTATGGGTGACATCAGATCAGACACACAGATCCAGGACACCTTCTTCTGGGTATCAATGGTTCATGGTTCAGTTCAAGTTCTCAGACTGGGATGGGAATTGTTGTGATGTCTGTCTTTCAATTCTGCTGAGACAGTCCCTCTTTACCTTCCTTAGAAGCAGAGGGGATGCACTCTATTACAGTATGATCTCAACAGGCATCTGATTCAC